>NW_022631040.1:725995-1279986 GCF_010015895.1 Lontra canadensis | reverse complement strand
TTTCTTTCTTTCTTTCTTTCTTTCTTTCTTTCTTTCTTTCTTTCTTTTTTTTTTTTTGTCCTCATTATTTTCCATGAATTGTTTAAGTTCTTTGATAACCTGGTTGACCCAAACATTCTTGAGCAGGATGGTCTTTAGCTTCCAAGTGTTTAAATTTCTTTTAAACTTTTTCTTGTGATTGAGTTCCAGTTTCAAATCATTGTGGTCTGAGAATATGTGGGGAGTAATCTCAATCTTTTACTATTAGTTGATACCTGATTTGTGACCCAGTATGTGGTCTATTCTGGAGAAAGTTCCATGTGTGTTTGAGAAGAATGAGTATTCTCTTGTTTTAGGTTGGAATGTTCTGTATATATCTATGACATCCATCTGAGGTTCAGTGTGTCATTCAAAACTCTTGTTTCTTTGTTGATTTCCTGCTTAGATGATCTGTTTATCCATGAGAATGGAGTGTTGAATTCTCCTACTGTTAACATGTTATTATCAGTATGTATCTTTATTTTAGTTAACCGTTGGCTTATGTAGTTGGCTGCTCCCATGTTGCGGACATAGATATTTACAACCATTAGATCTTCTTGTTTCATAGACCCTTTTTAAGAATGATATAGTGTCCTTCTGTATCTCTAGCTACAGTCTTTATCTTGAAACCTAATTTGTCTGATATGAGAATTGCTACTCCAGCTTTCTTTTGAGGTCCATTGGCATGAAAGATGTTTCTCCATTCCTTCACTTTCAATCTGGATGTATATTTAGGTTCAAAATGAGTCTCTAGTAGACAGCATTTGGATGGGCCCTATCTTTTTATCCAATCAACAACCCTGTGCCATTAATGGGAGCATTTAGGCTGTTCACTTTGAGAGTGATTACTGAATTATGATTTTATTGTCATCATGTTGCCTGGAGGTCCTCGTTTCTATAGATTGTCTCTGTATATTTCTATTCTATGTCACTCTTGGGATCTTTCTCCTTTTGTGGAACCCCTTAATATTTCTTGCAGGGCTGGATTAGTGGTCACATAGTCTTTCAGTTTCTGCTGGTCCTTTCCTTATCTCTCCATCCATTCTGAATGACAGCCTTGCCAGATAAAGAATTTTTGGCTGCATGTTCTTCTCATTTGTTACCCTGAATATTTCTTGCCAACCCTTTCTGGCTTGCCAGGTCTCTGTGGACAGTTCTGACGTTATTCTGATGTTCCTCCCTCTGTATGTAAGGAATCTCTTCCCCCAATTGCCCTTAAGATGGTTTCCTTGGTTCTAAGACTTATGACTTTTACTATTACATGCTGGGGTGTATGCTGGGGTGTTGTTGTCCTTGATCTTGGGAGTGGTCCTCTCTGACTCTTGAACATGATTCCCCACATTAGGGAAATTCTCAGCTACAATTTGCTCAACTATTTCTTCTAATCCTCTCTCTCTCTACCCCCTCAGGCATCCCAATAATGCTGACACTGGAATGTTTCATAGTATCATTTATTTCTCTAATTCTGTTTTCATGGATTTTAAACAGTTTGTTCCAGACCTCCTCCTGTTCTGTCTTTTCTATCAGTTTGTCTTCTAGATCACTAATTCCTTCTTCTGTCTCATTTACCCTAGCTGTTAGAGCATCTAGTTTAGATTGGATCTCATTGATAGGATTTCTAAGTACTTCCAGGTCAGCTCTCATTTCTGCCTTTTGAGAATTTATGCTTCCATTAATAGTTTTCTCTATCCTAGCTATTGTATGCATAACTGTTACCCTGAAGTCTAAATTTCTGACATCTTGCTTATATCCATATCCATTAGTTCTGTGGCCAAAGTCACAGTTTTTGAGTCTTTCATATTTTGTGGGTTCCTCCTCTTCATTCTGTTGAGGGGTGGTTGTGGGAATGTATGGAGTCAAAATTGTTGCCCATTACTCAAACAAGATGTACCAGTTTTATAGGGACCTTAGGGTTGTTGGGCTCTTGTTCTTCCAGCCTGTCTTCTGAGGGAGGGGCATGCTACACCATTACTCAGGCATTCCTGTCTGGGAAGAGTTGCCCTGACCCTTGTGGAGGGAATGAGCTGTGAAAACCCGTTTGTGGGGGCTTTTGTTCTCTGGTGGCCTTCTCTGTTGGCTTTCCCTGGTGACTTTCCATGTTCACTACCCCCCCACCCCTCACCAAGAGTCAGAGCAGAAGTTACCATATCCAAACCTCTGTCTCAGAATAGAGAGATTGCAGTCTGCCCCTCAGTGACCTATCCAGGCCACACTTTCCTGCTTCTGTCTTTGCTGCTCCAAACTACAGTGTCCTGGGTTTTGTGCCCCACAGCAGCTCTCCTAGCCGTTGCTTCTTGGTCCACCAGTGGCCTCCAGTTTATATGCAGGTTTCAGTTTGTGGGGGCCCCCTAAAGTTCTTTTCCTACTGCTACTGGTCTGGGAGCCTGTGCCAGGTCCCCAGTGTAGAAGACTTTTGTGCTGGTGGCACAGGATCTGGAGGCTCTCTCTACCTTCCATTTATCTTCCAATATCTGCCCTCAGACTCACGGCTCCCTGCTTCATACCTTGAGACCAACCACCTGAGATATTCTCTTGTTAGAGATCCAGATATATCTTCTTACATTACAGACTAATTTTGTGGATGTTCAGAATGGTCTGGTACATATCCTGCTCAATTCAGGGGACAGGTTGAAATAGGGTCCCCTACACCTTCACCAGCTTTGACACTCTCCGACACTGGGAAACTTTAAGCAAGTAGGCTTTTTGTTTGTTTGTTTGTTTTTGTTTGTTTTTGTTTTTGTTTTTGTTTGTTTGGGGTGTTTTTTTTTTTTTTTTGCTTGTTTGTTCGTTTATTTGTTGTTTTTTGGTAAAGACCTTAGATCTTTGATAATTACATGAATAGTTGAAGATGCGAATCTACAACTTGTTAGTAACATCTGGGAACATTTATATTCTTTCCTGTCCAACATATAAAAAACTTTAAAAATTGGAGGTAGGAAGATAAATTTTACTCATTAAAAAAGTATAACATTTGGGGGGGGGAGGAGCCAAGATGGTGGAGGAGCCAAGATGGTTGAGGTGTAGCAGACTGAGATGACATCAGGTCACAGGAGTTAAGTTAGATAGTTATCAAACCATTCCAAATACCTACAAACCCAATAGGAGATTGAATAGAACAGCACCAATTCTAGAAACAGACAATTGACCATTTTCTGAAAGGAAGGATGTGCAGAGAAGTGAATCCAAAGCAACAGGAAGAGAGACTGTGGGGGAGGAAGAACAGAACACAAAATTTGAACTTTTAAAACTCTTCTTCACTGAGGGACATCGCTCCAGAGGTTAAGCAGGGGTGGAGCTGTCATGGAGACAGTGTGGTCTCAGGTCCTGCGAGGTCACAGAAAGATCAGGCGTGTCTGAGTGCAGCCAAACTCGCAGGTATTAGAGCAGGGAAGCCAGCTACAGGACAGAGCCAAGGAGTGAGCTCTCAGCTCAGGATTACCTTAGACTGTGATCCGTGGCACAATCAAACCACTGCTCTTTGAGCAGGGACCCCACAAGTGGCAGATCTGGAGAGAGCCACCAGAAGAGGAAAGTGGCAGGAATCTTCTGAGTTTGGAGACTCCAAATGGGGCTGTGTGCCAGAGACAGAAATGCTATATCACAGGCCAGGTGAGTTCGGAGCACGGCTGGAGGCCAGGGAGATAGGAGTGATTGAATGTTTTTTCTTCGAGGGCACACTGAGGAGTGGGGCCCCAAGCTATCAGCTCCTCCTGGCCAGAGATTGGGAGGCCACCCTTTTCATTCCCATCCTCTAGAGCTCTATGGAAAGTGTTCAGGGAACAAAAGCTCGCAAGAGCAAACTTGAGCAGATTACTTAGCCTAGCCCCTGGCAGGGGTGGGGCATTTCCACCTTGGGTAAAGACATTTGAGAATCACTACAACAGGCCCTTTCTGCAGAAGATCAGCAAAAATATCCAGCCAAGACCAAGCTCAGTGATTAAGAACAGTGGAATTCCAGAGGAGGGGAAAGCAAAGCATGGAATTCATGGCTTTCTCCCCATGATTATTTAATCTTGCAAAGTTGATTAAATTTAAAAAAATGTATTATTCTAATTTTTTTAACTTTTACTCTCTCCTCTTTTAACATTTTTAACTAGTTTATCTTAACAATACCTTTCTAAATAAAATATTTTTAAGCCTTCATTACTATAGTCATATTTTATCCTTTATTGTATCTAACTTTACTTTTGGTATACATGTAGGGTTTTTTTTTTTTCTTAAAAATTTTGGGCCACAATGTCTTCTAATAGATCAAAATATACCCTAAATCTAGCACAGGGCTTTGTCCTAGTCTCCAGCCTGAACAAATTCTCTCCACTTTCTTTTTCTTTCTTTTCCCAATCAACTTATCTTATCAATTCCTTTTTTAGAATTTTTTTTTTGTTTTCTTCTTTACAGTCATATTCCATCCCTTCATCATGTTTACCTTTATTTTTGTATATATATAAGCTTTTCTTTCTTTAAAATTATGGGAGGTAGTTTCTTCTAAGAGACCAAAATACACCCCAAATCAAGTGGGTGGCTCCATTCTATTCACCAGTACAATATATATATATATATATGAAATGTGTGTATGTGTGTATATATATATAAATTATTTTAATAATATATATTTTATATATATTTATTATATATAAATTTATATAAATATATATTTAAATTATAAATTATAATATATTTATATATTATTATTTTTTAATTTAAAAAAAACCTTCCTTTTACCCTGTTTCTTCTCCTCCCGATTTGGGGTCTCTTTTGATTTCATTAGCGTACATTTCACTGGAGTCTTTGCCATTCTTTTAGCATTTTATTCTCTCATTCTTATATTCTTATCTGGATAAAATGACAAGGTGGAAAAACTCACCACCAAGAAAAAAAAAAAAAAAGAACAAGAGACAGTACCAAAGGCTAGGACCTAATCAATACAGACATTGGTAATATGTCAGATCTAGAGTTCAGAATGACAGTACTCAAGGTGCTAGCTGGGCTTGTAAAAGACATGGAAGATAGAGAAATCCTGTCCAGAGAAATAAAAAAACCCTTTCTGGAGAAATAAAAGAAGTAAAATCTAACCAAGCTGAAATCAAAAAAGCTATTAATGAGGTGCAATAAAGAATGGAGGCTTTTACTGCTAGGATAAATGAGGCAGAAGAGAGAATTACTGATATAGAAGACTAAATGAAAGAGAATAAAGAAGCTGAGCAAAAGAGAGACGAACAACTACTGGACCACAGGGGAAGAATTCAAGAGATAAGTGATACCATAAGACAAAACAATATTAGAATAATTGGGATTCCAGAAGAAGAAGAAAGAAAGGGAGGGGGACAGAAGGTATATTAGACAAATTATAACAGAGAATTTCCCTAATATGGCAAAGGGAACAAGCATCAAAATCCAGGAGGTGCAGAGAAACCCCCTCAAAATCAATCAAAATAGGTCCACACCCTGTCATCTAGTAGTAAAATTTACAAGTCTTAGTGACAAAGAGAAAATCCTGGGACAAGAAGTCTGTAACATACAATGGTAAAAATATTAGATTGGCAGCAGACTTATCCACAGAGACCTGACAGGCCAGAAAGAACTGGCATGATATATTCAGAGCACTAAATGAGAAAAATATGCAGCCAAGAATGCTATATCCAGGTAGGCTATCATTGAAAATATTAGGAGAGATAAAACACTTCCAGGACAAACAAAAACCAGAAGAATTTGTAAACACCAAGCCACCTCTACAGAAATATTGAAAGGGATCCTCTGAGCAAAGAGAGAGCCTAGAAGTAGCAGACCAGAAAGGAACAGAGACAATATACAGTAACAGTCACCTTACAGGCAATACAATGGCACTAAATTCATATCTCTCAATAGTTACCCTGAATGTAAATGGGCTAAATGCCCCAATCAAAAAACACAGGGTATCAGAATGGAATAAAGACAGACAAACAAACAAACACAAACAAACAAACAAACAAACATCAATATGCTATCTACAAGAAACTCATTTTAGACCCAAATACACCTCCAGATTTTAAAGTGAGGGGTTGAAAACAATTTACCATGCTAATGGACATCAAAAGAAAGCTGGGGTAGCAATCCTCATATCAGATAAATTAGATTTTTAAGCCAAAGGCTATAATAAGATATGATGAAGGACACCATATCGTACTCAAAGGTCTGTCCAACAAGAAGATCTAACAATTTTAAATATTTATGCCCCCAACATGGGAGCAGCCAACTATATAAATGAATTAATACCAAAATCAAAGAAACACATCGAAAATAATACAATAATAGTAGGGGACTTTAGCACTGCCCTCACTGAAATGGACAGATCATCCAAGCAGAAGATCAACAAGGAAATAAAGGCCTTAAATGACACACTGAATCACATGACATCACAGATATATTCATAAGATTCTATCCCAAAACAACAGAATATACATTATTCTTTAGTGCACATGGATATTCTCCAGAGTAGATCCCATCCTGGGTCACAAATCAGGTCTCAACTGATACCAAAAGATTGGGATAATTCCCTGCATATTTTCAGACCACAATGCTCTAAAGCTAGAACTCAATCACAAGAGGAAATTTGGAAAGAACCCAAATACATGGAAGCTAAAGAGCATCCTACTGAAGAATGAATACAGTCAACCAGGAAATTAAAGAATTGAAAAAATTCATGGAAACAAATGATAATGAAAGCACAACAGTTCAAATTCTGTAGGACACACCAAAACAGTCCTGAGAGAAAATATATTGCAATCACAAGCCTTTCTCAAGAAACAAGAAAAGTCTCAAATACACAACCTAACCCTACACCTAAAGGAACTGGAGAAAGAACAAGAAAGAAAGCCTTAACCCAGCAGGAGAAGAGAAATAATAAAGATCAGAGGAGAAATCAATGAAATAGAAACAAACAAACAAACAAAATACAATAGAACAAATCAATGAAACTAGGAGCTTGTTCTTTGAAAGAATTAATAAGAATGATAAACCCCTGGCCAGACTTTTCAAAAAGAAAAAAGACCCAAATAAATAAAATGAATGAAAGAGGAGAGATCACAACCAACACCAAATAAATACAAACAATTATAAGAACATATTATGAGCAACTCTATTCCAGCAAATTCGACAATCTAGAAGAAATGGATACATTCCTAGAGACATATAAACTACCAAAACTGAACCATGAAGAAATGGAAAACCAGAACAGACCCATAACCAGTAAGGAGATTGAAGCAGTTATTAAAAATCTCCCAACAAACAAGAGCCCAGGGTCAGATGGCTTCCCAGGGGAATTCTACCAAATTTAAAGATTCTACCAAATTTAAAGAAGAAGTAGTTCCTATTCTCCTGAAACTGTTCCAAAAAATAGAAATGGAAGGAAAACTTCCAAACTCATTTTATGAGGCCAGGATTACCCTGATCTCAAAACCGGACAAAGATGCCATCAAAAAGGAGAATTACAGACCAATATCCTTGATGAACACAGATACAAAAATTCTCACCAAAATACTAGCCAATAAGAGCCAACAGTACATTAAAATGATTATTCACCATGACCACGGGAGATTTATTCCTGGGCTTCAAGTTTGGTTCAACAACTGCAAATCAATCAATGTGATACAATACATTAATAAAAGAAAGAATAAGAACCATAGGATACTTTCAATAGATGCAGAAAAACCAAATGACAAAATACAGCATCCTTTCTTGAGCAGAACTCTTCACAGTGTAGGGATAGAGGATACATACCTCAATATCATCAAAGTCATCAATGAAAAACCCACAGCAAATGTCATTCTCAATGGAGAAAAACTGAGACCTTTTCCACTAAGGTCAGGAACACGGTGGGGATGTCTATTATCACACCGCTATTCAATGTAGTATTAGAAGTCCAAGCCTCAGCAATCAGACACAAAAAGAAATTAAAGACATCCAAATCAGCAAAGAAGTCAAACTATCACTCTTTGCAGATGATATACTTTATGTGGAAAACCTGAAAGACTCCACTCTAAATCTACTAGAACTTGTACAGGAATTCTGTAAAGTGTCAGGATATAAAATCAATGCATAGAAATCAGTTGCATTTCTATACTCACACAACAGGACAGAAGAAAGAGAAGTTAAGGAGTCAATCCCATTTACAATTATACCCCAAACCATAAGATACCAAGGAATAAACCTAACCAAAGAAGCAAAGAATCTGTACTCAGAAAAGAATAAAGTACTCATGAAAGAAATTGAGGAAGACACAAGAAATGGAAAAATGTTCCATGCTCATGGATTGGAAGAGAAAATATTGTGAAAATGTCTATACTACCTACAGCAACCTACACATTTAATGCAATCCCTATCAAAATCCCATCCATTTTTTCAAAGAAATGGAGCAAATAACCCTAAAATTTACATGGAACCAGGAAAAACCTCAAATAGCCAGAGGATTGTTGAAAAAGAAAGCCAAAGTTGGTGGCATCACAATTCCAGACTTCAAGCTCTATTACAAAGCTGTCATCCTCAAGGCAGAATGGTACTGGCACAAAAACAGACACATAGATCAATGGAACAGAATGGAGAGCCCAGAAATAGACCTTCAACTCTATGGTCAATTAATCTTTGATGAATTAGGAAAGAATGTCCAATGGAAAAAAGACACTCTCTTCAACAAATGGTGTTGGGAAAATTGGACAGTCACATGCAGAAAAATGAAATTGGACCATTTCCTTATACCACACACTAAAATAGACTCCAAATGGATGAAAGACCTCAATGTGAGAAAGGAATCCATCAATATCTTTGAGGAGAATGCAGGCAGCAACCTCCTCGACCTCAGTGCAGCAACTTCTTCCTAGAAACATCACCAAATGCAAGGGAAGCAAGGGCAAAAATGAACTATTGGGACTTCAAGATCAAAAGCTTTTGCACAGCAAAGAAAACAGTCAACAAAACCAAAAGACAACTGACAGAATGGGAGAAGATATTTGCAAACAATATATCAGATAAAGGGCTACTATCCAAAATCTATAAGGAACTTAACAAACTCAACACCCAAAGAAAAAATAATCCAATCAAGAAATGGGCAGAGGACATCAACAGGCATTTCTGCGAAGAAGACATCCAGATGGTCAACAGACACATGAAAAAGTGCTCCATATCACTTGGCACCAGAGAAATACAAATCAAAACCACAATGAGATACAACCTCACACCAGTCAGAATGGCTAAAATTAACAAGTCAGGAAATGACAGATGCTGGAGGGATGCAGAGAAAGGCGAACCCTCTTACACTGTCGGTGGGAATGCAAGCTGGGGCAGCCACTCCAAAAAACAATATGGAGGTTCCCCAAAAAGTTGAAAATAGAGCTACCTTATGACTCAGCAATTGCGCTACTGGGTATTTACCCTAAAGATGCAAATATAGTGATCTGAAGGAGCACGTGCACCTGAATGTTTATAGCAGCAATGTCCACAATAACCAAACTATGGAAAAAACCTAGATGTCCATCAGGAGATGAATGGATAAAGGAAAAGTGGTATATATACAATGGAATACTATGCAGCCATCAAAAGAAATGAAATCTTGCCATTTGCAACGACATGGATGGAACTAGAGGGTATTATGCTGAGCTAAATGAGTCAATCAGAGAAAGACAATTATCATATGATCTCCCTGATATGAGGGATTTGAGAGGCAACGTGGGGGGTTTGGTGTGTAGGGAAGGAAAGAGTGAAATAAGATGGGATCAGGAGGGAGACAAACCATAAGAGACTCTTAATCTCACAAAACAAACTAAGAGTTGTGGGGGGGTAGGGAGAGGGTTGTTAGGTTATGGACATTGGTAACGGTGTGTGCTATGGTGAGTTCTGTGAAGTGTGTAAGTCTGATGATTCACAGACCTGTACCCCTGGGACTAATAATACATTATATGTTAATAAGAAAAAATACTTCTCAGAAGAAAAAAAAAAGTGTGACATTTAGGTCTTTTGAGATTTTTATAAATTTCATTTTCATTGTCTATAGGATTATGTTCCTTTGATTGAGAAAATTAAATACTTATGACCTATTACTTATATAAACAAAGGAAAATAAATGAAGGCATTGTGCCTTCAAACATGGATGATTTTTCTAGAGAAGTTTTTTTTTTTTTTAAGATTTTATTTATTTAACAGAGAGAGAGATCACAAGTAGGCAGAGAGGGAGAGAGAGAGGAGGAAGCAGGCTCCCCGCCCAGCAGAGAGCCCGATGTGGGACTCGATCCCAGGACCCTGAGATCATGACCTGAGCCGAAGGCAGAGGCTTAACCCACTGAGCCACCCAGGCAGCCCCTAGAGAAGTTTCTTAAATAGAATTAGAGAAAATTCTGTAGATCCCCATGTTATTATAATGAAACAAGAGATGTAAGGTCAAAGGATAGGCACAATTTAACTTAATACTTAGTATCATTTGATTTCTGCTAACATGACTTACTTCTTTCAATATGGAGTTGGAATTTGACATAAAATCATTCACTTCACCATTTATGGTAACATGGTAGCACTCTTTACTTCAAAGCGATAATAGCTCAATATCTAAAATAACAATTTTATGATTTTATCTTATGCCAATCTTTATTAATTTGTTCTACAATGTAGTGTTTACATCATAAAACTCATAATTGCTATTTTACATTTCCTTTTTTCCTCATGATTTACCTTATAAAATAATTTTATAGGGCCCCAGTTACTATAAGTCACAAATAGTTCATATAAACTTATAAATGCATTTATTGAGAAATTCAAAATAGCTCCATCTGATAAGTATAATACTAAAAGTAAAAGTAAAGTATATCAGTTACTTTATCACTTTCAAGAAATTACACAGTATTTATTGATTAAACCAATATAATAATTTATTGATTAAAGGGTAGAAATTTCCAGTTACAAGATGAATAAGTTTTGGGGATTTAATGTACAACATGGTGACAATAGTTAACAATACCTGTGTTGTACCTGTGAAAGTTGCTAAGAGAGTAGATTTTAGAAGTTCTCACCATGGGGGGAAAAAGAAACATAACCACATGAGGTGATGGATATGTCAAGTAACCTTATTGTGTTAATTATTTCAATTTATATATATATTAAACACACACATATCTATATATCACATATATATACCTTAAACTTAAACAATCTTATATGCCAATTATATATCAATAAATGTGGGGGGGGGGTGTTGGACATATGGGGCAAGATCTGTAGAAAAATTCTTCTCACAAACTCTGAAAAACATTCAAAAAGGGGGTGGGCAATAAAATTGAGATTGTGCTTGATGTTAAGTTTCCTTGACAGGGAAGTGTATTTTTTTGTTAAGTACACGCTTACTTGCATTTAGCTTGGTGACATGTGACAGGCTCCTGGGGCAGCCTTCATCTTGTGGGTCTTGATACATGAATTAACTTTATCAAATGTGTTCTTGTTAAAATTAAGGATGAGTGGAGGATTTGGGAGCAGGATTTGAGGTGCAGTTTCAATAATCCCGAATTTATCATGCTAATTCCCAATTTTAATATCTTAGGAGAGAAAATTTTGAAAAGATTTATCAAAGTGTTAACATGTTACATCTTTCAATATCTTTTTATATGGAAGTATAATCTCATTGACATTGTTGTTACTACTTAGGCATGATTTAGCTTCACTAACGTCGCATCACTGAGAATTGCAATGCCTGTAATGTGAAGGACGAGGCTTTGTTATAATGCTCAAAAAACATATAACATTTAAAATATAACAAAAATGTCTGTTGAAGTGCATGCCTGGAATTTAGAAAAGATGAAGAAATTCCCATATTTCAAAAGAAAATAAAGAGCTGAAAACCATAGCTCTGACTCATGAGCTAATGATTCTTCAACTACCCTGGGGAGTTACTGGATCCAGAGTAATGACTTGGATTATACTTCCCACATGGGACTGGGGCAAAGGTTTTGAGATTCAATCTATAATTGTATACAGTACTAAAATATCATTCTAGGGTAAGGAAAAAAATCAGGTATTGGTTCTAATAACCACTGTTGGTATTTGAAGGAAATATTTAAAGATATTATTCATGGAAAAAATATGCAGGGGTGGAATGCAGTTAGGGATATTGAGAAAAAAAGGTGAGAGCAAATATGTTGACCAAAATCAATAATGATAATGATTATTTGGAGGTTGTAATGTAACGATTACTTGGAGGTTAAAAACAGATGTAAATAAGTAGCAGTAAAACATAGGTTTGGAAGCAGTAACTAGAAGAACAAGCTTTTAAGAGCTGTGCATTATTCAAGAGATACTCTAATGAAGCTTAAATCTCCCAGCTCTATCTTGCATCATATTCTATTGATATATCTCAAACCCAGCTGTTCTTCCTTCAAGTTCTTTTAAAATACCTTACTTTCTTCTATTCTAATGGACTTTACACATAATATTTATACTGCCTAAAATATATTATCCCATTCTGTTACTAAATACTTTCTCTTCATCTTTCAGATCCATTATTTTTCAAAGAAACTTTCACTGATGCCATCAACCAGATGTGATGCAATATTGGGTTGTTGTTAAGAATTCAGGCTCTGGCCCCAAACATATGGAATTTGTTTCTAGTTAAGCCACTTACTCGCTTTGTGGCCTTGGGTAAATACATTAACATTTCTGTATTTTAGTTTTTTTTATATATGGTTGTTCTGAGGATAAAAATGCTAATATATCTAAAATGTTTTGAATAGGGGCGCCTGGGTGGCTCAGTGGGTTAAAGCCCTGCTTTCAGCTCAAGTCATGATCCAAGAGTCCTGGGATCCAGCTCGCTGCTCAGCAGGGAGCCTGCTTCCCCCTCTCTCTCTGCCTGCCTCTCTGCCTACTTGTGATCTCTCTCTGTCAGATAAATAAATAAAATCTTTAAAAATAAATAAATAAAATCTTTTTAAAAATCTTAAATAAAATAAAATAAAATGTTTTGAATAGTGTTGGAAACACAGTTAAAACTAAATCATAGTTATTATTATTATTACATACCAAATGTCTTTATACTGAGATCACAATGAGCTCTTCCTCTTGTAACACCTAAAAGAATTATAAATGTAATTCTTTTGATGGATAATTTGATTTCTCTCTACCTTGCTCACCCACATTCAACCTCCATGAAGGCAGACACTATGGATGTTCTGGGTCAACCTTTTATCACTGCATGTAACATGAAAGAAGATCCAGTTAAAGGATTAAGTTGGTTCATGAACAAATTAATTGTCTTTTTCTTAATATTTTCTATCATTATTTAGACATTTAGAAACTGAGGCTGTGACTAGGAATAAAAATTATAGTTTATTATAAAGCCATAAAATACAAACCTGGGCTACCTCTGCATATATCACAGATGTGGATGAGGGAGCCCTGCACATAGTGATGTCATGTGGAGAGTTCTGAGCCCTCACACTTACCCAGCTGGACACAATGGATGGGAGGCTAATGCTCTGGGTTCCTAATATATTCCTAGAGAAGGCTGATGATGAAACCTAAAATGGAGGAAAATTAAGGAACATGAGAGTGGGATTTTTTTTTTTTCAATTGGATATTCTCCTTGCTTTCCAAAAGATTTATATTATGAGATGCTGCAGAGCCACCTTGAAATGTGTCTACCACAAGGACAATGGATGAGAAGGAACTAGCAGACAAAATCTTCCCCTTTCCTATCAGTATGTTCTAACACAAAGAAAATTCTTTCATACCTATCCAAAGAAGCCTCTTGAAAGGCACTTGTTAAGAAGTGGCCAGTTCTGTATAGCATTTCTAATTTTTCATCTTTCTCTTCCTTGTCTCCAGTCCCCTTCCTTCTTAATTCTCTTTTTTTTTTCCAGATATGTCTTCTGAACATATTAAAACTTTGTAAAAATTAAAAAAAAAAAAAAAAAAAAAAACAAGCGAAAGACAGTTGGTTGCCCAGTAACAGAGTTTTCTGCATGCCAGAGAACCTCAATGACAGTGTTAAAGGAGATGCGCATCTCCTGCAGCTGTGGGGCTGACTTTGCCAAAAATCATGCTTAGAAACTGATAATGAGGGTGACAGAACTGCAAATGAGACAAAATTTTCAGTCAAAATATCCTCCTATGTGTAAGTCAGAGCCTTCATATGGGACCCGTAGGTCACTGAAACACAGCATGGCAATGATCAAAAGCATTTGAATCCCCAAATTCACCTGAATGTTACTAGCTAGCAAAAGTGGTCCCCGCTGCCTTTGTAGAGGAAAACAGACAACTCATGCCCGGAAAAATATAAAGCCAAGCTATTTCAAGGTGTTTACTTTCCTACTCTCCTCCACTAACACTACTTCTATCTGCTCCTAGCCAGCAGTTTTAACTGAAGGCCACGCAGAGAAGAGCAATTCCTGTTCCAGAAACATATACCTTACACACTAAAGGAAGAGCAGGACCTGGCTAATGTTTAGCCTAAAGAACTGAAACTGTATTTTGATGGTATTGGATTGGAGGGGTGAGGGGATATAAAGTCTTAAGGGAAGAATTTGTTGATAGGAGTTTTTCGGCCATGATTCAAGATTCAGCGTTGTAGTGAAATACCTTGAGTGGCTCTAATTGTGGAAAAAACAAACAAACAAACAAACAAACAAACAAAAAACAGATAAAAGTTGTATCCCGACATTCATAAATTTATTCAACAAATTAATTAATGACCACATCCTACATGCCAGGCATTGCTTAAGACACAGGGCGACATTATCAAATGGATAAAATTTGCCCTCAGGGAGCTTACATTGTAGAAAGAGAGAGTAGAAAATAAATAATATGCACAATGAATGAGTGTGTTGTATTTTTATAAGTCTATTAGTATTATAACATTAAGGCAGAGTCAGGTCCACTGGGAGTGCTAAGGGGAAGTCTTGTAATTTCAAATGAGGTTGTGAAGACAGTAATCTGAAATGAACATCTGAGGAAAATCTTGAATGCAATGAAGGAGTTAAACAATGAATATCTGGAAAAATTTTTTCCATGAAGAAGTAAAAATGAGTAAAAACACACTAAGCTTGGAGTACATACTCCTTGGTAAAGGAACAGCAGGAAGGCCAGAGTGCCTGGAGCCAAGTTAGCAAAAGAGAGAAAAAAGGAAAGATAGGGTCAGACAGTTAATGGAGCCAGGCCAGGTGGGGCCAGTTCTTTGTCATAATTTTGCTTTGACTCAGCATAAAAAGGACAGCTCTATGGAGGGTTCTAAGAAGGGAAGTGACTTATCTTTTACTTTGAAAGGAATCAACTCAGCTACTGTGTTATAATGGATAATGTGCTATGGGGAAAAAGTGGGCAAGAAGGTTAAAGTGAGACCGGTTAGAACTTTGTCATAGAAAACCAGGTGAGACATGATGATAGCTTGAGTCTACAGGTAAAAGAAGATGGCTAGAATGTTAAAAGGCAATCAAATAATTTCTCTCCATTGTATATTTTCTCAATAGAAAAAATATGTAAAAGTAATGGAACAATAGCTTCAAAATATTTGAAAGCTATCATTCTAGTATCGTACACTATATGAAATTATCAATTAAAAATTAAGTAAAATTAAACACATTTTCATACAAACAAGAGCTGAGAAATTTATTAACAGTAGACATTCGCTAAGGAAACTTCTAAAGAATGAACTTCAGATAGAAATAAAAATTCTATAATAAAGATCTCAACTGGAAGAATTAGTGTTGAAAAAATATAATCATGTTGGTAAATCAAAACTGTTTTTGTGTGTATGAAACAATCATTGTATCTGATACTTGGTTTTACAAGTCATTGTAGAACTAAAATGGAAAAAAATGTCAGGAGGAATATATGAGTTAACAAATCCTGGGTTTCTTATATAATGTGGAGAAGGTTACTAACATTTTAACATAATATACATCATAAGTTAACCATTATAAGGTAAAAAAAAATGGATATAATATCCAAAATAGTAACATGAAATAGAATTAGAGTGGTATATAAGTAACATCAAAATATGACAAGACACAACAGCACACACATATACACACCCAAACACACATACATGCTAAGCAACAAAAGAAATGTAAAAACTCAAATGAATAGAAAATAAGACAGAAAATAAATAAAATACATTGTAGGAATGGATCCTAATATATTTGAAATCAACTGTTTAAAGTGAAAAAAAGATCCAGGTAACAAATTATTATTTAACTCAAATGAAAAATAAATAGTTATATGTTTTTTTTGCAAGGGGGTAAGTTTAGGTCCTAAAACTTACCATAAAAACACTTAGAATTTGAAATTAAAAAAATGCAAAAATAAAAAATATTAAAGATGTTGATAGTACATTTATGTTCATGTGGAACAAATACTTCAAGGAGTACTGTTAAGAATTAAAGTGAGATCAACTATAAATATGAATGTACCTAATAATAGCATCACAGTTACTTAATACTGCAGAAATGCCAGGAAAAAAGAACAAATCTGAGTCAGGGATATTAACAAGCTGTTAAAAATTAGTAGAGATATAGAAGATTTTAACTAAATAAAGTCTTGATATAATGAATACTTTTAAAATTTTTATATATTTTTTAAATTTCTTTTCAGTGTTCCAGAATCCATTGTATATGTGCCACACCCAGTGCTCTATGCAGTACGTGCCCTCCATAATACCCACCACCAGGCTCACCCAACCTCCCACCCTCCCCTCCAAAACCCTCAGTTTGTTTCTCAGAGTCCACAGTCTCTCATGGTTCATGTCCCCCTCCGGTTTCCCCCAACTCCCTTCTCCTCTCCATCTCCCCATGTCCTCCGTGTTATTCCTTATGCTCCACAAATAAGGGAAACCATGTGATAATTGACTCTCTCTGCTTGACTTATTTCACTCAACATAATCTCTTCCTGATATAATGAATATTGATGGAACATGGCACCGAACAAATGTAGAAAGTATATTATTTTCTTTTCTCTTCTTTTTTTTTCTTTTTTTTTTTTTTTTTTTTTTTTTTTAAATACCTTCCACACCCCGCAAGAAGCCCAGCACAGGGCTTGAACTCATCTTCCTGAGATAAAGACTGAAAACTGAGATCAAGAGTCAAGATGCTTAACTGGCTGAGCCATCCAAGCACACTGAAAGTATACTATTTTCAAATAAACATAGCATATTCACAAAAACTGATCAGCTACAAGGCAGTAAAGCAGGCCTCATTATATTCACAAGTATCAGTATCTTAAGGAGCACATATTAATCAAATGCAATTAAGTTGGTCATCAGTATAAAGAGATTATTAGTGAGCAGCCATGTGATGAAGTTAGAAAAAAATAAAGCCACTCTTATACATAACCCCTAGAAGAAATAATAATATGATTTAATGATAATGAAAATGCTGCACATTGAAACTTCCCTATTGAAGCTGAAGTGGTATTTTGTACAAAATAAAGCATATATTTAATTAAAAAAGAAAGATGAATAGAAATCAATTTGGCACTCAGATAAAAAAGTTAGAATAAGACTAAATGAAACTGAAGTAGGAAAATGTAAACCATAAGAGCAAAACACAGTAAAAACTATTGAAATAAAATATATGGAATCAGTAAGCACAATTTTGTTCCTTGAAAAGACAAATAACATTTACAAGCAAGCAAATAGTTAAGTGCAAAGAAAGGAGAACAATGAACAATATTCCAATATTAGCAATGGAAAAGAAAACATAATGGTATAATTGTTGCAGAAATAATTTGATGATATTGCAAATAGCACTATGCAATGGGCAAAAAGAACAACAACAGAAAGTAATAAACTTGATACAGAATGAAACAGAAAATCCAATCTATAACAAATAAATTAAAATAGTGTTTTTCCCTAAAAAGAAAACACAAACCACAGGATTTTCTTAGGGAATTCTAATAACCATTCGAGGAATACATATTTTAAAGACTATTCAAACATTTTTAGAGAATGAAAAACGCTTGTTATTTTATAATTTCAGTATAAACTTAATACTAATAAATATATAAAATTTCTAAACAAAATATTATTAACAAATTAAATGAATAATGTCCAAAATTTTTTATGTGTCTATTCTAGAAATGCAATGTTAGTTCAATGTTTGAAAATATATGACTTAACTATATAAACACAGTAAAGGAGAAAAAAGATGCATTTTTTAAAAAAATAAAAAAATTGTGTTGAATACTTGTACCAAACTAGGAATAGAATGAAAAATACAAGCTGTAAAAATGGGAATCTACAGAAGAATTGGCAAGGAATATGCTGAATGCTCAAAAGTCAAAATTTTTGCTTTAAAATCAGCAGTAATACTAAAATATTCATTGTCAGCAATTCTAGTCATCATTTTACTGGAGAGTATATTCAACTCAATAAGTTGAGGAATGAGTTTGAAAGAAAAAAATAAATTCATCGTGAATTACAGAAAATATCACTGATGTCAAAAAAAATATAGTCAATAAAATGTTAAGCAATATACCCAGATATAAGATAAATTGCATCTACATGGAATAGTGAGTAAAACTACAATCCAAAAGAAAATAAATTACTTAATGAAGGAATAAGTCTAAGACTAGATGTGTATGAGATCTATGTAGAAAATTATAAATCTTGGTTTAAATATTAAATAATATCCAAATAAATCAATGCATTTATATATCCATGGATATGAAGATCAAGTATCATTATGATATCCATTCTCTTCAGTTAATCTACTGATACAAAAAATGGGATTAAAAATCTACAAAATATTTTTATGGAAAAACACATGAAAAGCTTATTCTAAAATGTATGTTGAATATAAAGAAACCAATAGAACCAAAAAATAAAGGGATATGCAATAAGATTGTTGGATATTTACCTGATACTGGGGTGTTAAATCATTGGATATTTACATGATACTAGGGTGTTACAGTGAGCAACAGAATATTAAGCCTTGATACAGATTCTTATATGGAAAGATAACAGTGAAAATAACTGGAAATAGTATAAACTGTTGAACAGTAAGAAAATTGGGGAGGATATTAAAATGGATCCTCTTTATGTTACCAGACACACAAAAAATGAATTATTGTTGAAAGAAAGATTTACACATAAAAGTGACAATTCCCAACTTTCAGAAGAAAATATATTAGAATACCTTTATGATCTCATGGAAAGAATTTCTTTTAAGACACATCAACACCATGACAGAAAAAATAAGAATTTCTGTTTACTAAAAGACAAGAAAACAGGGATGAAAATATAGACAAAATAGGAGAAGGTATTTGCAAAATATATAAGCAAGCAATAACCCAGCAATTATAAAGAACTTCTATAAGTTGAAAACATAACAAATAAAAGCAATTGATAAAATACATGAAATAGATATCTATCATAGATATAATAAATTATTATAAGTTATATATATGTATATAAATATAATATAATAATATAATATAATATAGATAAAATACATAAAAAACACTTTTCAAAGAAGAGGAAACAAAATTATTTGGAAAATAGAAAATATTGACACTATTAGTAAACAGGATAAAAGAAGTTTAACCCATAATTTTGTTGTAGTCATATTGGCAAAATTAAGAGGCTGAAAATGTTCTGCGATGATGAAGATGAGGAATAAGAACTCTCATGCAGTGCTGATGGGAATGTCGATTGATCCAATTAAGAGTTTCAAAGTTATACGGTAAACTGTACCGTATTGCAGTTTACTGAAATACGAACACCCATTATGATCCAACCATTCTACTTCCAAGAATAAACCCTTACACACATGCACAGGTGAGAATTTTCATGTCACCAGTATTTGTAATAGCAAAAATCTGGGAACAAATGAAATGCCTGTCACAAAAAATAAATGAATTTTGGCTTATTACTAGTAATTAAATCAGGTGAATTACGGTAATATAAAAGAACATGTTTGCTCTCAAAGAGAGAACATTGAAGAAGTAATAGCCACATATGAATCCACACAATATTTTATTTATTTTTTTAAACATTTTATTTATTTATTTGACACAGAGAGAGAGAGAGAGAGCGCGCAAGCAGGTGGAGCATCAGGCAGATGGAGAGGGAGAAGAACCGGGGTGGGGGGTGTTCTATCTCAGGACTCCAGGTCATGACCTGAGCTGAAGGCAGATGCTTAACCAACTAAGCCACCCAGGTGTCCCCCACACACTATCTTTTAGATATATTATTAAGATAAGTATATCTGTATGGTAAAAGTATAAAGAAAAATATAATGATTAATAAAATATTCAGGAAAGCAGACAATTCTTTTCAGGAAATTGCAAGCACTTAAGGGCCTTAATGGGCTCCAAAGATACTGGTATTCTCTCATCTATTAAATGAGATGTTACGAGTAAGTGCGTGTTTGCTTGTTTTATATAATATATTTTTTTAAGATTTTGTTTATTTATTTATCAGAGGGAGAGAGAGAGAAAGACGACCTACCAGCAGAGAGAGAAGCAGATACCCCTCTGAGTATGAAGTCCAATGGGGGACTAGATCCTATGACCCTGGGATCAGGACCTGAGCTGAAGGCAGACGCTTAACCAACTGAACCACGCAGGCACCCTTTTTAATGTTTCTTTATATTGCATATAAGTGTGTGTGCTTTTACATTTAACATATTCAATTATATAATTAGTGCATTTATTAAGAAAGTGATTTACAGCAGGTTGATGAGCTTTTGCTATTTATGGTCTGAGAAGCATAATTTCATAGATCTGTTAGCTTATTAAGTATGCATTATTGCTGGACTAGTTTGGGCAGAGAGCACTTTTGTAGTCCTTGGAGTGGACTGCAGAGTCTTGGTTCTTCAAGGCTTCATTCAAAAACTAGAAATGTGGGGCTCCTGGGTGGCTCAGTGAGTTAAGCCTCTGCCTTCAGCCCAGGTCATGATCTCAGGGTCCTGGGATCGAGCCCTGCATCGGGCTCTCTGCTCAGCAGGGAGCCTGCTTCCCCCTCTCTCTCTGCCTGCCTCTCTGCCTACTTGTGGTCTCTCTCTCTCTCTCTCTGTCCAATAAAAGTAAATTAAAAAAAAAAAACTAGAAATGTACAATACATTTAGAAATTGTCATATATAAACCACAAATACTAGATTTTAATCAACAGTGAATATAATGCAAGATATGCCAAAGTTAGTATTGTGATCTGAGTTAGTTTAAAAAGAGATAAATAAGAATCAGGCTATAAACTGATTAAAAAAAATCTGTAAGTACTGCCCATGCATGCAACTAGTCCATCTACAAATGACTTGCACTGTAAAAGCTGGAACTGGAGAAATGCATATTGTGAAGACTGAGTCAAATTGAAGCAGAGAACAAGAGAAAAATACTGTATCCTTCCATACAGTTATCTGGCAAAAATATCAGGAACAGGAAATTTATACAAGAGAATATTTTTATTTTCTTTTAAATCCATAGGGTTTGGTAACTGTTTCGTAACATTTTTTTTTCCTTGATGTTATAATTTTTGAGTGTAAGAATGTTCTTCAAACTTATCACCCTTTTGCAAAGGACACACACATAAAAAACTTGGCATATACAAATAACAGCCCTGCCATACTCAAATTAAAGATGAAAATGGCATGTTACCCTATAAAGTGGAGATCATGAGACCAGCCATTACTGTTTGCAAGGGAGAACAGCCAGTGAAAGTTAAAATGTGTTCATTTATAGTTAAGAAGTTGGGTAACAGATGCCAAGATAAATGGAGCATATCAATAGTATGTAAATTTTTGACAAACATAGTAAACATAATGTTTCCAAAATATGGCCTCTTGGCAACTTTTTATCTTAAGAGGTTTTAATTAGTATTTTCAAATCTAGGCTATTTAAAACAGATTCAGATGAACTTAACATTTGTAAGTAATGGAATGGGGAAGTTGCTGGGTAAACATAATAAATACAGAAAATGTATTCCTGGTGTATAATAGATAGTGACAGAAAATATAGCAAAAAGAAGGTGTGTAGCTGGGGAGCCTACAACTACAGAGTGGGGAGGGAAAGGCTTCTCTACTGTCTAACCATAAATGAGCGTGGAGGCCAAGAGAAATCTGGCTCCCATCCCAGATGAATATAAATGAAATGAAAGGAATTACAAAGCACAGGATATGGCTCACCCGTAGACATACATTCAGTATCAGTCACATGAGAAAATATGTAATTGCTCCTCCTGGGACACAAAATTATTCCAACCAATATGTTCTGACTCTGAGATGTGAATTATGAAGAGAAATTGAAGCAGTTAAGCTAGTTCTCATAAAAAATAGAATGGTAGTCACTTAATTGAAGTTTTAAACCCAGCAGGGATCAACAAAATATTTCCAAGTGAACTCCTTACATTTGTAAAATGGAGTGACAAACAGGATGAAATGTTACCAAGATGTTCAATCAAGATTAATTGGTTTATAAATCAGGGGAAGCACATTATCTTGCCAAGTATCCTTTATTTTACTAAATCTTTTTCTTAATTTTACATCATGCCTGTTATCTAAGGGATTTGAAATCTTTTACTAAGGTTACATTTTAACATAATTAGGGAACCACATGAAACAGATAATTTGGGGTGACTACATTGCAGTGGATGTTACAAGTCACCCAGAATGAGCTAATTATTAGAGTTGGGCTCTAAACTTCATGTGTAGTTTCATGTCACTAGAGTGTGAGCATCCTGAACACAGAACTAATGTAACATTCTTTTTTGCATCTCCATCACCAACCATGTTTCCTGCACTGAAAATATCTGAATTGAAGCTATTAAAATTAAAAATAGGTCATGACCAATTTTATTTTTGAGTTTAAAAATAGTATTTCTTCAACAGGTATTGAGTGTATATTTGTGTCAACCTTTCAGTAGTGAACAAGGGAAGACCTCTTTCCTCAAGAAGCATGTAGCTCAGTTAGTAATAAAGTCAAGAAAATAGGTAATTTCAATACATTGTAAGAGGTCTAAAGACAGGGCAAGTTCATACACTATAAATACACAAAAACAGAACTTAATAGTGAGGGGTTAGAAAAATTTTCTTTACACATTTTGTGTGATTGATAAATAAAAATTAACCAAGTTATAAAATAACATCTGATTAGACAGATTAATAAGTTTATTTGCAAAAAAAAAATTCTTTTCAAAAACCTGTTTTATTACAAATACTGAATGACAACAAAAAAATGACAACCTATTTTTCTTACTTCAAATATTCTGCAAAAATGAAAAATTTTAACTAGAGCTACATCTTCCTATTGAATTCACAACAACCAAAAGATTTGGGACCATAGTAAAGGTTGATATAATTCAAGATATAGATTATTAAATCACCTATACTGAATATATGTCCATACTTATACCTCACATTAATCAATAATATGCATTTCTTAATAAACCCAAATCAGTACTGTTTTCTTCCAATGTTGAAATGGATAAATTTGTCTAGTTTGAACATTAGATGATGCTACTAGTTTGTGTTTACAATAATATTTAACACAAAATATCTTTTCTTAAAAAATCAGTTTCAGTATTGTGTGAAGTTCATTCTGTGAAAGTGGTGGAGAAATGAGGGCATCCGATGGAAGTGGGATCATATCTTCCATTGTCTTCCCCCTCTAAGGTAGACTCTGAGTAGAAGCAGAAGGAACTGTTAATTCTATTTGCATGGTTTAAACTTCTCTATCTCTCCCTCTTTTCTCTCTCTCTCTCTCCTCCCCCTACCCTTTTTACTCTTCCTCTTTATACATGAATTAGTTTTCCAGTTAGTTCCAATTTATAAAAATTTGTCATACACTTCATCATTTATATCAACTCTCACTTATTTTACAGTTGCGTAGATTGGAAGTTCAGGCAGTGCATTGTGGGGTTCTCAAAAGTTTAAAAGTTGAAGTGTCTGCTGGGCAACATTTTCATTTGGAACTTGGATTCCTTTTCCAAGCACATGCGGTTGTGGCTGAATTGGATTCCTTGCTGAATTTTTAAAACATGATCCTATCAGGTTACATTAAAATGTTGCACAAGTAGGAAATTTTGTGAAACAAATTTCTGAATTACTTCTTCCCATTAGCCTTGTTTTTCTGATGAAGCTCAACATTCTTTCATCTATTTATACGTGACAAATATAGGTGGTTATTTAAATGACTTTTAAATGTCAGAAACTGTTAAATCTTTGAAAGTTGGTGGGAAGGGGCAAGAGGATAGAGGACAAATGTAAAGAAGCCACAGTGTCTTCCAGTAGGAATCTAAAGACCTGTGGAGTAGCCATACATAGGGCTCAGGCCAGTGCCTTCACAGAATGAGAGTACAGTATTCTTTGATAAATTCACAATTAAATAAGTCCATTGCTAGTAATCTCAGAGGAATAAGGGAAAAACAGATGCACGCACACACACACACATGTACACTCACAGAGCTTTCCCAAGGTGAAGATAAGGAATATAAACATGATTCTTGGAAGGGAAGGATGAGTTTTGTCTTAAAGGGCAAGAAGAGTTGAATATATAAAAAAAGGTAAAGAAGCATCCAATAAAGGGGAGAGATCACAGGTGAATTGTGGTGATTTGGGCACAGCTAAGCTGAGCTTAAAAAATTTAATAACAGAGACCAAATCATAGATCCACAATAGCCATTAAGTTTCTGTTATGAAATCTTAAGAGGCAGCAGAATCAGGCATCCTCAAGAGAGGCAGCAGGAAGATTAAAGCTGTCACTTCTCAGGAATCAAATGTATTTCTTTAATATAAATTAGAGAAAATTTGTTTTTCTCTCATAAAAACATACAGAGATTTGAATGGCAGGAATGGAGTGAATGGAGTTGGGAATTGAAGCCAGAGAGTTAATACTTGCAAAAGTAATAACATATACTTCATTAGAAATTTGAAATTCCAGGCACTAGCTGAGGCACATTATTGATGCTTGCTTAATCTTTGAAGACAGATACAATTACACTCCACCCCACGGGATGCATGTGTCAGGCCACACAGCTTCCAAATGCAAGCCAAATCCTTCTCCTGATACTATTAGCCTCCATATTTTTGCAATATAATGCTCTTTATTTCAAACAATTCAATATTTCTAATGACAGAAGTTAACCTAAAGGTGTTATTTATTGTATAGATTTATTATTAGGACCTATTTTATATTAAGTTACTTAGGTTATATTAGGAAACCAGGATGTTTCAAGAAAACATGGTATCTGTATGAAGGAGGACATTATTTTTGAGTGTATTTTAAGTTATCTTGATGTATTAGTGTGCAAATGTGTAAGAAGAGAGTCAAAGTAAATTCTTATTTTATACCCCTGAAAAATTTAGGCTTATCAATTCATTAAGAACATTACAAATGATTGTGATTGAAGTAGTATTAAGGAATAGAAACTGTTAAAATATGAATGATGGAATATTATTGCAGCAAAACTTACAACAAACATATGTCTTTAATGTCAAAGTCTACAAAGTTACAAGTAATTTAATTAGCTCTAACATATTTTACTGTATTGGATTTTGTATTTGAATAGTTGAAGCTTAAACCTGTTTATTTTTAGCAGAATATTTTCTTGATTACTCAATTTGCAATAATTTTAAAAGAAAATGACATATATTTTGTTGGAAGATTTGGTAAGACAATATTTTAATTGAGGATAAGACAGTATGACATTTATAAAGTGAACTATTGGGGCACCCAAGTAGCTCAGTTGATTAAGTGTCTGTATTATCTCAGGGTCCTGGGATCCAGCCCAGCATTGGGCTTCCTGCTCAGTGGGGAGTCTGCTTCTCCCTCTGCCTCTCTCCCTGCTTGTGTTCTTCCTCTCTCTGTTAAATAAATAAAATCTTTTTAAAAGTGAACTATTATTTGAATCAAATTAAGCCTGACTATACGATTAGAGCTAAAAAAATAAAAAACAACTGGAAAATTAAAGCAACAATCTTAAGAAATTCTGAAAGGCTAAGTGGTAAGAAATATCCTCAGACCACTACTTATGTTGAGTGTTTAAACAAGCTGAACTATAGAAAAGAGAGTTAGAGAAACACCCTATTCAAAATGAGCTCTGAAACTCACCCTAATAGGAGCAATTGAAACTCAAGATATTAAAAAGTCATATTCAGGGGCTCCTGGGTGGCACAGTTGGTTAAGCAACTGCCTTTGGCTGGCTCAGGGTCCTGGGATCGAGCCCTGTGTCAGGCTTCTTACTCAGCAGGGAGCCTGCTTCTCCCTCTCCCTGCTATTCCACCTGCTTGTTCTCTCTCCCTCTCTCCTCTCTCTCTCTGTCAAATAAATAAACACAATTTTTTTAAAAAGTCACATTCATGAAGAATTTTTTGTTATTAGAAAATAGTATTCACATGCAACAAGAAGAATCTTGTTAAGGCACAGAACTTACAAAACAAATTCTGATTTTATACGATTATTGATGCAAAAAAAAAAAAAGAAAGAAAAGAAGCAGTTTCCTTCAAGAACATAAGATAAAATGCCAACTGTTTATTTAGTAATGAGTCTCAGAAGTACTTTGAAAACTCCTATTTTAATATTACTTTATTTGGCCTCTAATACTTCCAGTCTAAGCATAAATGACATTGCCTCTGAAACAGCATTGTCCGGGACCATAATAAAGGTCCATAGTAATGATCCTGAGACTGGAGGTAAGTAGAGGGGAAGCTAAGTATAATGTACAGGCACCTCCTTGACAACTGAAGGAGGCATTATTGAAAAGTGCTGAATTTAAAAAGGCTTGTCAAGAGCAATTTTCTTTATGAAATAATGTCAAAGTTCTTCATGACGTACTTTTCAAGATGCCGGCCACCTTAGTAGATTGATTGCCAGTCTGTGGGCTGTGGTAGAGCAGCTGACCATTGTCCCTTGCTTCTGCCTACTGTTGAGGGAGGAATTGACAATGTGTGAGGAGAACTCTTCACAGCCACTCCCGTGTTCCCTTCCATATTCATTTTCTTTCTGAGGGATGCTAGGGACTAAAAGCAATTCCAATGAGTGGATTTCATGTATTCTTGGCACCATTTCCCAATAAACCAGAACAGTGTTTTCTTGACAGTAGGTAAGGGCAAAACACAAGTGGTCAGAAAGTCAGAGTCAGCTTGAACCACCGTTGATGACCATATGATCTGTTCTAGGCACCGGACAAAGTAGAGCCATGTGGGTGGTGAGGCTGCGTAATACCAGCCGCTGGTGATGACTCAGTCATAACTCAGAGTCCATTAATACCTGTGTTTTGAGATGCAGCCTATGATTATACCATTTGAAACTTTGCTATTCCGAACAATGTGTAGCAACCGCTCTGCTAGCTGGGATCTAGCAGTGAACAAAATAGTCAGATCTTGCTTTCAAGAGAATTACAGGAAATACAGACAAAGGGATAAGCAAATAAGCATGTAGTATAAAATGACTGAGTTCTTTGGAAGGACTGTAAGGAAAACTAAAGCAGAGTAAGGAGAGAAGAATTGATGAGAATTACTGTCTTGGGTAAAAGAGTCATGGCAGCTCCATAAAGAATTCTTGTAAGGAGAATGCAGTGTGAGTAAATGTAAAAGGTAATCAAAATGCATGGGTCAGGGGTAAGGGGAGGATACAATAATTGTGGTTAGTATTTCATTTACCTAGACAAGAAATCTTTCCCCAATCTCTCTCAAATCCATCTACGCAGCTCCAGACTGATAATCTAATGTGTTGTAATTTCTCACTTAAAGTGTATTTTTAATCTTGGCCCTTCCTCTCTTCATAATGCACACTCATGATTCTTACTAAATTTTGTTTCTTAACTTTGTGTTTTAACTCATAGATTTCACTCTGTCTGAACTATTTTATCCATCCATTATGTCCCTTACATTGAGAAGCTGAACTCCTGGTATCTCTTCAGATCTCAGTCAACTACATATTTTCATTCCTTGGATGGTCATCCTTAATAGTGAAATGATTCCAGTTGAGATCTTTGGATTTTGTCTGGCCAGTTTCCCTTAAACATTCCTTCTTGTGGTATAGTCCATCATTTCCATTTATGAACTCTGCCCCCCTTCCTTAATATGCTTCTGGTGAATCTGTTAATAACAAAGGGATTCCTACTCTATCAGTAATATTTACTGGGCTATTTTTTCAAGAATTCTTCTTTTTTTTTTTAAAGATTTATTTATTTTAGAGAAAGAGGGAGGAAAGAGAGAGTGTGTGTGCGAGTGGGGGAGGGGCAAAGGGAGAAAAAGAGAGAATCTCAAGCAGACCCCTGATGAGTGTGGAGACAATGGGGGATTGATCTTACACCCTGAGGTCATGACCTGAGCCAAATCAAGAGTCAGACACTTAACCAACTGAGGCACCCAGGGCCCCTACTTTTCAAGAGTTCTCTATCTCCCTGAAGTCAGGATTATTCTAAGAGGCTAGATCTTTGGGAAGGCAATTAAAATACATTGTACATTTCTTTTATTTACCAAAATGATGAAAATATTTTCAAAAAAAAATTAAGATTTTATTTATTTATTTGACAGAGAAAGAGAGAGAGAGAATGAGCACAAGCAGGGAGAGTGGCAGGCAGAGGGAGAGAGAGAAGGGAGAAGCTCTCTGCTGAGCAAGGAGACCCATGCAGGGCTTGATCCCAAGATGCTGGGATCATGACCTGAGCTGAAGGCAGACCCTTAACCAACTGAGCCACCCAGGACCCAATACAGGAAAACATTTCAAAAAGCAGTTAATCACAGAAACCAAAATGCAAAGACAGAGAACAAGTGAAAGGCAGAGTCCTGATATCATATTATTCACTGGATCCAGACTTTCTTGAATTAGCCAATCCTTAAAATCTAGGATTACATGAAGAAAAACAAAAACATGCAACACTTTAAACAATTTGAAGATTTAAAAAATTAAATTAAAAATAAAACTCTCTAACATTGCTCTCCTATTTCCTCCTGAACAATACAGGTAAGACTTTCAGTTGTAACTGTTTCCTTATCTGTATTTCTCACTAGACTGTATGATATAGGAGGAGCCAGATAGTGTTTGCTAGTTTGCTATAACAGTCCCAGAGTTGACTAAAATATCTTTTACATTATATCATTTGGAAAATATAAAAAATCTGAATCAGAATATGACAATCCCTATTACCTTTTCCATGTCACCCTACATCCAAACCCTCAGGTTGACAACCATGGGTCTATGTTAAGTTTTCTTTTCTTTCCGTTCCTCTCAGTTTTCCTTTTTTCTTTCCAATAGAATTATTTCCTTCCCTTCTCTGTGATCTCTTTCACCACACATTACAGGCTGCAAGTTATTCTCCCTTAACTCAAGGGATAATCAGTGGAGATTTGGAATCACTTTATAACATGTGTGGTAAAAGCAAATTTCTGATTATTTGGATCACAACTAAAACAAAACAAAACAAAACAAAAACACAGAGGAGCACAGTAACTCACTCATCCAAGACTTTTAATGATTTTGTAAGTACCAATTCTGTATATTAAGTATATTTTTACTTGAAGTACGTAAAGTAGTTTTTGGCTTCTTTATACAATTATGAGTGAAATAGAATAGAGCATTAATAGAATTTCCAAGAACTAGACAATCAGAAAAAGCAGCTGGAAATTGTTGATCTCTCCAGGTTGTTTTGGAAGATTCTAAGAACTAGACCATCAGAAAAGTCAGCTGAAAATTGTTTATCTCTCCAGGTTGTTTTGGAAGATTCTAAGTGAAATATGTATACTGGCTTTCCATGGCATACAATTGCAAATAACTCCTTGAATTGTTATGAATGACTGAATAAACTGTCTTTTGAATGGAAGGTTTAGAAAGTTTAACTAGCTGTTAGCAAAACACAGTATAAAGGATTAGTCCTTATAAGACTTGGTTGCTTTTGTCCAAACACCATAGCCAGTAGATAAAAAATTATTAGTTTATGAGTTTAAATTCTCAGCCCAAGAGCGGTAACAAGACTTCTAGGCTTACTTTTAAGTGATCTTTTATGTTTTATAGTTGCAGAATATAGTTTTCTGTAAGCCAGACCTTCCTAATACTTTGGGTTCCAGAATCAAGAGGTGAATGAATTCAGAGCATAGCTGTCTTTTACATGAAATTTAGATGATGCATTAGGGAAAAATTTCATCTTTAAATTTCAACTGGATATATATGGAAGGATTTAGATTCAACTGAGCATTGAGATTACCTGCTGGATATTTTGGGGTTTGTATCTCTGAAACTAATAGGCAATAGTATTGGTTATTACTGGTTGGAATGATTGATTCTACTACATAATAGGTGTAGAGGCAGATATCTGAAATCCAGAAGATTTCCAGGGGCTATTTCATTGTACTTCTTGTCTATAGTTAGTGAAGACAACCGAATCTAATGTAGTCAAGGACACCAAGAATCTTCACCAAATAAGGAATCATAAACAACTAAAAATGATAGCTGAGGGCAAAGAAGACGTGGACTAAGCAGTGGAAGAAGGATGTTGAAAACACCAACACCCCTTGACTAACTGCAAGCATTTAGTAATAAGTAGGCATCGTCTTTCAATTTTATGGAATATATCAGCTACTATTGTCTCTCTTCCTAAACATTACATGGAAGATATGTTGATGCTGATTTACCTTATAAGTTTATCTGTAATTACTGTAGAACAGTTTATCTTAACTAGGAAACAAACCCACATGTCATCCAGAGATGGATATAGTGATTGATTCAACTGTGGGTCTCTACTCTGAAGAGAGAGCTTCAGTTCACCTTCACCAAAATGAGGAATGGGTGTGTCACATTAGAATAAAGCATCTTATTGTTGATTGTATCATTGTTCAAAAGTTAAAAGGAAAGCCATCATTTGAACTATGGGAATTTTGGCAATGAACCTCAATTCCAAAATCCTCTGTGGTCTCCCTTCTGGTGTAAGGACTATAAATGTGAGAATTACGTATATCAATTCCCTTGCCTCCAGATTTCTGGATGTTATTTAGCTTTTACCAATGAGATTAGCTTACTTGAGATTCAGAAGTAATCTTCCTCTAGAAGTGGTAAGCAGAAGCATGTGCTTTTATAAAAATGAGGGGTTTTTGTTTTTTGTTTTTTAACCAACCTTAGTTCTTCCTCCACCATTCACTTGCTTTGGCACTATTATCATAAGAGGTGGCACTGTCTTGACAAGGTAGGGAGGAGAGAAGCAACAATTTTTTGACTCTCTGGATAAAAACTCATGAGTAAAATCTGAAAACCAAACCATCTTTCCTTGAATTTCACTCCTTTAGTTCCGAAACAATTTTATATGTGTCTGATTCTCTGTATTGATACCTGCTGCTTGAAAAACCTTTAATATTTCTCTTTTCCTGAGTAAAAGCTGATTGGTTCAGGCAGCCAGTTTACCATTTACTAAGCCAAAATTTCTTTTCCTTGAGATTGATACTGTCTTGAAGTTCTGTGTATAATACAGTAATATTTCTAAAATCAATATCAGTTTCACGTTTCAATGATAGATTTATATATAAAATACATATCTATACCTGAATATTGAATGTTACCAGTTATTTTTTCCATGTGAAACAAAATGTAGTTTTTGGAAAATATACAGGAACACATTAACATGATCCTTAAAATGTCAAATAATGATTTATTTCTGTAGCTTACAATCTTTCTGTAAGCACTGATCTCAGTGAAACAGTCAACTGTGCATCTGGCAAGTTGAATTTTTCAATTGACAAATCCCTGAGTGCTTTACATCAGATAAACAAAAAGATTCTGAAAACCATCACTGGGGAAACTGTAAACTGTCAAAGAGTGAATTACTGAGAAATTCTCTGGTTGTGATCCCTGCAGATTGCCCTATTGTTCCTCAAACACCCTAAACATTTGCACTTGCTCTCCCTCAGTTCAGACACTTTTCCCTTAAATATCGGTAGGGTTACTAAACAGAAATGGGGTTCAAAGCTTCGTGTGCATGTGTGTGTGTATGTGTGTGTGTGTGTGTGTGTGTGTGTGACATCAAATCTCTTAAAACCCACTCTTCTCACCATGCTTCCTGATTTCTGTTTACAAAAGTCACAGAATGGAAAGAGAAATGTAAGAATAAATCTGTTAAAATAAAAAAAAAATGAAAGAAGTTTGGTCAGGCACAGAAATATAAGAATAATAATCAAGTAAAACAATCCAAGGAGAAAGTTAAGATCTGCATATAGGTAGGTACATAGATGTGCAAATGCATGGATACATAGGTCTGTATACCAGATACCTACTCAACAGCTCCATGCGGCTCTCTAAGGAACCTCTCAAACCTCATATCAAAAGCTGAACTGCTCCCTTTGCCTCCACTTCAAACTAGCTGCAATTTCCCCCATCCTCATCTTTTACTTGCTCAGGACAAAAACTTGGTGCCATCTTTGATGATTTACTCAAATATGCACCAATTAATCCCCTTAGCCATCATCATATATTACAGGAAATATGACCCTCTCCCCTCCCATGCTCTCTCTCTCTCTTCTTCTCTCTCTCTCAGGTAAATAATAAAAATAAAAGTCTTTATAAACTTCATAATAGATTTCCTTGCCTTGGGGGGCACCTGGCTGGCACAGTCGGTTAAGTGACTGACTCTTGCTTTTGGCTCAGGTTGTGATCTCCACTCTGCTTAAACTCAGCTTGAGATTCTCTCTCCCTCTCTCTGCTCCTCCTGCTCATGTTCTCTCTTTCTCTCTCTACAATAAATAAAAATAAATAAATCTTAAAAAACAAATACATTTCCTTGATCTTCTTCTTGTCCCTCTAAGTCTGTTCTTAAAATATACCACCCAGGGGAACCTGGGTGTCTCAGTGGGTTAAGGCCTCTGCCTTCAGCTCAGGTCATGATCTCAGGGTCCTGGGATCAAGCCCCACATTGGGCTCTCTGCTCAGCAGGGAGCCTGCTTCTTCCCTCTCTCTCTGCCTGCCTTTCTGCCTACTTGTGATCTCTCTCTCTATCAAATAAATAAATAAAATATTAAAAAAATACCACCCAGTGTGATCTGATTAAATATAATCAAATCATCTTAGCTCCTTATTCAAACTGTCAGCCTTTCTCTCACTTGGAGTAAAAGTGGTGACCCCGACAATGGCTTCATGGTGATCTAAATATAAAGTAAATATTTTACTATTGGCCTCTTTGCTGGTTATGAAGTATGCAGGCTCCCCGATTGTATCTCAAACCCTCTGGGTATTTGGACTTGGTACTCGCTCTGTTTGGATACATATCCCTTAAATATTTATATGACTAGTAACCTCAAGTACTTTTAAATCTTTTTTTTAAGCTTTTATTTATTTGTTTGCTTGTTTTGTTTATTTAGAGTATGAGTGTGAGTGGGGTGGCAGGTGTATTGGTGAAGGGTGGGGTAGAGTGAGAAGGATAGAGAAAGATGTAGAGAGATAGTCCCTAGCAGATTCTGTGCTGAGTGGGAACCCCACGTGGGGCTCTATCCCCTGACCATGAGATCATGACCTGAGCTGAAACCAAAAGTCAGCTGCTTAACCAACGGAGTCACCCAAACACCCCTTCTCATAATTACTATTTTTTTAGGATTTTATTTATTTCTTTGATAGAGAGAGATACATCAAGAGAGGGAATACAAGCCAGGAGGAGTGGCAGGCAGAGGGAGAGGGAGAAGCAGGCTTCCTGCTGAGCAAGGAGCCCACGGGGACTGATCCCAGAATCCTGGGATCATGACAAGGGCTGAAGGCAGATGTTTAATGACTGAGCCACTCAGGTGCCCCTGACCATTTATTTTTAAATGTCATGTTTTACTGATTCAACCCTGACCATAGTATTAATATGTTTTCAGAATTGGAACATTATTGTAAACTACAGAATGAAAAGTTTCCTTCCTTAGTTTTGTCTATGGTAAAGTTATAGTGTTTGCAGCAAAAGAAAATATTTACTCACAATTCCATTTATTTTGGTCAGTTTACTTATTCCTATAAAATTAAGATTAAAATCAGCAAATACACTGAAAAGACTAGATATAAGTGGCTGTTTGACATTAAATGGTATTTTCATTTTAATGGTTTTATGCAAATCACAATATTTAAACATCCATTTTGGTGTGTAAATGAAAAGGTAAAAGTAAGTCATATTAAATTTCAGTGTTTTTTATCAAGGATAGTTATTTGCATAAACATACATGCATATTCTTATTTATTTTTTACATGATAAAGGGAATGACAAACTTAAAACACCAACAGCTCTTTACAGATTGACTGTGGTTTCACTGGGGATTTATACAAACTTCTTTTCAAAATATGTGCCTAGATTACCTGACAGAGAATGTTAAGACAGAAATTTTCTTTCTCTTAAGTAATTTTTGCCAATGGTTCAGCCATTTCATTTTTTAGAAATTAAATGTTAATTTGTAAAAGATAGTCACTTTGGGTAGTATAGACATTTTAACAATATTAAATCTTCCAATCCATGAGCATGGAATATCTTTCCACTTTTTTGTGTGTTCTTCAATTTCTTTCATCAGTGCCTTATAGTTTACAGAATACAGTTCTTTAGTTTCTTTAATTAAATTTATTACATTTGATTCTATTTAATTAAAATTATTCTAGTTGATTATGTTTGTTTTTTTTAATGCAATTATAATTTAAAATCTACAGGTCAAACTACTTTTTCAGCTGGTTTTACCTCCCTTTTATTGGCTAGGCCTTCTGGTTGTTAAACAATATATCAAGTGATGCTCGTCAGGTATTGGTCATGCAGTTTTATGCTGTTCCGTTCAATTTAAATTCTTTAATAAGTTGCCTTTTTTATTAAGATATAGCTTCAGATTTATATATATTCTGTTTTTAACTGAAAATTACTATTCTATCTATATGGTAAGTTAGCCAGAGAGTTAATTTCAGGAATCAACTGTTGTCCTTTTAGCCTAATAATTGACAGCACTGGGTTGGCTACTAACATTTATTCCATATTGATTTCTTTCCTCTTGTAAGATGAATGTGATTTTCCCACTAATTCTATCATCATTTGGTGAATTTCTACTTAGAACAGCTTTATTTCTATTTAGTAAGTCATAGACATTTTTTTAAAAATTTGCTGGGTCTGTTCTTCCTGCATCTTCATTTCCTTCTACCATATTGAATACTTCTAAAATCCCTATAGTCAACCATACCCCCAGAAAAAATGAAGTGTCATCCAAGAGTGAAGTATTTTATGTAGATGGTCAGTTTCTCATAAAGATTGTCTCTGCTTTTACATCTTATAAAAAGGGTAGAGAATGAAATCACAAACTTCCTGAGAAAGAGCATATCACTTGCCAGTCAAGAAGAGACATATAAATCCTTATGAAAATTACTCAAGATTATCTATGGAATGTTACAGATGTCATAAACAATTTAAAGACTTCAACCAACCCTATTATGTATGAAGGTGGTGTATTGGAAACCATATAATCAAAGAATTAGCTGTCTAATCATAAAACCGAAAAATAGTGCAAGAAATACTGTACTGTATTGTTGAGTATTGTTACTACTACTGCTACTGTTGCTGCTGTTGTCAGTGTTGTTATAACAGCTAGCTAGCTCTCATATATTGAGAACCTAATATGCACTGGAACTATAATTAGCATTTATATAAAATCTCATTTATTACTTAGAACATTTTTGGAAGTAGGGCATATGATTAATTCAATCCTACACATAAGATACTCAGGCATTGAAGAATTAAGTAATTCATACAATGTCACACAGTGATTAACCATTTTTAGACTTAAAACTGAGACCAAGACCTTTTAGATCATACTCTCAAATCTGGCAAATTTTCTTACCTAGAAGAATTTTTCAGTGAGAAATAAGTGATGTCAGGTACTCACTAATGAATTTAGCTATCGTCCTAATACCACACAGTGTATATCATTATATTTTAATAATCTTATTTTAACTTTACCCAGGACAATATGGTTTAACAGAAGGAATAAGCAGTCATCTCTGTGTGTTCAGGGCATAATTATCCCTGGTGTCTGGGTGGGACCTCAAGCCACGAAAGAATGTCTGGCATGCTTCATGTTATTTCCAGCCTCTCATACTGTTACCATTATAAGAATGGTCATTACAATATATAATATTAATTATAATTTATAAAAACATCCAAAAGATATGATTTGTAGTTATTATTTCACTTACTACTCATAAAAATGTATAACTGTAAATCATGTATCAATAGGGAGGTATTATGGGGAATGCATAGGGATTGCTTTTGCTACCTCATTAATGGAGATGTTCCTGATGAATAATCCATAAGGTAACATGATTAACAGTACATTTCTTATCACTTCGACAGATCTTTGTTTAGTTTTGCCTTTCAAGTATTTATGAGCAAGAAGAGGGACTAAACTTCAAATGGGTTTCTTCTTGATCTCCTTATTTACTTTAGAAAACTTGCAATTGTAAATTCTTTCTCTGTCCCTTTGAGATGTAAATCTTTACAGTAGAGAATGTCTTTCTCAAGGATCTGGAAGCTGTCCCTCTGAAATGTCATCATCAAGAAAAGACTCCTGTGTCCCAGTCTCTGTGGGAGGGTAGGAGACTGACTTCCATAAGTGCCAATGAACAAGCACAGATGGGCACCCTTCAGAGTCCTGTCCTGCAGTACTTTTTCATCAGCTCACCGCAGGTTTAAAAATCCGCTATCTTTTGTTTCAGTGCAGTCGAGTTCAATCTCTCTCCCCTTGGCAAAAGTCATGACCCTTATTGCAGTAGTATTGAAAGACACCTTCCTGGCCTCTTATTAACTCTAGTGCAATTTTTCTTTGAAAGATCTGTGGCCTATTTTCTATTGAAACCAATTAACTGAAGAAAGAAAACTTATTTTCAAAATCCGTAATGATAATTGTCTGTGGGCTGCTGTAACAGAATAACCAGGTGAATTCAACAACAGATATTTATTTTTCATAGTTCTGGAGGCTGGAAAGTGAAGATGAGGGTGCCAGCAAGTTCAGGGTCTGGCGAATGCCCTCCTGCTGATTTATGCAGGGCCATTTTCTCATTGCATCTTCACATAGCGGAAAGAAAGGGCTATCCCTCTGCGGCTGCTCATAAAAATTCTAATCTTATGTGGGGACTCCACCCCATGACCTAGTTGCCTCCCAAAAGCTCCAGCTCCTAATACCATCCCTCTAGAGATTAGGGTTTTAGCATATGAATTTTGGAGAAACACAAAGATATAACCCATAACAATAGCTGGCATTATTCAGCAAGATTTACTTGGAATGTTTAAGGCACTATGCATTTATTTAGTTTTATTTATTTATTATTTATTTATTCTTAAAGACTTTTTTTACTTATTTATTTGACAGAGAGAAAGAAGCAGAGAGCGAGCACAAACAAGGGGAGTAGTGGGTAGAGGAAGAGGGAGAGGGAGAAAAAACTCTCCACTGAGCAGACAGCCATATGTGGGGCTGGAGCCCTGTACCCTGGGATCATGGCCCGAGCCCAAGGCTGATGCCTAACTCACTGAGCCACCCAGCCACCCTGGCACTATGCATTTAAAGAGTAATATTCTCTAATTGACTTTATTTTATTATTTTTTTAAATTTCCCCAAATTAATTATTTTTAAGATTCATGAACTTTTTAAAACTTTTGTTGAATTAACTATAGGAAGACTTTTAGAAAACCAATGTTATTTGGTGGAAGAAAATGCCAACCTACTTGACAAATTGAATATATTAAAACTCAGTTAATTTTCCACTCTTGAAATAAATAATAAGACGTTTACAAATTTATTTTAATCACAGATTTGTTCAATGTTCTCCAACATTTATTGAGTATAACCCCTTTTTCTCAGCAAACGTCTACAAGTTCATTATCAGATGAATAGATACATCATAAATCTAAACTTTTCAAATGTATAAATCATTGATACACCATCATTATCACTTCCACAATGTTCTGAGTCTTTTGTTTGATATATAAATTACAACATGTGCTTCATAAAACAGTTAGCTCTTTTTACGAATGCAGCAGGATAGTTCTGACTCATATTGTTTCTGGGAAAGAAGTTGTATCATTATCTTAAAATATTCATTAACCCCTCTTGACATACATCTTTAGATGAGTGATAGAGATAAAGAGAGAACCAATTGCGCTCTCTCTCTCTATATATGTATATATATATATATATAAAAGTATGAATTAATGAATATTTAAAAATAAAATTAAATGTTTGCATTATATAAGTAAAAGTCACTGTAATAAAATAAAGACAATGACAAATTAGAAAAATACTTTCAGTACACTTCAAAAACATTAATTTTTATGAGGAAGAAAACTGAATTTATAAGACACTAAGTAAGAGAGCCTAGTGGAAGTTGAACATGGAAAAAAAAACTATTCTCATTTATAATAAAATGTATGTAAATTAAAGTCACATGAGCTATAATTTTTAACCTACTATATGGGCAAAAGAAATTAAAGGTGAATAACAAACAGTGATGTCTTAGAAGTGGAGAAAGAGGCACTTGTCCCTCTGCTGCTGGAAGTGTAATTAGCACAGCTGCTTTGGAAGATAAGTTAACTATATCAAAATTGAAAATTAGGTTTGGGTTTCACTAGGAATACCATAATAGTCTCATTCTGAGTTTTCCTCCTTCTCTGGAGAATACAGTTGATATACTCCAAACCCAGCAAACTCTGTCTTTATATCTGGAGAAGCCTTGTCTGACTCTTGATCAAGATAAGAACAGAGGGATTTTGATGCGCTGCTTAAAGTCCGAAACTCTGCAATCCAGGGTCGGTTGGCTCACTGTTTCCACTGGCCTAACCAGTTAGATAGCCTTGCATGGGTATATCACCAGAAAGGCATTAACAACAATAAGAAAATAAAAATCCTGAAAATATCTATCTTATGATCTCTCAAGCCGATATCCCTTGTGAAGACCTTCACGGTCCTATTTGAGACAAGGGCTGGCAGTAAGTAGATAAGCACCCAGGCTGGCTTGCACCTGGATCTTGAAGTTCTTGCCTGTACCCTCTCTGGCTGCACTGGATACTTTGCCTTTAATAAAAAGCCTTCTGTGTTGATACAGAATCTGGTGAGTCCTTTCAAATATTCAAGCTTGGGAAACCTTCACAATTTCCTAAAGACCATTGAGGGAAAAAATAGAAAAAGAAACAAACTCCCAGAAGCACATTTTCAGTGACATCAGGAGACAGAAAATCCTAGTGCTTATGAGTTCTGCAAGATGCGCAGTGTTGAGCTGTCTTTGAAAGAGGTGGAAAGGCTCTGAGAAGGTGAAGAGGTTCACGAATATGTGTGGGTTTACTGAGGCCCAGCCTGAGAAAGGAATCCTGTAGGCATCATCCAAAGTGAGTAGTTTTCCTGTCTCTGAGGAGTCTCGAGGCAAATGATGTAAGATCCCTAGCACATGAGTAGGCAGACAACATGAGCAGATGAGAATGTCCAGAAGTACACCCAGATACAAATGGGAATGTGTAGGACAAAAGCAGCATCTCCTTTCAGTGGGATAAATGTTAGCATTTAAAAAATCACAATGAGAAATCTGAGTGGCCATTAGAAAAAAAAAGGAAAAGAAAAAAAAAGAAAGAAAGGAAAGGAAGGAAGGAAGAAGGGAAATGGCATCCATATCTCACTACATAAACCAGAAAAAAAAAAAAATTCCAGGTAATCAGAACTATGTACAATGCCATATAAATATTAGAACAAAATATGGGTGAATTCATGCATTACTTTAGACTGAAGAAGCCAATTTAAATGTGATCTAAGTAGGTTTTAAAGTACAGAAAAATGTAGAAGAGAAAGGACACAACTCCTTTAGGAAAATAAAAACTTCTGCATGAACAAAATACCGAAGTCTAAAAGCGATGATTAAAATGGAGAAAAATGAAGAACATATCATAGACAATGAAATCATTCTTTTTACCTTTATGTTTATATTAAGCACTTTAGAATGTAAAATAACAGTGAATTGCTTAAACACAGACTCACTTCTTTGAGCAGTGACTAGGACTTTCCATGTAAACATTGAGTTTTTTCTTTTAATCTCGGGCTCTTTGTCATCTTTGAAACTGCATCAGTAAACTCCATTATGCCTTTAGATGCAGGGGCTTCTCATTATTATGGCAGGATTTAATGAAACCTGGTTATAGAGGCAGTTTTGTTTTAATGGGGGGTTGTATATACACAAAGATATGTACATTTTCTTCATAAAAACCAATTTGAGGGGCACCCGGGTGGCTCAGTTGGGTGTGTCTGCCTTCTGCTCAGGTCATGATCCTGGGGTCCTGGGATTGAGCCCCACATCAGGTTCCCTGTTCAGCAGGCAGTCTACTTCTTCCTCTCCCTCAGCCCCTCTCTTCCCCTCCCCTTCTCTTCCCTCCCCTCCTCTCCTCAGTGCTCTCGCTCTATCAAATAAAAAAATCTTTAAAAAATTTTTTGAAAATTTTTTAATATTTTAATTTTAATTTTTTAATTAAGATTTTTGTAGAGCCAATTAAGGTCTCTAAAGAAGTTGTTTCTTCTAGAGATGAGAGGGGTACCTATGTAGCTCAGTGAGTTAAGTGTCGGAATTTCTGCTTAGGTAGTGATCTCAGGGTCCTAAGATTGAGCCCTGTGCTGTGGCCTCGGTGCTCAGCAAGGATTCTGCTTCTCCCTCTCCCTCTGCTCCTTTCCCTCCTTGCACACATTGTCTGTCTCTCAAATCAATACAACAATAAATAAAGTCTTTATTCTTAAGTTTTGATGATTCTTTCCAGTTCATATACTTAGAGTTGATATTTTCTGTAACTGTGAACTATTTAGAGTGACAATAAATAGAACACATATAAAAACTATAAAAACAATTGCAATAAAAATCATTTTAATTACAATGTAAGTTTATTTCTGTATTAGAGGATTCATTGGAGGGTAAAGGCTAAAATGCAGAATTATGGAGAAAAGAGACTGAAAAAATACAAAATTGCACAAAAGGGCAGATTTATGCAAAGGCATAAAGAGAAACATCTACTTGTCCATAGAAGGAAAATAAAATGTAGATTTTGGTGAAAAGAATATTTTTTCCTATTAAAAAATCTAAGATCAAATCCCAAGCATAATAAACTATTTGTGCTCTCTCTCTGACTTTGTTTTTCTGCTTCAAAAAATAAATATTAATACTTAACTTGCATGGTTGATGTCCAGAAACTTGTTGGTTCAGATATAACAAAGTGATTTGCAAATTTCTTTGAAGTTAATTGTATGTCACCTTTTTACCATAGCTGATATAGGCAATAAATATGTTTCAAAGAAGAAATTAAATTACACAAAAATATTTTTGTAGTTGAAAAATTTGCTAATAATTATTGGATTCTCTCTAGTCAAGTCTCAATATTATATTGTCAGTTATTGACTAAAACTATAATGAAACTTGAATTTGTGATGATTTCAGTACTAACCAAAATGACTAGCTCCTTAATGTAAGGTTGCAATGGGTTATGTTTTTGGCAGGATTTGTGTGCATGAGTATAAAGAAGCAATACCTGGGGAAGGGTTGTATTAATTAATGCAGAAATATTCTTTGAAAATTTTTGTTTTCTTGTTTTGTCTGTAATCTAATCCCTGTTTGCTAAAGTTATATTTTGAAAAAAGTTAAAAGTCATTATTTTCATTTATTTATGTTTTACTCGTTGTTTGACAACTTGTTAGGCAATTTTCCACTTCTTAGTGGGCTTCAGGCATCGAACAATCAGCTTGGTCTGGTACTTGCTCTCATCAATTGCTCAAAAGCTCGTTTTTCCTCTCGTGGTGTGTTGTATTTCACTTTGACCTGTGAATTCTGTAGTTGTAACCTTCTTCAGTAATGGCACTTTTGTCCTTATGACCCAGCCTTAACTCCTGTTCTGAAAAAAATATGTTGGGAGATGGTAATGGGGAGGGACTTGGCCCTTAGGGTTTTCTCTTGACTCCTAATAAATACTGTAAAAAATACTATAAGTCACATTTGTGTTGTGGATCTTGCAAGTAATGGGAAATATTAAGTTGATACCTATCGAGTAAATAAAATAAAGCATTTGTTTCTCAAGGTTAAAAATTAAAATAAAATATTTATTTTTATAGTTACTATTGAATTCATTTATCAAATCTTAACTATAACTAAATAAATTTTTTGCAAGTAATATTCCTTATAGTTTAGCACATTTTCAATGTTTAATTTATGTATAATTTAATAAGTATTTAAATATTCAAATTATTTTTATGTAACTTATACATGAAGGAAAATAAAATTCTAGTAACTACAGAGAAGACTTCTCCAAAGTAGTTATCCTTTACATGAATTTATTGATGCCAAGAGATCCTGATTTGCAAATTAATTTTCAAAATGTAATTTGCTTTTGTTTGGTTTGAAGATTATTTCTGTTGTCTTTTCAAAGGCTTGGTATTGAATAAATACATACTTTTGTTACCAATATGTTTGTCTCCAGTAACATTATGCCTTTTTATAATTAACAATTCTAAGCAGAAAACTAAATTTTTTGTATGAGTTTCTTGATAAACTGAAACATTTATACAGCTAGGCGTATGGCCATTTTCAAATAGAAACCCGCATCTAAATCTATTATAGGGTTTGAGGAGGTTTGTGATATATCACTGAAAGAGTGTGATTAGAAGTCAAAAACATGAGACTATTAAGTAAAAAGAAATATACTTTAAGTCTCTTCTTTTTTAAAAAAGATTTTTTATTTACTAATTTGATAAAGAGAGAGATTACAAGTAGGCAGAGGCAGGCAGAGAAAGAGGGGGAAGCAGGCTTCCCACTGAGCAGAGAGCCGGATGCCAGGCTCGACGCCCGGCAAGATGTGGGGTTCCATGCGGGGCTCAATCCCAGGACCCTGAAATCATGACCTGAGCTGAAGGCAGAGGCTTTAACCCACTGAGCCACCCAGTGGCTCACTTAAAGGGTGGAAAGCCACCCTTTAAGTCTTTCCTTAACAGTGCTTTAAATTTGGCATAGATTCTTATAAAAACATCCACTTATCTTCAGTGTTCATTTGTACTTATACCTGCAGCTGATTTTGTGATAGAAGAGTTTCAATTTGTTGATTCCTATCAAGTTACATGGAAGAAAGATATTCTGTAGCTTTTTCTGGTGAAAAGCTCTGTTATAGATCACATATTAATTAATTAATTTCAAGAATGCCAGAAGAAGAAAAGGTAAAGAGAGAAGAAGAAAAGAAAGAAAAGAAAGTCAAAGCAAGGAAAGACAAAGGAAAAGGGAAGGAAAAGGAAATGTAAAGGGACAAAAACGTGTATTAATATTTACCAGTATAGTGGAAAAAAAAAACCCATATTTGAGTTTAAGGGGAAACTTCCTGTTGGCAAAACATACAAGAGTATTCATTTAAAAATTCATCTTTGATTTTCTGCCAACAGATTTGTGTATGCAGTTACCACCCATTTAGTAAACATCAATGACTTACACAAAACAGAACAAAAACTGAATTTTCTTTCATTTATTTTTCTGGCTTGCTTGAAGAGGAAATGTGGTAGAAATGTTAAGTTTACTCTCAAATCTCGAGATATCATCAGTTTATTGTACGGAAAAAAAATCATTCTAAATTGCGAGATAGTTGTTGGAATGAAAATACTTTTCTTCAATTTAAGAGGTTCATAGATTCAAAGAGTTTGGGGTTTTTTTAAGCAGAAAATTCAATAAAAGGAAACCTTTAATGAATATAAAAGCTTAGAATCTAGGTCTCATAATACTCTATCTTGGGAGTTTGAAAACGATAGCCTGAAGACTGAATCTGGCCTGCCACCTGTTTCTTTTTGAAATAAAGTTTTACTGTAACACACACTTGTACATTTGTTTAAATATATTTACATAACATCTAAGGCTGCCTTTGTGCTACAAATGCCTAGGTTAGTAATGTGTTACAGTCTGTATGGTCCACAAAGCCAAAACAACTTACTGTAGGACCCTATAAAGAAAAAGTTTGTTGACTTAATATCATCCTACTTCAACTTGGATACAATGTCTTCTAAGTTTTATTTTGTTTTCTCTGCAATTTTGTCTGCCTTCCTGGTTTTTGCATCTATGAATTGCTGTTACAATGAAAGACATATCCATACCATTTGCTGCTTACTTTTCCTCTATTTCCTTATAACTATATTGCATATAAGGGTTGAAACTATACTTCTTTGAAATTTTTTTATTACAGAGCCCATTGTAAGTATTATGCCATGGAAAGATATTGTTAGTTACATATCAACATCTTTTTATGAAAGTAAGTATATAGGATAAGTAAAACTACATCCTTAATCCATAAAATGTTTGTCATTCACTGTATTTTACTTTAAAAATAATTTCTAGTACCAAAAAGTGGCTCATGGAAGAGAAAAACCTTAAAACTAAAAATTTTAAGGCATATATTTTTTAAAGATTTTATTTATTTATTTATTTATTTGAAAGAGAGAGAAAGAGCATGAGAAGGGGGAGGGTCAGAGGGAGAAGCAGACTCCCAGCTGAGCAGGGAGCCTGATTCAGGACTCGATCCCAGGACTGTAGGATCATGACCTGAGCCAAAGGCAGTTGCTTAACCAACTGAGCCACCCAGGCACCCCATATTTTTAAAAATATTTGTAAAGCCTTTTTAACATTGTTCAGTAAAGACATAAAATATCAACAACCCACAGGCAGCACTTTCTACTAGCAGATATGCTACTAAAAAATTGTCATTAGACTAAAGCATCATTAACAAGTTTTCATTTATGCTCTTATAATTGTTTTTGTCATTTATTTTCTATTAACTGAAATCAAAAAATATATTGGGTATAAGCATAAACTATGCATTATTACTGATGAATTTGCCAACTAACGTCTCGGTGGCCTCTCCGATAGGGTGATATACTAGAAATCCCATTCTTGATTAACTGATAATGTTGAAGGATCTTTACTCAAGCAAACAGATGACATCTTGATTTTATAAATAAGCTTGAAGAAAAACAATGACACAAATTATGAAAAGAATAATATTTCTGAGAAGATAATGCATGCTCAATTGTAAAATTCAAGCCATAAATAAGTAGAAGAAAGAAATTCTGAGAACTTGATAATGAAATAACCATTATCAATATTTGATGAGACTCATTTAATCCAAAAAGTGCATAATCCAGATTACAACATGCTGAAGTTTCATAAAATGAACCCATTCTTGTGTCTAGCAACTTCAGATGAAAAAACAAACATTGCTACGCCCCAAAATTACCTTAATGTCGCCTACCTGTGAAAATCTTCTAAGGACAATTGCTATCCTGAATTCTACCATATGTTTTACATCTACTGGAGTTTTATATAAATTGAACCATAAAGGATATACTTTTTTGGGGTTTAGCTTCTTTCACTGAGGTTGTTTTTGATTTTTATCTATACTGCTGGATACTTTTTAGTGTGTAAAATCTCATTACTGTTCTGTTATTTGAATGAAACATAACTGGTTTATCTATTTCACTCATGAGAAGCATTTGGATAGTTTCCAGTCATTAACTACTACTGATAATATTCCTGTAGACATATGAACATTTTATTTTTGGTAATTATATTATAGATATGCGTACGTTCAATCTGGCATACAATGCCAAACACTTTTCGAAAGGTGTTCATAATGTGTATGTATTCCAGTGCTCAACACATTTATTATCTCTTGGTATTTTTTGTTTTATAAATTTCAGCCATCCTGCTGAGTAGGGAATGAATCTCAATTTTTTTTTAAGATTTTATTTATTTATTTGACAAAGATCACAAGTAGACAGAGAGGCAGGCAGAGAGAGTGAGAGGGAAGCAGGCTCCCTGCTGAGCAGAGAGCCCGATGCGGGACTCGATCCCAGGACCCCTGAGATCATGACCTGAGCTAAAGGCAGCAGCTTAACCCACTGAGCCACCCAGGTGCCCCTCAATTTTGTTTTAATATACATTTTTCCTGGTGACTAATAATGTTGTGCACAGAAATTTTTGGTCATTCTTTTGTCAGTTTTTTGGTGGATTATTTGCCTTTTATTATTAATATATTGGAATTCTTTGTAGTTGGGGATATGAGTCTTTTCTTGGGGGAAAAAAAAAACTATATTTTAAGTACTTTTATCCAGATTTTGATGTGTATATTTGCTCTTACAAAATGTCTTTGATGAATAGAATTTTTTATTTTTAATATAGTCCAATTTATCATGCTTACTTATATGATTATTGCTGTTAAATCCTGATGGAGAAATAATTCCTACTCTGAGATTTTTAAGATGTTTCCCATGTGTTATTTTCTAGGAGATAATTCTTTTTCTATTCCGACTTAGATTTGTAAATGGTTTGAATATATTTTTTATGTTTGGTGTGAGGTAGGGGGTCACAACATTTAAAAAAAATTTGTGGTTCTTTAAGCAAACTAGTAGTATCTCTTAAAATGTCACTTTTCCCTCTCTTTTCACTGCAGATGGAGATTTGTCACACATCAAGAAATCATACAATGTGTGTTTGTCTGGTCTCTCTTTTTTCTATTTCATTGGTCATTTTTTTGAATTCTTGTATAAAAGTCTCACTCTCTGACATACCAATGCTGTATAAGAATCTTGACAGCTGGTATTAGATGCTGATGATACTAATAATTGTGGTACCAAACTTTTGTTGTTGTTGTTGTTGTTTAATGTAATTTTTCTTTAAGTTATCAAGTGGAAGAATTGCTTTATTTTCCTTCTGAATATTTTTTGATTATATAGTGGCGCTCTATCTCACTCATACTACTTTTTGCTATAGTTATTTTGCAGTATCTGATTTTTTTCCCAATCTGATACTAAGAAGTAATGGAAAATAAGGTGAAGAAGTTATTTTCAGTGGAAATACTTAACTAAAAATATAGTACCATGGATCATAAAATGTAACCTTATCAAATCCAGGGGTAGTGACCAATTATCCCAACCTGTTTATTTACATCATTTTTTTATGTTATCTTCAAAACAGTGCCTATGAGATTTCTGCATTATCTAAGATCTGCATGAGAAGATCTCAATTCCATTGTTATACTACTTAGTAACAAAGGTATTAATGTGCTTTTTAGATTCCCATATTTGAGAAATTGTTCTTAGACTTGGGAACAAGGTGAAAGGAAGCTCTAGGCTGTTTCCTTACTTACAGCTACATAGGGCACTAGAGGTCCTAGTCACAATGGAAATTTTTAAAATTTATATTGAAGACCTGTTTAATATGTCAGAACTACTATATATGCACAGTTTATTGAATATTAAAATATCAACATTATTATAAGTCAAGAAGAAAGCACACTAAGATTAAACAGGTGAATGTTTCTATATCACTTTAATAATTAGATAAGCATAGACAATAAGAAATATATCAATAATTTCAAGATGTCTTCAAGATGTCTCCCCTTTCTCATATTAGTCACCAAGTTCTGCTAATTTTGCATGTAAATATACATGTATTGCCTCACTTTTCCATTCACCTAACTTGGCTCACTCTAACTTTCTATCCTCAATTTCACCACATTTTTGTACGTATTATACACTGAAGTCCTTTGTGTATACCAAACACACCAAATAATTAAATTGCAAACACATCACATTTACATAAGACCTTTTCTTTATATGAGTTGATTTTTTTTGTTTGCAGTATCTTTCTCACCTCATCCACTGGAATTCATGGTTACACTTCAAGAATCAGCTTCACTTTTATTATTACCGCATCTACCCTCTGCATTGTCTTCCCTGGCACAAATAGTAATGTCAATAAACCCAGTGTGCCTTTTCATGGATTTGTGGGCTCTGTTGTCATACTGTGGGATTGGATTGTATCCTTAGCTTCTATTATTATTAATGGGAAAATAAGTTTTCAATTTCCAACTGTGTCATGGAAGTGATAATAGAACCTACTTCATAAATGCATTATGATGTCTGAATGAGATAGTGGTGACAATATGCTTGGATTAGTACCAGGAACATGAGAGGAAGAGCCCAATGACTATTGCTAATAGTGACATAATAGTGTCAATTGTATTGTTTATTGCAACACGTTGATTCTCTCATCTTGCCTTTCTGAGGTATTGTGAGCTCCTTAAAAAAAGAATGTGACTTGTCCATGTCTTATTAAGGACAAATAGTTTTCATATAATCTAATCCTAAATCAATGCCCAGTGCTAAAATTATGTTTACTAATCTTTAAAATAAATAGATTTTTACTTAATCAGATGGTTGTATTAAGGACTGAGATGATATATGTTGATTTCTTGGCAAACTACGAAGTGCTAAACAAGTATTTGTTGATATACGTACATTAATATAACCAAACTTTACCATTTCAGTTTTCCTCTCTAATATCTAGAAAGAAACCCGTTTATGAAAACTGGTAGAATAATTCTGTCAAATTTAAGACAAATTCTGAAAAACTTCAGAATGAGCTCTCTGGAGAAAATATGCAAAGTCACCATATGTTCTCCTGTTTTTACCTTTCATGATTCATGAGTCCAGAGATAGTTGTTACAGACATAAACTCCATATGAAACTAGACAAATTATTTTTTCTCAGTAAGAAAAATTGTTAATGCTTCACATTAGCAGCTTTTAAGACTTTGAGGAAATGTTTTCTGAAATCTAACCTCACCCAAATGGCTATACTCACCTGTGATATTATAAGGAATACATTTTAATAATGCCATAATAAGTAGTCATAAACATTTGATAATTGTAAAAGGCATATATCTATTTAGGTATCTTAATAATATATAGATTCAAAATTTTCAAACAGATTGAAGGTATTTGCATATTACTGCTTATATCTCATTAGCTAGACTTTTATGTACCAAGGAAATTATATAAATAGAAATTTTAATGACTATATTTGACTAACACATTTGAAGATATCCAGGGCAGCACAGCTGCCTAATATACATAAAATAGATTGTTGTGCCAAGTTCTTTAATATACTGTGAAACTACTCCTAGAAAAAGAAGCAGAAAACATAAGCAGGTGGTATTTTTACTGTTTTATCATATTATTCTCTAGTTTCTTCCCTTTGGCTACCATTGCCTACCAGATGTGCTTTTTATGTTTCCTTTTAATTAAAAAAAAAAAATCTTTAATGTGATCTATATCTTTACTTGGCTCTATACCCCAGAAAAAAATCAGTTGATATAGTGTTTAATCACCATGATAAAAAACACTGTATAGTTAAAAGAATAAAACTAGGTTAACTAAATATGTAGGAAAAAAACCTCTTCAATAAATATTGGATACACTTCTCACTGTCTAAAAAAAAATAAAATAATTTTGGGTACCATGTAAACATTTCAAATTTTCAAGTTACCACATATTAACAGTTATATATTTCTTATAGTCAATAAAAATAGTTATATCACTGTATATCAACTTTCCAATGGCAGATAGAATACATTTTGAACATTAAAACTTTCTCAATAGCTGTACATAATATGATTCTAAAATATGGAGGCTTAATATTTTATTCTCTTTGAGGATTAATTTCATGATAAAATTATGTAATAATTTTTTTTCTCCTAAATAATGGGAGATTAAGGAAAAATTAAAGAGAAGTCATAGTCCTTAATGTTTATTTTCTATTTAGATTGTAGATAATTTATTCATTATTTTAATCATGTTTTTATTCAGATATTTACAAAATGGAAAACAAATAGAAAAATTATAGTGACTATATTTGATACCAATTGTGTTAGATCCCATAGCTGTCCTGAAAAGAGACAACCATTCTTTGCCCAAAGAAAACTCAAAATATAAAAGAAGGAGCCAGAACAGATGTAGATAGAGGGCAGGATTACATGTATAAAACTTGAGTGGAATGATGATAAATTTAATGATAGAGTGTCATTGAGACCTAAAAACAAATGTTACCCAAATTAAAGGAAGAAGAGAAAACATCATGTAGAAAATAAGAATGCTTTTATCTTGAAACATGAGGAAACCTTTCAAAATAAAGTCATGGAAGGGAGCAATATATGAGTGAGTTCTGGAAGATGGCATTCCTAGAATTTGAAGGATCCATTAGGTCTAAAGGAGTTGGCATGAATAAAAAAAACAGATACTGTTAAAATTCCAAGGTGCCTTTCAGCTCTTACACACATGCACACAAACCATACACACATACAACCTCCTCCCCTTTATTCTGTGATCAAAATAAATAAGTAACAGAGGAGAGGTAAGAAAGGAGACCTTGTCGCTTGGACACTGCGATACACAGGGAGCTGATGAGGATAGATGCTATTTCTGGACAGTAATTGCAATTTTATCAGACTAAAAAATGCTCCACATTCTTCAAAACAATAAAAAGCATGGTTTTCACTGCACTGGAGATGCCCTATCATTTTCCAAAATATTCGAAGAAAAATAGTGTCAAAAAAATTATGATGGTTCAATAAATTGTTCAGAGCCTACAACCCTCTTTCCCTGCTGACTCAGCTTCTCCTTTTATATCTACCCAGTCCTTCAAAATTAGAAATACTGACTGCTGAGGGCTGTCCTACCTTTGGAAGGAGGCCACATCAACCCATGGATTCCATGTAGTGTATCTAGTTCATAAACTCAGCCTTGACAAAATATCAAAATTCTTTCAGTATGTATAATATCTCTTCCTGGGTCAGGTTTTTTATTCAATACTTTGGGTTCCATTGGAACTGTGTTGTAGCCATAAGTCTGGGGGCAATGAGAGTTAATGTTTCCAAAAGAATCAGCATCCTCTTGCAAAAACCTGCCTCAGGTGAATGCATTAGACACTCTTGGAAAGTCATCTAATCTCCCCAAAGGTGAGAGAAAGAATGCAAGAGTGAATATACTCGTATAGTAATATTAATTGCAATCTACCAGTTTGAGTTACTACTCTAATTCTTAGGATGCTACTCTTTCCCAATTGATATTATAAATTTCATACAAAAGGAAATTTCAAATTACATTTAGTTTTGCAACTTGTATGATAAAATTCAAAGTCTTGATTTCAGATAATATTTTCTGCATTTCCAAGATGTAAGATTCTTTTAGAACATTCATGGAAGTCTTGTGGTTTTTCTGCCCTGTGCTGAATTTTTCATTTTCTTTACTGTATTCTCTGTAAGTTAGTGAGGAGTCATCTGACCCAACAATCCTTCTTGTCTACAGTTTCATCAAAGTCTTTTGCAATAGTTATTGTTCTCCTAAAGCTCTATGATCAATAGATAACTTCATTTGAGAAGACTCCATGTAGTAATTTAAGTAGCTATTTGCCACTGCAACCCATCGACTTCCAGTATCCTAGTTCCATTAAATTAAAATTATTAAACTCATTGAATCTAACCAATTCAAATAAGCAATTCCAAATTTCCATCTGTAAAAGTTTCCTGGAAACTTGTGTACCACATATTTTCTATTTTCATATTCTCTTTTTCCTCCTTGATTAATTTTTCTAGAAAACAAAATGTTAAATACGTGATCATGTTACTTCTCATGTATACCGCACCATTCATAGTTGTATAATTTTATTTTCATTATTCCTTCAAATACATATTTAAATGTGGATATTTATGTGTTAACTCTTCTGAGTAAGGACATATCTGAGAAAAAAATGTGAAATATCCCCTTATATTTAAAGACAACCCAATTGATAAAATTCTAAGTCCAAGGTTATTTTCTTTATGTCCATTAAAAATATTATGTTCCCATGTCCAATATAGCTATTGAGAAGCTAAATAGCTACCCAATTCTCATTACTTTATTGATGATCTTTTTCTTGAAGTTTTAACATTTACTACAAATTTTTATTTGCTTAAATTTTATTCTGTATTTTCCTTTTATTTTTCTTTTCTTTTTTAAGTTTTTCTATTTTCCCACTTTGTCTCCATTTTGGAACTCTAGGATTGATTGTTTAATTGATTGATTTATTATTTTATTATGTTATGTCACCATACAGTACATCTTTAGTTTTTGATGTAGTGCTCCCTGATTCATTATTTGCATGTAACACCCAATGCTCATTACAACTCTATGTGACTTTTTTTTTTTTTTTTAAGGATTCCATTTAACTACCTGACAGAGAGAGAGATCACAAGCAGGCAGAGAGGCAGACAGAGGAGGAAGCAGGCCCCCTGCTGGACAGAGAGCCCGATGCGGGGACCAGGACCCCGAGACCGTGACCTGAGCCGAAGGCAGAGGCCCCAACCCCCTCTGCCACCCAGGCGCCCCTAATGTGACTTTTTAATGTGTAGTTTTTCATCTTTTTATAATTCTAAGTAAATATTCCAATTTCTCTATCTTAACTCTTCTACTAGAGTTCCTACAGCCCTAATTTTGAAACTTCGACCACTATATTCTTTATCTATAATGTTTTCTTTTATCATTTCTATTTTATATCTATCTCTATTTACTTTGGTGTAATTTTTCTACTTTTCAAGTTAAAAATGTATTTTTTATCTGTATCCAATCTTCTATTTTTATTTAAATTATTTAAATTATTTTAATTTTCCTTTTGATTAGGTATTTGTTTTTATACCTGTTTGATATCACTAATATATTTATCTTCTTAAGTAAATATGTGCTTTAATAAATTAGACCATTTTATGATTCTGTTTTAGATAACATTTTATTATTTTTATTTTTAGATAGAATCTCAGGTGTCATGCCATTCCTGGACATATCAGTGCTGTTGTCTGAAATTGTGGGAGAGGAAACAGTTAACAGGCAAAGTTCTAACTTGTCTCACTTCTAGTTTGTATAAAACAAGTGGCTAGTTTAAAACACATCCCTATTATTTAGTAGAACCCAAAAGACTTTTTGTTTGTTTGCTTGCTAAAACTTTGAAAGTGACATTTTATTGGAGAATAAATAGCACGAAGTTACATCTCTTCTCATATTACTTTTTCTTTCAAGTAGTGTAGGATTAAGATCTTAATTCTCAAAATTACACTGTTCAGGGTAAAATTAGATAATCTGGCCATATAGAAAGACTTTATTCAGTTAAAGTTTTTATATTATAGTTGATATTGACAATGACCTGAATACCTTCTATGGTATATAGATATTTCTATATATATTCTTAACAGTTATGTTGAATATAAATTGGAAAATGAATGTAAAAGTGTTGAAAGTTGTCGGTGCAAATAATACAATCTAAAAGCTTGTGCATAGTCAGAAGTTTCATTTTGGGCCTATATTTGGTGGCATTAAGTGGAGAATACCTAGTGTGATTCATCTGGTTGTGGTTGAACTTTACTGCACACACTTTAACTTCACAGCTAAGGTGGATTTTTGTTTGTTTGTGAGTTCGTTTTAAATTGGAAGTTCACATTCTTTTGCTTTTTGCCCTTGTGTTCCACTTTGTAAGTATAAAATGAATACCTCATATGATACAGGAGTTCCAGGAATCAGAATAGTCCTGTAGGAAGATGTGAAATGTTTTAAGATTTAAAATAAATTTGGATTCCCTTAGATTGGCCATCTGTGTCTATAAACAAACATGTTGATGGAAAAATTTCCATGTTATTTGATTTAATTGTTGTCATTTGGAATTCATGCATGTTTCTCTATCCTATCCTGAGACTGAATGGTCTGCACTGAATATAGAGTGGTGGTCATTGAACAGAATGAAGGTTCCGGCACTCCGAAGTTCTCATTTAAACAACTGTGTATTTTGGTTAACCTTGAAAACAGTTCTGCTGCTATGTTACATTGCTTCTTAGAACTGCCATAAGACCATTTTTAATTACTTACATGTTCTGCCACCTTACAGAGCAACTCAAATAACAACTGGAGATGCATTTAATTCATTGTGATTTAGAGAGAAAAAATGAAGAGAACCGAGTGCCCAGGAACATCTAGTTACTCTACACCAATATTCATTTCTTCGGATATTTTCCTGTGGATACATAAGCCAAGTGTCAATGCCATTTTGGAAGAAAAAGAAAGGTGACAGAGAACCAGAGAGAAACAAGCACTCTGTATGTTCCATTTAATGCATATTTAGTTAATTATTATTTAGTGTAATGATGAAATGTTGATATGCATTTTCAAATTACTTTTTTTCCCCCCCTAAAAGTTGTTTTCTGAGCATTCTTGTACTTATGTCTTTAGGGTAGAGTAATTCTAGGCTGTATACCTAGAAATTGAATTTTAGAGTCATGAATAAAGTCATTCTCAACTTTACCAGATATTGACAAAATGTAATCCAAAGTAGTATAATTTTTTTCTATTTATATGCCTGCAGTGTGTTCGAGTTCCCTCTACTTTCTGTTTTCATAGAAAATTAGGACTGTCAGACTTATAATTTTAAATCAATTTTATAGGTGTACAGTGGTACCATATAGTGCTTTTAATTTGAATTTTCCTACTGTCAATGAGATTAATTATCCTTTAGTTTGTTTTCTGGTTATTTAAGTATTCCTCTGTGAATTTCTGCCAACCCAAAGATTTTGTCAAATATATCATTGGTCTTTTTTTATTTATGTATAAATATTTATTGGAACTAATATCTGTTGATGATATACACTGAAATATCTTTGGGAGGTTTTCTAAGTGAAGGTATATTTTTCTATAATTTTCTTTTTGTAACAATATTTTATTTTTTATATAACCATATTCATTGACTAATTTTATTTTATATCTTTCAGTTCTGTCTTTTCTAATAAATTCTTCCTTACATACAGATCATAAGTATATTATCAGTTATCTTCCAAAAGTTTTAAAATGAATTTTAAAAAATAATTATATTTTTTATAATTTTTCCCTTAAAAGTTTTGTTGTGTTGTACATTCATTAGAAGTCTATTTTTTCTAGAAGCTTATACTAATACTATGTTTCTCTTGATTAATGCATGTTATCTATCATAAGTTATGTTCTCATGCTTTCATTAGTTGCTTTCTGTTCTTTTTATTTGCCTTTAATATTTTCTTCATAATATTCTATGTCAGTGCTATAATCTCTTGATTATCATACTACTAAAATGTCTTTATATCTTGCAAAACAAATCATTTGTCCCTTATACTTTTTCTTCTCTTGTATTGATTGGGATTATATTCTTACAGTGATTATTATGGAGAAAATTGACACTATGATGATACTTTCATTGTTCCACTGACTATTGTTTTTTGCTCATATTTTTTCCTTACATTAGTATAGCTTCTTAGCTTTTTAAAATTAATATTTTTATGTCTTATGTTTTTTCAATCCCCAATCTCTTTTTCCCAGGTTTTGCAATTTGAAGTTATGGAGAACAAACCTGACATATTTTTAGTAAGCTTCATCTATGGTTAATAATTGCTATAAAATAAATAATTGGTTAACAAAACTTCCCTAGGATTTCTTTCTTTTCATTGTTTTTTGTTGTTGTTGTTAACTTTAAGATAGTACATTTTATCTAGGATTTCTTTCTTTTCATTGTTTTTTGTTAATTTTAAGATAGTACATTTATATAAATGAATTATGAAGAGTAGTCAGAAAATGAACATCTACCAATAATTTTAAGAACTTACAAAACAACCACTAGCATTGTATCTAGATCTTTGCTCTAGCATAATATAAAATTTTACTTTCCAGAGAGGTTCACTCATGATAATATTGTGTGTATCATATTCTTGATGTTTTATTTTCATACCAGTGGATTTGTAACTATTGTAATATCATCTCTTTCATTAATTCATTTCCTGTTTTTTAGGTCGGTGTTTATTTTCCTTCAATGAGTATGTTATTCACTTCCAAATTTCTACATAAGACTTTATTTTTGTTTGAATCTCTATCAGTATTCAACTTCACCTTATTTTCCTCATACTTTGTTGCTCTTTTAACTATCAGTTATACTTTTAGTTATAATTTTGAACATCTTTTCCCCACATATATCAAGTCTTTAAAATATTTTTCTTAAGGACTGATTTTATCAGGTGCACATTAAATGTTTGTCTGTTAATGTCATTGACAATTTTAGCATTCCATTTTTAAAAATTTTTATTAAGAGTTCATTTTCAGTAAGAGATTTTGCTTCCTTTTCTCTCTGTTGAGCATTTTAAAATCATGTGCCTCATGAGGAACTATGGCCTTATGATGTGTTTAGTAATGTTTAAAAGTTTTTTTCTCCTTTTGTTCACTGATAAAAGTGGAAATACTGGCTGCAAGCAGAGCTAATCTCAGGTCCCTAAATTTGTACAGTAAATTAGAGTACTTACTAAGCAGGAAAAAACTCCATATGAAAGATGAATTTTCTGTCTCCAGGTTTATCTCATACACAAACACAACATGTCTTTCATACTTTCTGGGTTTAGAGCAAAGGGCAACATCAAAGCTGAAAATAACTGTCGTATTGCCCTAGTTATTTGGGCTGAGTGTCAACATTGCTTGAAGGTGAGAAAGAGCATGCACTTTTCAATTATTGGAAGGAAGTTCAATGTTTCTTGAGAATCCAGTGAGAACAGGATAGTTATTAAAAAACAATAGGTAACCAAAGACTATCACAAGGACCATTTTATGTCATATTAACTTCATCTTTATAATTTTCAGGAACCACTAAGAATTTTTATGTAGGAGTAATAATGTTTTTATCCATGCTAATTTGATAATTTTAATTAGAGAGTTTGTATTTTTTAGGTTTGTATATGATAACTTCATCAACAATATTGTTAATATAATCATGTATACTAATATGTATACTGTATCATTTTTATCCTCTACTTTGAACTACTTCTGTTATACATTTTGCTTCTTTTTTCTTATTGGGTGTAGTTACAGTAAGTTAGTAATATAAAAATAAATTTACTTATACATAATGTCCAAAAAAGAACCATATGACTGTTGACTCTCTTACTTTAACCTATAAAGAAACCACTGGAGATTCAAATAATATGGGAAACAAATATTTTTTGGAAAGACACTATGTAAACATTTAGCAATCTTTAGTGTTCATTTGACAATTTCATTTAGTTGTTCATGAATTTTTATCTATTTGCTTAATATTGATTAAGTACCATTCAGCCCAAGTAACTTATCTTACAGTGAAGACAAACAAGAAGACATTTGTTTGTGTTTACAAATTGTAACACAAATTTGTAACAAATTGTGTCAGCAAATTGGATTTCATGGTTGAGACTTATTAAAAAATTTGTAAGTAAATTGATATAATTTTTAATTAAAATTATAAATAAGTGTAAAATTCCTACATTAGCAGTTAAAAATTACATTCAAATTTAAATAACTTTGTTATAAAATTTTTTAACCTAATTGTTTCTTCATATGTTATACCCTGCAATGGATACACCCATCAGATACCTGCTTTGAGAAAACATAATTTGATAAAAATCAGAGTATATAATAGCTGCTTCTATGCACTATTTTACTAAGGCATTTAAATGTCTCTGGGAGGATAATTCACTTTATCAAAATGATAACTTGATGGCACATAAATTCCTTTATTCTTTGACTACAGTGTCAGTTATGCTGACTTTGCTATTAACATAATTCTTCATTACTTACAACAATTCTTAGTTTATGCAAAACAAATTATATATTCTGCTACCTCACCACCATAAACTAATGTCAGCCATAAAGTCTCCTGAATAACAACTTATAACTTTGTTAGGTAAATTAGGTAGGATAGTGATATATAACCAATTTAGCAAACAGTATATAATAATCTGTTTTCTTTTAGTTGGGCCATATGATTTTAAAAAGAAAAGATTTAACCATAGAATGGTTATTTTCTACATTATAAAAATGCTCTCAATTAAAGGTTTAGTCACAACTTTTATACATATCACATTAAGAAATGTTAAGTAGGATTTCCACTTAAAAATGGCAGATTAAATACATGAATTCAGTACTACTTATCCTCAAACCTAAATGTGTTCAGAACATAATGAATTTTTTTTTTAAAGATTTTATGTATTTATTTATTTATTTGTCAAAGAGAGAGAGAGAGAGAGAGAAAGCACAAGCAGGCAGAGGCAGAGTGAGAAGCTGGTTCCCTGCTGAGCAAGGAAACCCACATGGGACTCGATCCCAGGATCCTGGGATCATGACCTGAGCTGAAGGCAGCGGCTTAACCAACTGAGCCATCCAGGCATCCCCATAATGAAATTTTTTAAATGCATAAGCCCATAAGGACAAAAAGGATGGAAGGGTAAAAATAACAAAAACAAAACAGCAAAAATGATCCTAGATGGGAAGCAGTACTGGTGAAAATTACTAACACATTATTTGTTTTAAAAATATTTTTTATATTCTTATTTATTATTATTTTTTCTATGAAAATGAGATGGGTCAAAATATACTGTGCTTTGTCCCATTCCTTACTCTCTCTCAGTGAATTAGAATGGCTTATATATTTCTCAAGTGAGAGGAACTAACTTACCAATATTACTGAACACAGGGCTCTGTGTTCTGTGTCTCTGTGTTCTGTCTCTGTGTTCTCTGTCTCCCTCTTTCTCTCTCTATCTTTTATAAGATCTACACAGGTACATGATTCCTCTAGCCTGTTTGCACTCTCACATCAAAATATATTCTAGGGGCATCTGGGTGGGTCAGTTACTTAAGTGTATGACTTTTGATTTCAGCTCAGATCATGATGTCAGGATCATAAGACCTAGTCCCCATGTAAGGCTCTGCACTTGGCAGGAAGTCTGCTTGAGATTCTCTTCCTCTTCTCTGGTCCTCCCCCCACATGCACCTCCCCCCTCAAATAAATAAATAACCAGCTTTATAGAGTGATAAAGTGATATTTTGTTCTTCTACTTAGTGATATTTTTGTCTTATTTCAATGGGTTCAGATTTCATCGAGGGATGAACAGAATTGTTACTTATTGGGTTGCATCAATGACCTTATTTTTTATCATAAAAATAGATTCAATTATACTTCAAAAGTTACTTTCTCATGTTTCCTATATTGAAACTTTGATTCTGTATTTTCTCCCTTTCATGTTTTCTCTGTGTACTGGAATAGTAAGTATTTTTATAGCTATTAGATTATACCAACTCTTAACACACACACACACACACACACACACACACACATACACACTTTACACCTTACAACAACCATATAAAATAGATATTATATCCTACATTATGCAGATAAATTACAAAAATGTGATTAAATTTTCTTAGGTCACAGAAATAGTAAATGGTAGAGTAGGGTTTCACACTCAGGCAGTCTGATTCTAACATTTCTTCTATATCTCACATAGTTTTTAACCAATTTCTTCATTAAAATTATATACAACTCAAAATAAAATGAAGTGTGGATTTTTTGAACTTCTGATGACATATTTATTATTTTTTTTTTGACATATTTATTATTAACCAAGAGTCAAAGTTAAATAAGAAGATGGCCAAGGAGTGGGAGACCTTAGTTTCATCTGGCCCCAGGAATTCAGCTAGTTGGGTGTCAGATCATTCTGAACACCTGTGAACTCAACTGGAGATCTAAAAAGAATAGCTGCAACTCTACAAATAGAAAAGTGACCACTTTTTGCAAGAATGATAAGATGGAAAAACTTACCTCAAAAAAGTACCGACTTCCGGGACCTAAACTGTATGAATATAAGTAAGATGTCAGAACTAGAATTCAGAATAGCAATTATAAAGATACTAAATAGACCTGAAAAAAACAAAACAAAACAAAACAAAACAAAAACAACAACAACAACAACAACAACAACAACAACAAAAGCCCTAGAACACACTAGAGAATCTCCTCCTGGAGAAACAAAAGAACTACAATCTAATCAGTTCGAAAATATAAAGGCTATTAGTGAGATGCAATAAAAATTGGAGGCTCTAATTGCTAGGATAAATGAGCAGAAGAGAGAATTAGTGATCTAGAAGACAAAATGGTGGAAAATAAAGAAGCTGAGATGAAGAGAGACAAACCACTACTGGATCATGAAGGGAGAAATTGGGAGATAAGCAATACCATAAAACAAAACAATATTAGAATAATTGGGATCCCAGAAGAAGAGGACAGAGAAAGAGAGAGGCAGAAGGTATATGGGAACAAATTATAGCAAAGAACTTCCCGAATCTGGAGAAAGAAATAGGCATCCAAGTCCAGAAGGCACAGAGAATCCCCCTTAAAATCAATAAAAACAGGTCAACACCCCAACAATAGTGAAATTTGTAAATCTCAGACACAAAGAGAAATTCCTAAAAGCAAATCTCAGACACAAAGAGAAATTCCTAAAAGCAGCTCCAGACAAGAGATTCATAACCTACAAGGGTAGAAACATTAGACGGACAGAAGACCTATCCACAGAAATCTGACAGGCCAGAAAGGACTGGCATGGTATATTTAGGGTGCTAAATGAGAAAAATACGCAACCAAGAATATTTTATCCAGCAAGGATGTGATTCAAAATAGAAGGAGAGATAAAAATCTTCCAGAACAAACAGAAACTGAAAGAATTTGTGATCACCAAACCTGTCCTACAAGAAATATTAAAAAGGATCCTGTAAGCAAAGGGAGAGCCCAAAAGCAACATGGACCAGAAAGAAAGAGAAACAATATACAGAAACAAGGACTTTACAGGTAATATAATGGCACTAAATTAATATCTTTCAATAGCTACCCTGAATGTAAATGGGCTAAATGCCCCAATCAAGAGACACAGGGTGTCTGATAGATTAAAAAAATAAGACCCATTGTTATGCTGTATGTAAGACACTCATTTTAGATCCAAAGACACCTCCAGATTTAAAGTGAGAGGGTGGAAAAATATTTATCATGCTAATGGACATCAAATGAAAGCTGGGGTATTAATCTTTATATAAGACAAATTAGATTTTAAATCAAAGATGATAATAAGAGATAAACAAGGATACTATATCATAATTAAAGGGTATATACCATAAGAAGATCTAACAATATTATAACAAATATTGTAAATATGTATGGTCCTAACATGGGATCAGCCAATTATATAAGCCAATTAATAATAAAATGAAAGAAACACATCAATAATAATACAGTAATAGTAGGGGACTTTAACACTCCCCGACTGCAATAGACAGATCATCTAAGCAGAAGATCAACAAAGAAACAAGGGTTTTGAATGACACACTGGACCAGATGGATTTCACAGATATATTCAGAACATTCCATCCTAAAGCAACAAAATACACATTCTTCTCTAGTGTGCATGGAACATTCTCTAGAATAGATCACATCCTGGGTCACAAATCAGGTCTCAACTGGTACCAAAAGATTGCAATCATTCCTTGCATATTTTCAGACCACAATGGTTTGAACTTGGAACTCAATCACAAGAAGAAATTTAGAAAGAACTCAAATACATAGAGGCTAAAGAACATCCTACTAAAGAATGACTGGGTAAACCAGAAAATTAAGGAAGAGTTTAAAAAATTCATGGAAACAAAAATGAAAACAAAGCTGTTCAAAATCTTTGGGATACAGGAAATATGGTCATAAGAGGGAAGTGCATAGCAATACAAACATTTCTCAAGAAATAAGAAAGGTCTCAAGTACACAACCTAACCCTACACCTAAAAGAGCTGGAGGAAGAACAACAAATAAAGCCTAACCCCAGTAGGCAAAGAGAAATAATAAAAATTAGAGCAGAAATCAATGAAATAGAAACCAAAAGGTTTCAGTGAAACAGATCAATGAAAGTAGGAGCTGGTCCTTTGAAAGAATTAATAAGATTGATAAACCCCTGGCAAGACTTCTTAAAAAGAAAAGAGAAAGGAGCCAAATAAAATTATGAATGAAAGAGGAAAGATTGCAACTAACACAGAAGAAATACAATTATAATAAAACTTATGAGCACCTATATGACAAAAAATTGGACAATCTAGAAAAAATGGATGCATTTATAGAGACATACAAACTACCAAAACTGAAATAGGAAGAAACAGAAAACCTGAACAGACCCATAACCAGCAAGGAAATTGAAGCAGTAATCAAAAATCTCCCAACAAACAAGAGACCATGGCTGGATGGCTTCCCAGGGGAATTCTACCAAACTTTAATGATTTTATTTATTTATTTGAGAGAGAGAGAGAGAGAGAGAGAGAGAGAGCATGAGAGGAGAGAGAGATCAGCGGGAGAAGCAGACTCCCCACTGAGCAGGGAGTCCGACGTGGGACTCGATCCCAGGACTCCAGGATCATGACCCGAGCCGAAGGCAGTTGCTTAACCAACTGAGCCACCCAGGCGCCCCCCAAACTTTAAAAGAAGAAGAATTAATACCTATTCTTCAGAAGCTATTTCAAAAAATTGAAATGGAAGGAGAACTTCCAAAGTCTTTCTGAGGTCAGACTTACCTTGATCACAAAACCAAAGGCCCCACCAGAAAAAGAAAATTCCAGACCAATATCCCCGTAGAACTTGGATGCAAAAATTCTCACTAAAATGCTAGCTAACAGCGTCCAACAGTACATTAAAAAATGATTCACCACGACCAAGTGGGATTTATTCCTGGGCTGCAAAGGTGGTTCAACAGCTGCAAATCAATCAATGTGATACACTGCATAAATAAAAGAAAGAAGAAGAACTTTATGATCCTCTCAATAGATGCAGAAAAGAAATTTTACAAAGTACAGCACCCTTTATTGATTAAAACTCTTCTCAGAGTAGAAATGGGGGAAACATACCTCGATATCATAAGACCCATATACAAAAAGCCCGCAGCAGATAACATTCTCAATGGGGAAAAACAGAGTTTTCCCCTAAGTTGAGGAACACATCAGGGATGTCTGCTGTCCCTACTGCTGCTCAATAAAGTACTAGAAGTCCTAGCCTCGGCAATCAGACAACAAAAAGAAATAAAATGCATCCAAATCAGCAAAGAAGTCAAACTCTCAGTTTTTGCAGATGACATGATATTTTATGTAGAGCGCCCAAAAGACTCCTCCCCAAAATTGCTTGAACTCATACAGGAATTCAGCAAAGTAGCAGGATATAAAATCAGTTCATGGAAATCAGCTGCATTTCTATACATTAACAATTAGACAGAACAAAGAGAAATTAATGAGTTGATTGCATTAACAGTTGCATCCCAAACCATATGACATCCAGGAATAAACATAAGAGGCAAAGGATTTGTACTCAGAAAACTATAGAACACTCATGGAAGACATTGAGGAAGACACAAAGAAATGGAAAAACATTCCATATTCATGAATTAGAAGAATAAATATTGCTAAAATGTCTATGCTACCTAGAGCAATCTATACATTTAATTTAATCCCTATCAAAATATCATCAACTTTTTTCACAGAACTGAAAAAAAATAATCCTAGAATTTGTGTGGAAATAGATAAAACTGAATAGCCAAAAAAAGTCAAAGTTAAATGATTCTCACAACAAAGTAAGTCAGAAAAGGGTATTAAATATGAAAGAATTCATAGAAAGTGTTTTGCTTTGTAATTTACTAACTATATATCATTGTACACATAATAACTACTTTTTACAAATGTATTTAGAAAAATAAAATACATGGTTTTAAGAATTTATCAATAAATCTCACTGTCAACAATAAGAAATATAATACCAACTGAACTACTAAGCTATGTATTAATTATAAGTATGTGTAAAGAGAGAAAGTGTGAGGGAACTGTTTTCTGAATTAATATACTAACTAAATATTCATAAAATAGATGTCTGCTTCAGACCATGATAGAGTAAAATTTCCAGACTGAACTTTCAACATAAACAATTAAAGAAGAGGGGTGCCTGGGGGGCTCAGTTGGTTAAGCAGCTCCTTTGGCTCAGGTCATGATCCCAGGGTCCTGGAATCGAGCCCTGCATCGGGCTTCTTGCTCAGCGAAGGGCTTTCTTTTCGCTTTCCCTCTGCTGCTCCCCCTGCTTGTGTGTGCATACACACTCTCTCTGTGTCAAATAAATAAATAATATCTTTTAAAATAAATAAACAAACAAACAATTAGAGAACAGAGGAAAAAACTCAAACAAAAGGAAACAAAAAAAATGTAAACATTGGGTAACTGAAAACACAGGATTGTGTTCCCAGAAAGTAGGAAAATCAGTGATGTGAGAAATGAAACTGCCTAGAGATATATTATGGACCACAGTGCAGAGATAGGGATCCCAAATAAACCACAGTAATATCACTGAGCTAAGAAAGTAGAGATTAAAGTTGAGGAATTCCGAGGTTCAATTTGCAAGGTAGAGTTAACCTAGTTCTACATATGAAAAGATCATGAGCATTCTATAGATCAATTGCACTGAGCCTTCACAGAATGTTAAGTGGCATATGAATATGATGAAACTTCATGAGGTGATGATATGAACTGGATAACTCCCAGAGCTCCCATGGATTACAGAGACATATTTTCAACAAATGGTGCTAGAATGATGAGATATTCTCATGAAAAAGTGAAATTGGACTCCTATCTTACACCATCTACATTGTAACTCAAAATGTAGCGTAGGTATAATAAATGTAAGAGTAAAATATTCTAAACTCTTAAAAGAAAATATAGCATACATTGTCATAATCAATGATTAGGCAATGGATTCTTAAGCATGGCACAAAACCAAAAAAAAAAAAAACAAAAACATAAATTTGATTACTTCAGATTAAAAAAAATATATTTGTTAAAGAACACTATCAAGAAAGTGACAGACTACCCAGAGAGTGGGAGAAAATATATGTAAATTATGTGTCAGGTAATAGTATGGTACCTAAGATATATAAAGATTTTTATAATTTGATAACAAAAAGACAACCTAATTAAATATTGGGTAAACGATTTGAAAACTACTTTCTTCAAAAATATATACAAATGGCCAATAACCACAGGAAAATATGCTCAAAATTAGTGATTAAGGAAATGCTGATCAATACTATCATATGACACTTTACACACTATTGAGGATTGCTTCAATCAAAAAAATAGATGATAATATTAAAAATACAAACTATTGGAATGGATTGAAGTACTTACACACTGCTGGAGAAGATGGTACATCTACATTGTTTTGCAGACCATCAAAAATTAAGCAGGGAAAAAAAAAAAAAAAAATTAAGCAGGGAGTTACATAACTCAGCAATCTTACCTCTAGACATATCCTTCAGGTAATCCAAAACACCTCCACCCAAAGTTTGTAACAAATGCCCAAGGAGCAGCATTCATAATTAGCCAAAAAGTAGAAACAAGACAAATTCCCATCAATCGTAAAATGTACCATATCCATATAGTGGAATATTATTCAGTCAAAAGTAAAATGAGGCACAGTTATCTTCTACAGCATAGATGCATGTTGATAATATTATGCTAGATAAAAGTAGCCAGTTAAAAAAGGCCATATATTATATGATTTTCTTTATATAAAATGTCCACAATAAGCATATACGTATTATGGTGATAAAAAGTAGATTAGTGGTTGCAATATCAGAATGTGGCTATATGTGGAAACAGGGTCTCTGTTGATGTAATTAGGTAAGATGAAGTCATAGGTGATTTGGGAGAGTCCTAAATCCAAAGAGCAGTGTCTTTAAAGAAGAGGAGAGGACATACAGAGACAGCACACAGAGGACATACAGAGACAGCACACACACAGAGGACAACATAATGTAAAGACAAAAGCAGAGATTATAGAGATGCATGAACAAACCAAGAAACATCAATAATTGCTAATAACCCGAGAAAATAGGAGAGGTGGTTTTTCACTCAGAGCCAGTCATACAGACTCCTTGGTTTTTTACTTTAAGGCTTCAGAACTGACAGAGAATAAATTTCTGTTGTTTTAAGCCACCCAGTTTGTTCTACTTTGTAACAGCAGCTCTACAAAACGAATACAGAAGGAAACTTCCTCACCTTAATAAAAGATGTTCTTTTCTTTTTTAAGACTTTTATTTATTTATTTATTTCAGAGAAAGAGAGCATGCAAGTGGACATAGGAGCAGGGGGTGGGGAAGGAGGAGGAAAGAATCTCAAAATTTGAGCAGGGTATAATAGATAGATGACAGATCAATTGATCTATCAATTGGTAGGCATATGGTAAATAAATTGTGTGTAATAGGCATAATTAAGGCATTCAGTAATAATAATATGTATATCAGAAAGATAAGTTGCTGTGTTGTCAATAAGAATTCTATTCAATATACTATTGGACGACCACCAGTTACTGTTGTAATTGAAGAGACAATATTATAGCATTAAATTTTTAAAATATCTTTCTGATAAACAGACAGTTTATGATTTATAGTTGATCAATAGCTTCTAAATTAAATGCATAGTTTGAAGAGTTTACATAAGTTGTTATAAGAGTGTATTTTAAGCATAGGTACAAATTTAGTTAGGTTTAAGGCAATATAGGAATGAATAAAAATCTGTATTACTCAGCATGGTGAATGAGCTCTGATCATACACCAGATCACCAGTTTTTGCATTATATTAGAGGGTTACACTTAAATAGTTTTCATTTACTGCCTAAGCTGAGTGCTATGCATTGGTGGATTTATCACTGAAAATGGTCTTAACTTAGTGTCATGGTGATTTTCATATATATGATAGCTAAAATTTTGAAAATTTAATTAAATAAATGTGTATACAGCATAGGTTTACTCATTAAGAAAGAAACAATATCAGAATTACACATATATTACTATGAGTTATTATTATATTTCTTTACAAAGATATGCAAATAAGTTTGAGACAAACTTTTGTTTACAATGCTACCCATAATTAGAATTAGGTAAAAATAAAAATTAGAGGGAAACAACATTATTTGTTAAAAGCAAAAGAAGTTTGCTAATAAATTCTATGAGAAATGCCAAATGACAGAGAACAAAAATTATTGTTTAATTGCATGTATTTGTATAGAGTATTTCTAAGTTTTCTAGAATTACTCATTTGTGATATTATAAGTCTCACAGAAGTACTCTAATAGTACTAATCTATGCACAGATAAGTGAAAATGAGCATTGTCATAAGCATCAAAATATGTATTAAAACAAAAAAAAATCAAGTATTTAGGAGGCATAAATATTCATTAAGGCAATGTGATTATTGAAAACTGATAGGGTAAGTTTTAGCCTGTTGCCCAGTTACTTTGCCAAAAGATTGGTTATTAATCAAGCCAAGTATAAAAGGTGTGTGGAGTTCAGCCAGATAATTTATTAGCTCTTCAATTGAGCCATCAGTCCGTTCAAAGGCTAATTAGACCAATCTGTGAATGTATCAATCCCATAATTACTCAGACTAATTATATTAATCATCTAAAATATGTTCATGAGAAACAGCTAATGTATAACCTTGTGATTTTGCAATGACCTTAGTTCAACTAGGAAATGTTATCCATATATGATTCACTAAGCGTGGTTTATGATAAATAGTCAGACTAGGAATTTTAAAGCAGATGTATGGATAAGTAGATATGAAATTAGTTAAATAACAAGATCTCAAAAATCTTCAGTTACTTAGCGCTTAGCCAGAAGAAAGAGTATTGAATACAGCTTCATGTGGAAAGACAATAAATAGGCAATTTCTTCTTTCCGGATTCTTTGTATGCGAATGACTGTTCCCATGTGCGTGCATGACTGCATCTGAGCAATCTGTGTATGTGTGGATAATTATAATTATCAGAAATATGTATTAAATCCAGATGAATGCAATACATTTGAGGGTCTACTATACACCAAGTATTAAATGTGTGATGGTGGTCAACTACGTGTAAAAAAAAAGAGAGATCCTTTTCATCCTAGGAGCACCTGTTTGCTTGAGGAGAGCAACAGATAAATATGTAATAATAATAAAAATGCAGAAACATTGAAATATCTTGGTTCTACTCACATATTATGGCAATATTCTTTGACATTGAAGGAATATTTGTCATTGGGCTGAAGCTTAACATCCATTGTCAGGCAGTCAGAAAGGGCAGACTGAAGCCCCTTGGGCACTGGCTGAAACTGCTCTGCCACTTAAGCCATATGAGCCAGCAAATCTAATGGTATTTGAAGTCTTATTGGCATATGGAGACATTGTTTTGAGCCACTGGCAGGTCCCTGTAGGCGAATAACCTCTTAAACCTTTAAAGTTTTGGAATAAAGCCCAGAGATCATATGAGGATAACTAGTCTCCTTTTGAGCAATGGCTTTTGGCTTGTTACAGGGCCTTAGTAGAGAATAAATGCTTAATATGGGCCACCAAGCTACCATGACACCTGAGCTGTCAATCACAAAGCAGAATTTTCTGACCTACTGAGAAATAAAGTTGGGCATACATGACAGGACTCTGTTATCAAATGGAAGTTCTATACATGTGGTGGGATTTAAGGAGGTACAGAAGGAAAAAGTAAGTTTCATGAAGAAGTAGCTCAATGCTCACGGCTCCTATTACTGATATTTTACCTTCTTGAGCCCAGTATAGATACTACTGCACAATATGAAAAGACTCTCAAAAGTTGATAGCAGTAACACCGCAGTCACTTTTGGGAGACATCTCTAAAAGACAGTTGGGAAGAGAAATCCTACAATTTCAGTCAATGAAACTGTGTTCATTTTTACCTAGAAAGAGAAATGCCAAATGGCAAGTCAGTATCAGTTAATGAGATGTGGTCAGTGGTTTGGCTGAATGGACAGGGACTTAAAAAGTACACAATTTAAAAATTCATGTAAAGAGTCTTGGGGAAAGAATGTGAATAAATCCTGTTGGGTACAAGATATAAAGGTATCTGTGTTCTATGTGAATTGCCAAAAAAGAAAAAAAAAAGAGTTTATAGAGGGGTATTTTAATAATCAAGTGAATACAATGGTCTGTTTTGTAGACACCTGTCAGTATCTTCCCTAACCATTTTTGTCTTGTCCAGTGACTCATGAACTTTGTGCCAATAATGGCAAGGATGGAAGTTTGGCATGGGTTTAGCAACTTTGACTTCCAGTCACAAGGCTGCTCTGGCAACAGCCATTGTTAAATGTCCAATATTCCAGGAATGGAGACTGACCCAGAGTTGTCATGTGGCACCATTTGCTAGGGTGATTAGCCAGCTACCTGTGGAAGGTTAACTATGTTAGAACACTTTCTATATGGGATGGATAAGATCTTGTTTTTACTGGACTATAACTTACGCTGGGGGTATTATATTCAACTAATGAATCATTGAACATTATATCAAAAACTAGTGATGTACTATCCCATGGCTAATTGAATTTAAATGAAAAAAATAAATTAAAAAAAAAAAGAAAAGAAATGTACTTGCCTTCCTTGCCCACAATGCTTCCACCCAAAGTACCATGACTTGTCATACCCACTTTCCTGGTAGCTCAGGCAGTATTGTTTCTGACCAAGAATTCATTTCATAGAAAATGGAAAGTGACAGTGGGCTTTTTTTCATGGAATTTATTAGTCTTACCATGTTCCCTACCACCCTCAAGCATCTGGCTTGCTGGAATGGGAAAGGCAAGACCCTGAATGCCTGAAGTAATATCCTCCAGAATGTAGTGAATTCTCTAAATGAGATCTGATATATGATATTGTTTCTCCCATCACCAGGTTTCATAGGTTAAGAAGCAAGAGCTGGGAGTGGGAATGGGTCCTCTTAATATTACTCCTGGTGCTCTGCTAGCAAAATTTTGCTTCTTGTTCATGTGACTTTAGCCTCTACTAGTTAGAGAACTTAGTTGAAAAAACAATTCAGCTGAACTGAAAATTGTGACTGCCACCTGGTCATTTTAGTTTCTTCATGCCTCTGACTAGGCAGGCAAAGAAAGTGCTTATTGTAGTGGTTAGTGTGGTTGACAATTATTACCAAGAGAAAATAGGGTTCCCACTACACATTTGAGATAAGTAAAATTAGTCTGGAATACAGGAAATCCCTTAAAACATCTCTACTACTTTGTCCTGTGCTTAAAGTGAGGGAAATTATAAAAATGTAATTCACGCATGATTGCTAATGGTACACGTAGTTCAAAAATCAAGGTTTGGGTTACTTCATCAGACAGAGAACCATAGACAACTAAAGTACTTGCTGAAAACAAAGGATATATGAAATGAGTAATTGAAGAAGATAGGTATAAATAACATTTGTGCCCAAGGGAACAGTTGTAGAATGAGGACTATAATATTTATAATTTGTTCTTTCTTATTTTGATATGAATGTATTTGTATATCTATCTGTATTTATCTTGATTTAGATCTACATCACTCTAGATATATTTATCTATCTCTCTATCTATCTATCTATGCATTAGTATTTTTCCTATATTCCTGTTTCCTATGTTTATAATTTTTCCTGTATCTCTCTGGTAATCCCTTATCACCTTATATAAGAAGTGTTATTAATAATAGTTAACTTTATATCTCTGTATTAAAGTTACAGTACATTAAAAGAGGTTTTTGTATCTTTATGGGGAAAATGTTGTGATGTTTTAAATTGTGCATGGAATAGTTGTACGATGTTATCCAGAATTATGACTTGATTATCTTTGTTTGGAGATTAAATATATGAGGATATGTATATGAATGCCAAATGGCCAAAGTGTGGAATATCGGATTTTTTTGATGAAACAACTTGACTTGGCTAAACTACATCTTCCAGAATTCCTTTTCTATTATGTTTATACATAGGGTTGGCTACATGAAATATACTATCATGAGAATTCCAGGAGACTCAAAACTATTTTGCAGAGTACATGCTCCTCCCAATTATTCAATCACACACTAATCTAGGATCTGCTGTGAAGGGACTTTGTGGCTGTAATTATCATAGGAAAACAGATAATGAATTACTTGTTAGGATTTGTTTTGATGAAATTGACTATGAAGCTATGTGACAATGCTTTTAACCTCTCGTTTAGCACATAGTCATCGCTTCACATGCCTGGATCTCTTATTCACACTTCAAGAATGAAGACCAGAAATACATTTTCATATCATTCCACATATACAGCACTACCATAGAATAATAACTCACAAATATGTGGGCTTAGTTGATTTAATGTATGGCTGATGATGTTACAACATGATCCTCATATACTGTGTCCATAAACCATAACAGAGATAGAAAGCAAGTTGAAATTTTCACATATATAAAGCTCAAACAAATTGAAAGTGTAACAATTTTAGACCATTGTTTAAATAAACTTTTTTATTGTTTCTGAAATCTTGTTAGAAAACAGTTTCCTGGGGCACCTGGGTGGCTGTCAGTTAAGTGTCTGACTTTGGCTCAGGTCATGATCTGAGGGTTCTGGGACCAAGCCCAGCATCAGGGTCCTTGCTCAGCGGGAAATCTACTTCTCCCTCTCCCTTTGTGATCTCTCTTGCTTTCAATTTCCCTCAAATAAATAAATAAAATCTTAAAAAAAAAGAATTGATCTTTTTAGGAAATTATAATGACAAACACATGATTTTGTACTTTTACTTTCCTTGTTTCTAAATGACATTTTTGTCTATTATGACTTTCTTGCATTCAAAATATACACACACGCATATACACCCAAATATATATGAAGATACATATCCATTGATATCTGACTAGAGGTGCCTGATATACTATATGTCCCCCTAAATTGTAGTATGGGTGAAAGAAAGGATAAAATTACATTAACCTCAAAAGCTACCTTTTATAACTAAATTGTTACCAGCAATTGAAGAGGATACTTTCAAACACAGAAAATAATGTCAATTAGAAATGTAATAGGTAACCCTCACCCACTCTTTGCCATGGGAAACAAGTATAACTGATTACAATTATAATAAAGGTCAGGAAATTTCTGGGATGGGGGAATAAAATTTGAATAACTATATAAAACATGAGGGAAAATTAAAAGATAGTATTGATTTTTATAATAAATTATTTAAAAATATAAGATAAAGAAAATTTGCAGTATAATTAAACCTGGTCATAGGTAGATTAAAATTCATATCCTTTAGGTTACAAAAATTAAAATTTGTATTTTATGAAATAAAACTAGGATAAATATATATATATGTGTATATTTATTCAGAAATGAAATCAGAAAACAATGCCTAAATTAACAATAATAAAATTTACTATATTATTAACTAATTATACATTTATATGTATTTTTATCACTCAATATATTATGTATACTCAAAAGTACATTTGAAAATAAGTGAACATTTAATTATACTAAATGCAATTTTGATATATCAATGAGAACACATACACATCTGCCTCTGAAACTTTTGTTTCCAGTGTCCTTTCAACTAATGTTGCATTTTCTTTTCAAGTATAGATGCATAAAATCCAAATAACAAGCTTTCTCATGTGAGAGCAATTTTTATCTCTTTTACATATTTATGAAAGTGAGCATTTCATAATCCAACAAGCTTGGATGTAGGAAGTGTTGGCCAAGGGGAGGTTTAGAGCAAATCGGCTCTAGGGTTGGAGGGTAATTATCATTTCTTAGGAAGTATACAGTACATAAATGTGCAGGGACAATTGGGAGAGCTATAATTTTATATAAAAAAGGGGCATCAGGTTTTAGAATAAACACAAGCTCAAATGTTTATAGCAATCTACCAAATGAGCACATTTTATCCAAGTATAAGAACAATCAGCTGTCAGCAATATAATCAAAGTATATTTTTATTGAATTTTGGTGCAAAAAAGTAATGTGGGATATTAAAGATTATCTCTGACAGTCACCACAGAAATACATTTTTTATTAATAGATTTTATTTTTTTTTTTACTGCAGTTGTAGTTTTACCAAAACAAATGAACAGAAAGTACAGAGAGTGCCCATATTCCCCTAGGATCCTTCTCACACCTCTGCTACACACACCCACTTTCTCCTTTTGTTAACATCTTACGTTAGTGTAGTAGGTTTGTTATAATGGCTAAACCATCATCTTTACATTGTTAAATATGTTCCACAGTTTCTCTAATGGTTCATTCTACGGCATATAGTTCTATAGGATTTGAAAAATGCGTAGTGCCATGCATCTACCGTTACAATATATTTTTTTTAAAGATTGTATTTATTTATTTGAAAGAGAGGCAGTGAAAAAGAGCATGAGCAAGGGGAAGGTCAGAGGGAGAAGCAGACTCCCCGTGGAGCTGGGAGCCTGATGCGGGACTCGATCCCGTGACTCCGAGATCATGACCTGAGCTGAAAGCAGTCGTCCAACCAACTGAGCCACCCAGGCGTCCTACCGTTACAATATTAAGCAGATAGTTTCACATCCTAAAAATCCCTTGTCTCTACCTATTCATCCTTCTTTCCCCCCTCCCACCAAACCAGAAACAACTACTGACCCTTTTACTGTCTCCGTAGTTTTGTCTTTTTCAGAGCTTCATATTGAAAGCATACATTTACATAAGCTTTTGAGATTGGATTCTTTTACATAGCAGTATGTATTTCAAATTTCTCCATGTTTTCATGACTGGGTAATTCATTTCTTTTTAATGCCTAATAATAGCCCACCGAATGGATGGATCACAGTCTATCCATTCACCTAGTGAAGGGCATCTTACTACTTCCAATTTTTGACAATTATGAATAAATTGCTACAAATACGCACGTGTAGGTTTTTGTGTTTTGAATGCATTTGGGTAAAAAGTGAGGATGGAGTTGCTGGATTGTATCATAAGCCTATGTTTGGCTTTGTAAGAAACTGCCAAAGTGTCTTACACGGGAATTGTAACATTTTTCATTCCCACAGCTATGAATGAAAGTTCCTGTTGCCCCATACCCTCACCAGTATGATATTTGACGTTTTCCCTGCTTTGACATCATTTAACCATTCTGATAGATACATGGTAGTATCTTGTTTTGACAGAAACAATTTTTTTTTAATTCATGTTTACTTTCATTTGGATGCATTCGTAATTGATATTTTTGGTAAAGTAGCTATATATAGCCTAGTAGCTAAGAGCTTTTGTCATAGAAGCAGATTGTCTAGATTCAGATTCCACCAGCAGGTCTTATTCCTTGTGAGGTACAGGCTTACTTACTCTGTGCTTTGTACCCTTATAGATACAATGGGAATAAGACCATGTGCTTTACAGGGCTGTGAAAATTAAGTAAGATTATCACGGCACATATAAATAACAATAAGAACATCTGGCCTATAGTAACACTCTTTAATCCTTTAAACGACAAAATAGTTTCATTTACTCTTTTTAAAGAGGCAGTATTTTAGAAATAGGATAATTCCAAATACAGATAAATCATTGTAATTATTTTTATTCTTAAATTAGTTTTAGAAAAACCCATGCACATACTGATAAAATTCTGTTACTGCTCCGTCATTATTATATTTAGCTTTCAGTATGGTATTTGAATAGCAATTGAGTAACTTTACATCTGTAACATTTTATGTAAACTTTTAATATTGAGAAAGGCAGCCTGAAGAATTTTAGTTTTAAGGTTTTGGGGGCGGGTGGACAAAGCGAGGGAAGTTTTAATCTTATTTTGTAATTAGTTTGATCATGGTATTTTTATTTGATGAGAGTGATTTCAATACAAGAAATGTAATCACATAATGATGAAACTTTAGAAAAGAAAATATTAAAAAGTTTATTTTTGTGATTATGCTTGAACGGAGAGAAAAATAGAATTTTGGTTAGTTGTATTGGGTTGTAGTGTCAGTCACAAAGTTCATCTTGATCCAGTATTCATTGTTAACTGTTTAAATGAACAGATTTTCTTAAAATTTCAGTTCTTTCCAGAAATACCACAGCTCGCATCTTAATGTCAATGTATAGAACAGAGCACTGTTGTTCATCCAGCTCATCAACCAAAGGACTGAACTGCTGTGGGTCTGGCCATAGAAGGACACAAAGTTCATAGACGTAATTATTACAGTCAGTATGTGCTCTATTTTAATTTTCTAGCAGAGTAGCTCTGGCAAACGAACTCAGTTCATGCCCTTGAAAAATGTTGCCACTGCAGTTTAAATATGATAACATTAGCTTTGACCATTTTGGGTACACTCTCAGTAGTCTTATGTGCTAATTTTGACCAGTTTATATTAAAATCATGAAGGCATGATTCAACACAGAACTAAGTTGTGATTGTCATGGGCACCATGTTTAAGAGCTTTTCTTTCACATCAAAATTTTCATTGACACCACCAAATGATAGCACTAATTGGATGGTGTTATATATATCGGAGCTCTTCAGCTGCAATAGAAAATGCCATAAATGATTTAACTTTTTCATACAATTTGTCCTGTGAGTTGTCAGCCTTATATTCATTACACTGAGTAATGGTTTTTGCCTTCAATAATGCTCATTTTGGTTGTGGTTATGTGAGGAAAAATTTTCTTCTGCACTCAGAAGATAATCCCTTATAAATTCTTCTTTCTAAAAAAAAAATGTTTTACTAAAGAGAGGGTATTTTTTACTTCATAGGTGTATTATTTGGGATGCAAATTCTGCTCAGAGACTGAGTTTGTCTTTTCCACAGTTTATTTAAACACAGATGTATGGTGGTAATTTCACAAACCAAAATTATACAGGATAATGTCTCTGATTAACTAAAAAAGAAATTGTTGTCGAAAACCAACCCCTGTGCTTCAGAGCTAAAATATAACACAAAAAGTGTTGGATAAAGAGGAGCAACAGCTTTATTGTCTTTCTGGGCAAAGGAGGCTGCAGCAGGCTATGGACCTCAAAAAATCTTGTGAACCTGCCTAGAGGAAGGGGCTGGCAGGGTTTATGGGGAAATACAGGATCCAGCCAGTTTTGACAGGAATTGTGTTTGTTCTTCCAGCCTTGTTGTCAGGGTGGCACTGGATTCCTAAAGCAGAAGGCTAAGAAGGGAGGAGGGGAGTTTTGCAGAAGAGAGGAAAAAGGTTACCTTAAAATTGATCTTTGCTGAAGCATTAGTGCAGCCATTTTGATTTTTGTTCAACTTTATGCTTTTAAGAGGTTTCAAAATAATATACTCCATACCAATGTTAGATTCATTGTACTATTGTTCCAGGCAAGAGGAAATGAATGAAGTTCAAATTTAGGTGAGTGTACCTTTTTGGGAGTTGCTACTCGGGAGAGACCGTTTCACGATTCAGAGCTGCCGTACAGTAGCCAGTGCAGAAATAAAAGTCCCATGTTGCCAGAGCATCTTGCTAGGTAACAAGGGTGCTGGTGTTGAGGGGCAAAATGATCTTTGACAGGCAACTGTAGGACTTTCTCCACTGCCAGAACAGTGTCATCTTTGCCAAGGCAGGAGCTAATAGCCCCAAGGTAATGGAGCAGATTAGGGAAGGGAAAGAGCCCTTCTGTTGAGCAGACAGTTGAATATGATTCAAAAATTTGGAGAAGATATACATTCAGGAACCCAAATAAATTGGTATTTAAAGCTCTAAAGCAAAAAAAAAAAAAAAAATTGCATTAATTGCTTATACAATAAGATGAAATCCTCATTTTATATTAGACTCAGGGTAAATTTAAGAATTCTAAGGGTGTTATTAATTTTGGGATTATGATCTTAAGAGAAAAGAAAGTGCTAACAGATGTATTTGTCAAGAATAAGGTTATGGGGAGGGCGGTCTGGGTGGCTCAGTTGCTTAAGTGTCCAACTCTTGGTTTCAGCTCTGGTCCAGATCTCATGGGCCATGGGATTGAACCCCAAGTTGGGCTCTGTGCTCAGCAGGAGTCTGCTTGGATATTCCCTCCCTCTGTTCCCTCCCCCAAGCTTGCTTGCTTTCTCACTCTCTCTCTCTAAAGTAAAAAAAAAATTAAATAAATAAAAAAAAATGCACAACCGGGTGGCTCAGTTGGTTAAGAGTCTGCCTTTGGCTCATGTCATGATCTCAGAGTCCTGGGATCGTGCCCCAGAGAGGCAGAGAGTTGGCTTCTCCCTCTCCCTCTGCCCCTCCCCCAGCTCCTGCTCTCTCTCAAATAAATAAGTACTATCTTTTAAAAAATTAAAAAATAAAAAAGGATAAGATTACCTGGAACCTGAAGAAATAAAATAAAATTATAGTTAAATAATATTTTTTGTACTTTATGCAAATGAACTTACTTAAATCCTGTTGCCTATTAACTTCTTCCATTTTCTCTGCCCTTAGAAATAAAATAAAATATTATTTGAATAAAATTTTGTGAATTTTATGCAAATGAACTTACTTTAAATGCTTTTGCCTATTAACTTCTTCCTTTTTCTCTGCCCTTAGATTCATACCATGAACTACTGGTGGGCATGGGTTTAATGAGCAGTAACTAGAGTTAGAAGTCAGAACAAAATCACATAAGGAGAAAATAAGATTGATGAATATGTAATGTACATCATTGCACCTTTTAGATTATTTTATTTATTCCTCAATTTAGTCCATTATAAATAGAAAAGGAAATTAAGATTCAAAAACTTATATAAACTCTTTTAAGGTTATTGTCTTAGTTTGCTAAGTCTGCCATAATAAAAATGTCACATCCTGTGTAGGGTAAGCAACAAATTTGTCAGTTTGGAGGCTGAAAGTCCAAGATCAAGATGCCAGCAGGGTTAGTTTCTACTAAGCCCTCCCTCCATGGCTTAGAGATGCTATTTTCTCATGTGTGCTCCTATGGATTTTTCTCTGTGTGCAAACATCCCTGGTGTCTCTTCCTCCTCTTAGCAGCCATGTTGGATCAGAGCCCACGTATGTGACCTCGTTTAACCTTAATTAGCTATTTGATTGCAAAAGGCCCTGTTACAAAATAGTTACATTCAAACAGATTAGGGGTTAGGACTTCAATAAAAGAATATTTAGGAGAACACAAGCCCATAACATTCACATGTCTATTAAATAATAATACTGGGATTTACTTACTCTGAGACACCAAAATAAATGCTTCTTCCACTATGCCACATAATAATATCTGAACTCACACTTACATTTGAGGCTGAAGATAGAGGTAGGAGGAAAACAGACAGTTTAGAGGATAAACCATTCAGAGAGAAAGAGATCAATATCAGGGAGATATGCAACTTAAATCATTGCTCACTTCACCATGGGTTAAATTACTTATATTTCATTTTATGATTAAAATAGAAGTGCCTCTTGTAAAAATTCCTTGTCACTCTTCTGAGAAAGAAAAAAAAATATGTGTGTGTGTGTGTGTATGTGTGTGTGTGTGTGTGTATATATATATATATGAACTCCCCAGTGTAAAGATTGTAAAAGACCATCATAATGATGTTGAATTTCTCTTCATTCACAAGGATAATTTTAAACATTTAGAGCAAAATTAAAAATTTGTAATAAGATATATCCTCATTGAAACTATACGATGTGCTTTGGGGTCTCAATATCCTCATCTTTTTTTTTTTTTTTTTTCTTTTCATGCCTTCCTGATGTTGCTTCTTATACGGTTTGAATTTGGACATTGGATTCATCTTTCTGCTTTAACCTTTAAGATAATGTCTCCAACTGTTTACACTAAAGAATATGTGATGAAAATTGGCATTAAAAAATCTATCATCTATCTATCTAAATATAGTACAGATATATATATATATCAAGATTATTTCACTGAATATAGACCTAAAGGTAAAAAGTCTGATTTTGTCCAGTACATAAGAGTAGGTATTCTGAGAGACATGAGACACTCAGTAACTTCCTGATATTATATAAAGCTAAAAATAACTTCAAACATATGCCTTCAATGGTCTTTCCTCTTTAGGGCATGTAAAGAAATAAACAGATTTAGATGTAGATGTAGAAATAATGAGACAAATGTGTATATTATTTCTTCAGATATATAGTGTAGAGGCTGCTTTTAGGTAACAGGCTTCAGCAATGGAAATTTATCAAGGCAAAAGATCCCACAGTGGCTACCAAGCTGAAAGCAAACAGGCTCACTAAGCAACCCACCTGGAAATAGCCATAGGCCCTAACTGATCAGTTACAACCAAACATAGTTCCTAAGATTACTGAAAAAGGGAAAAGACCATACATCCCCATTCACCCTCACTATGTGGTCCCTCTCCTCCACTTTGTCACAGTCTCTCCTTTGCTGTCTTGCCTGATGCTCCCTTGCAATGTATTCAATAATTCTATCTCTTTTGTTCTTCCTTGGATGAATTCTTTCACCACCCACACTGCCAGCCCCCACCCAAATGGGATGCCCCACATTTTGGTGGTTCCCCATCTGATGGGAGTGCCCCCCAGGAGCAACTGCTTAATTTTTTGCCTTCTTGATTACACCTCAGACCTGTAGAGGTAGTGTCTTCTTCAGCATATTTAATCCTTTCTACTTCTTGTCTTTCATTGTAACCTAATTTGTGATGATAATTTAATTTAAAAACTATGTGTAAAATAAAGTAAATTACTTAATCGGAAATGGTTTGAATTTAAATGGTCTGCGTTAATTTTTTTCATTTAATTATATGAATGACTACTTGTGTTCTTACCCAAGACTATCAAGTCAAGTGAATCTTTACCTGTAGAAATTATGGAACAGTGTTCTTAAATGGGAGAAAAGAGGACTGAGAAGAAACAAGAGTCAATTTTGTCACCTTGTGCTTTTTTTTATAGAGACTGCTTCACTGACATTTTTTGGCATTAACAGAAAAGTAAGCAAAACCAGCAAAAACAAAGAATCCAGTGCCTACCACCTTGTAAAAGGCTTTCAAATCAATATGCCATATATAAAGACAGTCCTCACTGAATACATTCAAGAAAAAGGTATGGGTTTCATCTTCTTTCCCTGATCTCTGATCTCCATCATAAGAACGACTATTCTTCTAAGGATAGATAGTATCCATTTCTGCCTGGGGACATCATCCAAACCCAGCCTCCAGGGCAGGGCCCCTGCTCTGAATCTCCAGAATCCTTTCCTATTGGCCTTACTTTTATTGCATTTTAAAATATCAGAAAGCCGTGTGGTACCTGGGCAGCACAGTTGAGGGACTATTGGTTGAGGCTCTGGTCATGATCTCAGTCAGGGTTGTCATCTCGGGCCTGTCATCTCGGGCCTGGCATCAGGCTTCATGCTCAGTGTGAAGTCTGTTTGAGATTCTCTGTGCCCCTCCCATATGCTTTCTCTCTCTTTTGAATGAATAAATAAATCTTAAAATAAAATAAAATAAGGGGCGCCTGGGTGGCTCAGAGGGTTAAAGCCTCTGTCTTCAGCTCAAGTCACGATCCCAGAGTCCTGGGATCAAGTCCCGCATTGGGCTCTCTCCTTGGTGGGGAGTCTGCTTCCTCCTCTCTCTCTCTGCCTGCCTCTCTGCCTACTTGTGACCTCTCTCTGTCGAATAAATAAATAAAATCTTAAAAAATAAATAAATAAATAAATAAAAATAAAAATAAAAATAAAAATACCAGAATGTCTTAACTTCAATATCATGTACCTTCACTTTTTCTATGAAGTTAAAACACTGTGTAATTATTATTATTATCATTTAAAAAAGGGCAACATAACAGTAGTTTGTACAGATGATGACATTTATGAAAATAAGCATTTTGGTTGGTCATGGAAACACACAGGAAAAAATCTATAGGAACACATAACACCTAGCTCATATCTCTGGGAAGAACGTGAAATTTAATTGGATAAAATGAAATTTCATCTTTTTTTATTTTAAATATTTGTTTTCTAAATTTAAAAAAAAAAAAAAGTTAGACCTTAGACCTGAGCTTTACTGCCTTTCTTGTGTTCACCAACTTTCATCCCACATTTTTTCTTAAACTCTTCTTTCCACTTTATCTCATAACTCAAGCCAAAGACCCATGGGCATAATATTCCAGTGATGGAAGCCAAAGCTACCCCTCAAGTAATAATGACTGCCTGGAAGAAGAGCCCTAGTGGCCCAGACCACTCAGACCAATTTAAGGTAAACCCTGGATTCACACCTATGGAAGGAGACGATGGCGTGACCTCTTCAATGACTGACAGTTACCTTTACTTCATTATAATACCAAAATCCCCACCCAAGGAGGAGCATAAGCCTCATTTACATAACCTGCCATGTATGTATGGGCATGTTTCCTTAAGGTCCATGTGCCACTTTACACCCACCTCTACATATGATGACATGGTACCCCTATCTAAATATTCATCCTAATCCCAAATAAAAGGAACCCATTCACCCTTGCTTGGAGAGTCACAGCTTTGGAAGTTATTCCCCATGATCTCTTCACTTGCTGCAAATAAAATCTTCTTTGTGTGACAATTCCACCTGGTGTAGTTTCTACCTGTGGCTCAGTAATGAATGAACTCATGTTAGTTCAATTACAAAAGCACATATAGTCTTCAATTAAAAGTATATTAAACAAACGCTATGTAAAACTGAGTCCTTAAAAATAAGGTTAATTAAAAAATCTAATTATCAAAATTAGGTGTAGACACAGAAACATTGAAAATAAACCATGGCTATTTGCATGTCTAGGTAGGACTGTACTTCAGCTGTGCTCTCTGAAACCAGAGCCAAAGTATTGATATACAGTGTTTTGGATCTCTTATCTCTCAGATATAAGTGTAGGTAACAAATCAAATTCAGTGCTAATGAACTGCATCTGTTTCAGGCTTCACAATTCTTTAACCTCAAAAAACAAAACTAATATGAGAAGGACTTGAAAAATCAACCAGAATACTGATATAAAGGCTTCATAGGTAGAGGAATTAAAAATAAAAATGACCTGAATCTATTTTGTGGAATCTATTTTCTTTGAATTCTAACCAAACACACACACACACACACACACACACACACACACACACTCTACATTACTTATTTTACTATTGGTGAGTATTAACTTTCTCAGAAAAATGGTGGGATACTGTTAGGTAGATTTTTATTTCTTTAGAGAAGGGCTTTGGGCACTCTTTTTTCTTGTCATTGTTGTCCAGTTAAAAATACTGATTTTAAGGGTATTCACCTTCTTGCAGTTGTCTGTTATTTAGTGCTATATTATTGGATAGGTTCCTCATGTCACTTAGTTTTTTGAGTAATGAAGCTGTGCAAAAATTTTCTAATTAAAGCCACACTATTTATTTCTATGCATGGAAGATATATCATCAAAAGAAGCAAACTCTATTTTGAAGTTAATCATACAATTCTCATCTTAAATAAAAGAAACTCCTTTAAGATATAGAGCTATGTAGAGATATATACCTCTCTATGTGGTCTCTCTCCCAATTGGAGGGGTGCTCCCAGATGGGGGGTGACTGGACTGGGTGGAAGCAGGTGGTGTGGGTGGTGATAAAAGTGTATGGAATACATCACAAGCAGGCAGGAGAGCAAAGCAGAGACTATCTGCCAAGAGGCAGCAGTGGGGGGAGACTTTCAGCACAATAGAAAACATCCAAGGAGTGACTGGATGGGGTGTTGTGAAGGTTTTCCAAGACCAACTCATCAAGACCCCTGGCTCCCCGGTGTAAGTGACTTAGGGAGAATATCTAAGCCCTTGGCTTTGTTCCTGGATTACTCAGAAGACATAAAAACCAGACCTCCATCTTCAGTAAAACTCTAGGCCCCAAGCAACCTAAGACTGACTCTCCTTTCCTTTCTGAGTATCCTGAAGACTCTGTCCATACACACTCACTCTCTGTATGTTTTTAATAAATTCTGCTCTCACTTCCTCTCAGCTTGTGTTTGATTTCTATGCTGCGGGAAGCCAAGGGCCCTCTTGGCTGGTTCCATGGGACCACATCCCCACACACACACTCTGGGTCCTCAGACCCAACCAGCCTGCATCAAAGCTTTAAGGATGTCCTACTCAAAAATGTATGGTTTGGTTTTCTACAATCAAAATTCTGTTTTGATATTTAACTCACACTACAATGTCTTGCTGTCTGTGGTAAATTATAAGTATTCCTTTTGAATGTACAAGTTGGAAGTCACACCAAGAACAAGCTAGACCTTACCGAGCTCTTTGAAGACATAGAAAGCTTTGGAAATGAATAAATATCTCTAGAGAAATGTTCTGACAAAGCAATAATGGGAAGGTCATGCCATTTCTCATGCAGCATTTGTCTTATTTAATAAGAGGTGTGTACCAAAATTAGTTTCAATTACTGATAATTAGAAACATTATATTTAAAGAGGTAATCAGAATTACCTTAATACTAGATTAAGCTCACTGGTCTAAATTTTTTATCAAAATGACATCTCTTTGATACTGGCATTCAGATTTATTCTCAAAGCTTTTTAACTTTTCCTAAAGATCAAGGGCATATAGTTTTGCAGTTTCCATTTTATTGTAACTTGAGGCCCGTTTTTAACTATTACTACTTTAAGAATCATGGCTTATATCTGCAGGCTGGAATAAGAACAGATCATAAGCATACCAGAACATAAATTTAAATGAATACATGGAAGATATAAGAAGTATAGAGCTTACCATAAAAATAGTAGGATATTTATTAAAATATGTCAACACTTTCAAGAATAAAATATCTACATTTTAAGTTATATGAAAGAGAAAAATAGAATGGAAAAGCCATCAGATACTTCTCATTAAACTTACTTGCAAGAGTTAGATTATGTGTAAATTAGATAATTTACATAATTGCTGCTGAAAGACAGCTAACATGGCAATGACATTCTTATTTCTGCTGAAGAGTTATTTTGAGGAATATTGCAACTAACCTAAAACAACTTTAAACAATCAGAAAAAAATGCAAACTCCAAAATGCAGCTTGCCTTTCATCTATAAAATAGAAAAAATCATTTGCTTTTTAGGGCTATTGTAATGTGTGAATAAGGCTGCAGGATGGTGCTTCTCCATAAATGTTATATAATTTTTCAATCTTGTCACTAGAGAATTCTGGAAATTTCTAAGCTTTGGGTCAAGGGCCTTAATGTCCCTTAATGCCTACAAATTTACTTTGAGTGACTCCAACACAAACTATTGAAAAACAAGAAAACTTAAACATTTTAAAGTTTGTTAAATATACTGATAGACTCTGAGATTGGAATAAAAGAATGGTTTTAGTATGGAATCATCTGAGAGAAAGTTTGTTAAAAATATTGAACATCCTCTATCTAAATGGTAGAGGTTTTATTTTAAATATTTTATTTTCAAGTAATTTCTATATCCAACATAGGGCTCAAACTTACAACCCCAAGATTGAGAGTTGCATGTTCTACCCACTGAGCCAGGCAGGGGTCCTTATGGTGGAGATTTTATTTTAGAAGGTAACATAAATATAAAATTACCTAATTTTCATAATGAGAGGTTGGAGGTAGGGGATACTGTTAGAAGAAATTGATTTCCCTGGGGGCACCTAGGTGGCTCAGTCAGTTAAGCATCTGCCTTTGGCTCAGGCTCAGGTTATAATCCCAAAGTCCTGGGATTTAGCCCTGGGGCTGGCTCTCTGCCAGGAACCTGATTTTTCCTCTTGCTCTGCCACTCCCACCACTCGTGCTCTCTCTTGCTCAAAGAAATAATAAATAAAATATTTAAAAAAAGAAGAAATTGATTTCCTGAGATCAGTGTTTTATCAATTGATTTCTAATCGTTTCTAGTTTATGTATATATGTATATTTCTTATTGAAAAAAGTTAAGAATGAGTTTGAAATATTTATTATATAGTGAAATTTATGCAATATATAAATATATTGTTATATACTATTATTTTTAATAAAATTAGAGGTTCTCTACAATATTACATTAAGTTTGAGATATTTCTTTACCTTTATTCATCAATTGGCTTTCAATCATTTTACAGATTTGATAGACACACATACACACACATCTATATCTAAATTTCTTTATCTCTCCATTTTATCACATATATAATTATTCATTTATAAAATAAAAAAAACAAATGTCTTAGTCATATTTAAAAAACAAAATTCTTCAGTATAAAATTTAACCTTGAAATATATTTTTTTCCAGTGAACAAATGACTCACAATACTTAAATATTATGCTGTTCTTATCCATTAGTTTCAAAAACACCTCAACCAAGGACATACTTCAAGGGAGTTCTAACCTTTCAGTAGTGCATAGCTCAGGTTATTAGTTCAATGGTATCATAAATACACCACATTACAATAAAAATCATGTAAAAAAAACTTATGACATTCATGTTGCTGTCTCATGAATTTATAATGTGGTAGAATATATGCTAAGTGAATTATTAAAATAAACTACTTTTCAGTTTATCAAGAACACTCACCTGAATAGAAGAAGAAAAAGTGTCCTTGCCAGAGAACTCTATGAGAATGCATAAACTCAGTAGTATAGGAAATGCTGCATGATGAGATTTAACGAACACACACACACACACACACACAAAAGAAGTCATACACACAGAAAAGTTAACATTGATTATAAAATAGTACAAAATATTTTAAAGCTGTATAAAAGTATATTAATAGAATTAAATGTAAAATATAATAATTTTATGTCATCTAAGATATATTCAGTGTTTTACCAACAATTTATTAGTGAGACTCTTATTTTTTATTTATTTTTAAGATTTTATTTATTTATTTGAGGGAGAGAGAAAGAGAGAGAGAGTGAGAGAGAAAGCACAGAGGAAAAGGGAGAGGCAGTTGGGAGCCTCACCATCACTGGACCCCAGGACCCTGAGATCATAACCTGAGCCAAAGGCAGACGCTTAACTGGCTGAGCCACCCAGGTAGCCCTGAGGCTTTTATATCTTCCAGATATTTTACTAGATTCTAAGAAAGAGAGAGAGGGAAAAAAAAAAGTGGTTCTTGTATTCAAAATGTTAGAGTGTCAAGACAGATTTGTGGAAATAAGAAACAGTGAGCTGAAAGGCTATAATTGTTACGTGCACAGGAAATTACATGTAGGCAGTGATTGCATAAAGGTGTACTTAAATATGTGATGAAGAGTCAGGGAAGTTCTTCACACTCTTGATGGCCAGATTGACAAAGCAGACGGAAAAGCACTGGCAAAGGTGTGGAGTAACTGAAGGAGTTCAGTGTTCCTGGATCAAAAACTGTGTGTGTGTGTGTGTATGTGTGTTTCTGTCTGTCTCTGTGTACATGGGTACATGGGTGTAAAATGTGGAAGGAAGAGAAAATAAAAGCTCAGACTGAAAAAGAGTTTTTATGTAGAAATGAATTTAGAAACCATCTTATGGAAATCCAGGGGGATACTGTGCAGATCAACATGTTCAGAATTGTATTACAAATAGATACCTTCAGAAGCAGTGGAAGGGTTGGATTGTAGGATCACAAGGTTTGAGTAAAGGGAGAGAAATGACCTGGAGACTATTGAGGTAGACAGAAATGTGCTTGAATAATATCAACAGTGGTTTAGATAAAGAGAAGAGCACTGACCCGAAATAAGGCACCCATAATAAGGGTTGGTGATAGGTTCTGGTGAATAAGAGAGGGAAGATATCTTCAACAAATCAGTTTCTTAACTAGGATAAATGAAAACATAGAAAGTCCATTCACGAAGTTTGAGAATACAAAAAAAAAAAAAAATCATTTGCAAAACCACTATATTTGTGATGCTGGTAGGGCATATCACTAAAAATGTCCAGGAACAACTATTTTGTATTATATACACCATATATATAATGCATTATATAATTATATACACCATTATATATAATGCATTATATACACGTCTCAGGGTCGAAGAGCATTCTGGGGCAGAAATATAGATTGTTGATAAAGATTAAGTATAGAGTCACAATATAGATGAGAATTAAATGCTTTACATGGGTGAAATTTTAGAAAATGTATCAAAAATGGAGGAGTGTATGGAAAATGGAGGATGGTCCACCAGGGAAGACCACCAATTAGGATCTAAGAGAAGAAAGATCAAAACACAAGACATCCTGAGAATAAGCAGCCATTAAAACTGGAAATTACCTAGGTAATAGTGGGTCTGTGGAGAGAACTATATAAAAAGGAGAGATTTTTTAAAATGCAGCAGTCAGGGGCACCTGGTTGGCTCAGTCAGTTAAGTGTGTGACTCTTGACTTTAGGTCCAGTCATGATTCCGGGGTCATAGAATCTAGCCCTGTGTCTGGCTTCATGCTCAGTATGGGGTCTGTTTGAGATTATCTCTTTCCCTCTCTCTCCCCAACCCTTCTCTCTGTCTATATGAAATAAATAAAATCCTTTAAAAAATAACAGCAGTCAGCAGTATTATGGAGAAAGAAAATGTTTCAAGGGGTCAGGCACAAATGGAAAGTCAGTAGCCTCTTTTTTTTTTTTTTAACTTTTTGGTAAACAGATTGTGAAATATTAAGTAAATTTAACTTAAATCTACAAGCCAGAAAACATAAACTAAAGGTTTCAGTCATAGAATTTGTAAATTTATAAGTTCTGAAAATTCTATATACTGACAGGTCATAATAAAATGGAACTTTTGTTTTTTTAAAGATTTTAGTTATTTATTTATTCAACAGAGAGAGCAAGAGAGCACAAGCAGGGGGAGCAGCAGAGGGAGAGGGAGAAGCAGGCTCCCTGCTGAGCAGGGAGCCTGATGCAAGACTCGATTCCAGGATCCCAGGATCATGATCTGAGCTGAAGGTAGACACTTAACTGACTGAGCCACCCAGGCACCCCTGGAACTTTTGTTTTGATTCAGTACTTGGTGGAGTCAAGAAACCTTGGGTATCTACAATGTGCACAAAAGAGAGATAGCAGTAAAAGATCCTTTTTATTCTAGATACACAGAGGATGACAGGTATTTTAAAAATAAACTTTTGACTTCCTGGATAACCTCTTTTATAGCAAATAAAGATATGTTTACTATTTTTCTGCTTGTTTCTTTTCCCCCTTTTAATTTGTGGCACCCTTTTCTATATTCTCAAATCAACCACACATTTTTTTTATTAGCACAATTATGTAATTAGAAAGTCTGTGCATTATAAATAATTCAAAAACTATAGATTGAGTGAATAGCTTTGAGAATTTTTATAGAACCCCCCAAATACCCCTTTATGACATCTAGAAATTATTTTGTAATGTTAAAATCCACTGTCTTCCAACTATGTATACACAGTAGAGATCTTAAATGCAGATACGAGAGTTCTGGAATATCAGCAAAAAGTACCATAAGGAGGTCCTCGGTGGGGTTTCCCCTACTGGACTGCTGAGTGTGGTTGCTGCTGACTAAAGAACAATCCTCACCTTCATAGAGAGTCTGCTGCTGGCTGGTATAGGCTGTGGGTACTGACATTATGAAATTCCCCAAAGACTGGCTCCAGCTGTAGAAGAGACTGATTCACCACAGTCCCTAAGTACTCAAACCATGACCCTAACCACGTTCTTTCTGGGAGCACTTCTGTGGTCTCAAGTCCTTGACATTAAGCTATCTTCTCTTTTGCTGCTGAAATTTCTGTAAAATTTCAATCCTGTAGATTCTTGTCTACACCTCCCTTATTCCATTTGTTGACTTTATAAAAATCCTTTGTGGGCAATAAGAAAAAAAGCTCAACTGCACTTGAAATTTGTAAAAGCCATGCGTGAAACCATTACCAACATTTAAAGAAAATCTCATACCACCACCCTTTCTTTTTGGACTAGAGCAAGGCCTTTTAAATGTTTTCCAAAAGCAAAAAGACTGTTTGTGGCTCCTAAAGGTGATGGGTATGAAACAGATGATTTCATTTCTGGAGAAAGCTTCCCCCTTCCCTAAAATAAGGGCCATTATTTTATGATTATATTTTTCCCAGAAAATTCTTATTTAGTACCTATTATGTACCATAAGCTCTTGTAAATCATACAGATAGAAAATAAAAAGCATTGAAGAAACTTGCTTTTTTCTGAGGAAAAAACAAATAATGATTGAAGACACAAATAATGTTGCAAATGAATAAATATAGTGATGAGTGCCCTGATTATTGAGAAATCCTGGAGGAAGGAGAGAAAGTCTGTTAATGAGGTGGACAGGAAAGACCTCATTGGAGATCTGAAATATGAATGCTGTATGAAAATTCAGAGCCAGTTAAAAATAAAAGGAATAGCAAAAATGTAAGGGCAGGCCAGATATTTGTGTTTGCACAACAATAGCAAAAAATATGTAGGAGCTAGGTACAAGGAGCAAAAGTCCGTCAAGTAGTAAGAGACCACAGGACCATGTACTACTCCGAAGGTTAAGGCAGTAAGTTTGGATTTGAACCACCTAAAATGAAAGCCCCTTCGAGGGTTCTTGGCATGGAAGAATCTTAGCAATCCTTGTATTTCGATCACTTTTACTGAGGTGTATTTTGTATACAATAACATTCACCTATTTAAAATTTATTAATCAATGAGTTTTGGCAGATGTGACTCCCACCACAACCATGTTCTGTACCATGATTTAACATTTTAAGAAATCATTCTGGCTGATGAAGGAGAATGTATACAAAAGATCAAGAGAGTAAGACAGTAGATGATTTTGAGAAATATTATAGTAATTTAGTTCAAATCATCATGATTGGATGAGAATGCAGCAGTGAGAAGTATAGACGTTTGTCATTCTCAAGATTGATTTTGTAGGTAAAACTGGCCACTTTTACAAATAGACTGGTCAGGAAAAGGGAAAATCGAACGTTGACTCTGTGGATCAATGTTGATTGACTCATCGATAGGCAGTGAAATAACTTTCTAAAGTTTTCCTACTGGATAGGAAACTAAAAACTACATTTCCAAGATTTCCTCCATCTGATCTCTGTTCTTGCAACAGGATCACTCAATGTACTACAAGAGATCATACTGCAGCCTGAGCAACATGAGGTACCAACCATGACAAAGAAGACAAGGTCTGTAATAGAAAAATTATCTTCCTTAAGGAAACTGTAATTGAGGTTCTTTTCCTTTTTTAAAGATTTTATTTATTTATTTATTTATTTATTTATTTGTCAGAGAGAGCGAGAGAGAGCAAGAAAGAGCACAAAAGCAAGGAGAGCAGCAGGCTGTAGGATAAGCAGGCTCCCCACTGAGCAAGAAGTCCAGTGCCAGACTGGATCACAGGACCCTGGGATCATAACCAGAGCTGACTGACGCTTAATGGACTGGGCCACCCAGATGCCCCAAGAAGCACAGTCATTTCAGAAGCTATGGCTTAAAGTAGATATGTTTACCATTGGCCAATTAATGCACAGATTGATGAAACTGAGTAACGGTTGTTACTCAGTAACAAGCCACTGAGTTGAGGTTGGTTTCCTAAGAGGCACTATTAATGGCAATAAATAGCTCTTATTATATTTAGTTGCAAACTACATACATTACCACCCATTGAATATATTTATTCAAGTATTTTCTCACCTGCTTACTCAGTCAACAAATATTTTTCAAAAGTCAGGTACTAAAACGAGAAGTGAAGTAGTGGCCAAAAGGACTAACGTGTCTGCTGTCATGAAGATTACACTTGAGTAAATGAGAAAAATCATTAAATAATTGAAAAATGGTAAAATTAAGTTAATGTTTAAATTACTCCTCAAGAAGAAAAATCCACCTTGGATGCTCAGTAGGTTAAGAGTCAGACTCTTGATTTCGGCTGAGGTCACAATCTCAGGATCATAAGACCAAACCGCCATCTCCAACTCAGCACTGGGTGTGGAACCTGCTTGAGATTCTCTCTCTGGCTCTGCCCCTTCCCCACCTGCTTGAATAAGCAAATAAGCATGTACTCTCTCCCTCTCTCTCAAAAAAAAAAAAGGGGGGGGGGGAGAAGAAATATCAGGAGGTCTAACTAGAGAGTAATATCTTCCAGAAAGTTTTTAGGGAAGGTATTTTTGAAAAAGTGATATTTATGCTAAGAATCTGTAGTCAGCCTCTCTTATTATTAAAAAGAAAAGGGTGTCAAGCTCCTCTCCCACCCCAGAGTGAATAGAGTGCCCTGGGATAGTTTGTTTATCTGACTTCAATTTCTGATTTTTTTCCTTCCTATAGGAGTCACCCCCACACAGTTCCAGATTCTGTTTAGGCTAAAGCAGCCAGTTTGTGGAATCCCAGGTGACTATTATTAGTCCAAGGATGAGCATTTGACCTAAATGGATCATTCATATTGATGGAAGGATCTATTCCTTAGCTTTGAGGAGAGCTTCTTCCCTCTCTCTTTACCTAAAATAATCATTTACAAGAATAGAAAAGAGGGAATTTGTAATCTGAGAAGATTAGAGAATACTTTTAAATGGTCAAGTCAAATATTTAGATTATCCATACTCCTGGACTTTCTATACTAGGTATATGTTGATACCTTATATAGCTTTGTGAGGGTGGAGAAACACCATGAAACTTAAATTCACCCTGTACCATATGAATTATGAATGTGAAGCTGGTACCTGCACTGTCACCTGCACAATTATGTTTGCATCTGTTGTCACACTCCACTACTGTGACTTGCTAGAATTTGTTTAGTTATACCATTTGAAGCTCAATGATTCAAAGCTAATTTGTCTTTTCTGTGTGAATTTTTATTCTCCACTGTCAACAATATTTCGTTGGCTTTTATTTGTATCAGAGCCTCTAACTGTGCTATTTTCAGTATTTTTATATTACTAGTAATTTATCATCTTGCAAGTAGAGGAGCACATTATGCAAAAGACAAGGAAAAACCAGTAACTTCTTTCTTGAACTCAATTTGCTTGATATTGTACTCTACGAAGATGGAAATAAGGATAGAATTATTATTTATCATTTGTTTAGATTGTAAAATCTTGTCATAAAAAAGTCTTAACACATAATCAAAGTTCATAGTATCATTCTGTTTTGTGTCAGTTATCAAGGTATAGCTTGAGATTTAATATTTCGCTGGGTAAGAAAAATAACTATATCTTACATAGAGTCCTTCAATTTAGAGACCCTAGATCATTTAATGATTATATAAAATATATATGTATATATAATATATTTTGTTTAAATACATTGATACAATATTTACACTTTTAAAGAAAATGATCTGAATTGTTATAAAGAAGTTTAGAAAAGGATGCTTACTGTAGGATATTGTTATAGTATTATTTATACAGTAAACACTGGAAGCAAACTAAATATCAAATTTAATTTAATACCAAATAGTTATTGAAAGCTTATTTATCTCAGCTACATTTGAGCTTCTTGGTTACAACAGTAAACAGAAAACAGAATCTCATCTCAAAGAGATGAGATTATGAGGAAGAGAGAAATAAACAATATATAAGAATATGTCATATAATATTCAGTAATTTTAAGTGTTCTAAAATAAAATAAGACAGGATAAATGAGTTTTTAAAATATAATTTGATCAATTTTAGTTTTTTCTATAATAGAAACACAATCACAATAACTCTGTATTGACAACTGGCAAATTTAAGGAGGAATATATATCCAAATTATGGTAAAAGTAGTGTTATCTGATGGGAGTTGACTGCTTCTTCATCTTTGAATGCATATAGTACACCAGGGTCGATTTCAGAAATTTCAGAACAGGGAGCATCAGCTGCAGTGAGGAATATAAAGAAGCTACAAGATTTAAATTACCTTCACAATGTTTAATTTTGTCTGTATTTGAAGAAAGATGCCCAGAATTAGTGACAGGTTTAAATGAGCCTAATCAACAGATCTAATTCTCCAACTCAAAATTATTTTAATCTAAGGCTTTTATGTCATTATGTTAAAGAAAACTCTGAAGTTTAAAGATTTTATTTATTTATTTATTTGTCAGAGAGAGAAAGAGAGAGCACAAGCAGGGGGAGCAGCAGGCAGAGGGAGAAGCAGACTCCTTGCTGAGTGGGGAGCCCAACGTGGGACTTGATCCCCAGACTTGGGAATATGACCTGAGCCGAAGGCAGATGCTTAACCAACTGAGCCACCCAGGCGCCCCTGAGTGATATATTTTTTGAATGTATAATGCTTTTACTCACCTAGAGTAAAACTATAGACCACATTGTAACCAGACATCTAAACCCTTTATTGGTAAGACAGATTCAGCAAACAATTTGTTTCAGGAAGTATGTATGTATTATATCATTATTTTCCTACTGCTAGTTTATAATTATTGCCTTATATTTCTGTTATATTTTGAAATAAGAAAGGTGTATTTGGTAATGCTATTTATTTTTATTGACTCAATCTTTAAATTCTCTCACATGCTCATGATAATAATTTTAAAAAGTTGTGAAAAAAATACCACTTATTAGATTACTTAATGTATCTAAGATAGGAATAAGGGAAATTATCATGCTTCATCATTATATGTTTTCCATAATCTAGCCTTTTGTTTTATAAAGTTGCTATTAAAATTGACTTTCTCTGGTACTCCTTATGGACTCGAAACACATTTTTTAGCATTTTTCCGTGAGATTGTTTGCTGTTATTTTATTTTGCTTAGTTTTTTCTTTTCTTTTCTTTTTTTTTTTTACATGGGAGAAGGTAGGCATTCATTTGTAATTTTATGTTTGTGGTTTCATTTTGTTTTACATTTGAGGGCCAAAAGAAAGTACTTGAGGTCATGTATTTTTCCTGAACATGACTGAATAATATGATTGATCATATTCTACAAAAAAAGTGTATAGTATAATTGTTAAAAGTAAGGTTTGTAGAATCAGATTAACGTTCTGTTTTTTAACTCAATTTTAACTCATCTGATTTACTTTAAAATACTATCTTGATTTATTCATTGGTAAAATAAGGATAACTGTAGCACTCTCTTCATAGGATTTTTCAGAGAATTAAATCATCATTGTGGAGACACAGCAGGGTGTGCAATGTATGGTGATTGTGATCCTTCTCATTATTTCTTTCTCCACATCTCTTCTTCCTGCAGATCTCTTCTCTCCTTTCTCTTCTACCAAGACCTCCTCCTCCTCTTGACTATCCTTATCATTTTCATTATTCCCAATATCATCATTAATATAAGGGATACCTCAGGATAGTCAGGGATTTCATTTATTCAGCAATATGTATAAGTAATTATCAAAAGAAAGCAAAGTGTTCTACTTGATCTCAAATTTTAAAAGAAGGCAGGCATCAGGTGTAAATTTACCAGTGTCTAAAAAGAAGCCTCAAATATATTCCTTCTTTTCTTGTCTCTTTAGAGACATAAAAGTAACCATTTTGTCTGAAATTAATACTAGAGTTTCCAAAGTGAGTATTTAGCCCCTTGTTTGGGGAGGGGATGCTTTCATAAGTGGCTGTACTGACGTTGCTCCCAGATTCCTAGAAGGAATGGATTCTCGCATTCTTCTTGTTCAGCTCTTCTAGGATGTCTTTCCTTCTTTTTGATCTATTTCAAGTTCTGGTCCTTACCTTTATTTCTCCAAAGTATCCACTCTGACTATTCAGCTAAATTAAAATCCTCCTGGGCATTAAACCCCTATCACTTTAAACGAAAGTCACACAAATCACTCATGTCCTTGTTAAGAACTATCTTCTATTTTTACTGATTTGTCCTATAGTTCCATAAAATCTAGGACCAAATCCTCAACTAGCCTTGAGACCTACAAGGTTACATTTTTCCAAAATATCAAATATTCTTCTGGGCTTTGTAATTGTTATTCATTATTATTTATTATGTAATTCAAATCACAATGACATGAGCTTATAACAAAAATGATAAAGATGCATATAAAACAACCTTAATGCGAACTTTAATGATAAGCTTGATATTTCGTACCCAATTTTGTTTTCCATAAAATTTCAGAGGCTTTCTGTATGTTAACTCTAAGAATTAAAAATGTACATTCTATATATCACAGTTTTGTGGCTGCTGTTCTGGCCTTGTTTCATGGTTCTTTTCTAGATGGTTTTACTTATTATTTACAGATATATCTACGTAATATTAAATACAAATCAAAACAAAACAAAATCTCTCTCAATACATCTTGATACAAAGTTTTTCATGGAAAGTTTAATATTATATACATTAATTGGCATAAAGTTCACATATCATATATATGGTTATTTAGCATGTATTTTTAGTAGAAATGTGCCTACAATGTATAATCATCCATGTTAAATTATATTTGATGTGTGGAGTTTTCTATATTGAAGTGACCATGTTAGTTTTTAACTCATAGGCATAATTATAAGAGACAGGCAGAGATGTGTGATATTAATGTCATTAAATAGCAAATAGAGTAAGAAACATCGCTGACTAGAGAATATTATCTGACTATTCAATATTAACAATAATATGTTCAACCGAAATGTTTTGTTGACACTTATGCTCTTCCTTCTTTGCCATTTCTCAAATAGTCTCAAAAATACTATTTCCTTATGAAATGTTCTCCTTTTTGTACTTCATATCCACAGAAATAAATTAAAGTGAACAAAATGTACTATAAAGAAAAAATCAGCAGGCAGCCCTGTTGAGGATCCAAGCTGCATGTGGAGATAAAACTAAAGAGTCTTATAGCCACGTAATTAAAGTATCCATTCAGAAAATATAGAGCTGTTCTAGAAGTGCATACTTATTTTAAAGGACTTTGGAGAGGTGTTCTTTTTAAAATTTGTCCTACAGAATTTAGGGTAACTTCAGAAATGTTCCTTAGAGACTGGAAAAGAGTATCAAAAAATACATGGAGAAAAGTTTTAGTAAAGATATTTGTAGCAAGATATTTTTCTATGGTTCTTTCTTATTTGTATTATTTTTGTTTACTTTTACTTATGCATTAACCTTTATTTTCAGGAATGGTAAAGAGATAGATATTAAACTTGGCAAGGGCATTTATTACAAATGCTGTTTTTAAAAAATGCATGAAACTGCTATTACTGTTATGATAAAAAAAATCAGAGAATCAATTCTACACATATGAAAACCTAGCTATATTTCATATAAATTCAATAATTTTAACCTTCAAAATTTATATGATGAAGATGGAAATATGATTTGGTAAAAGAAATAATAACTTTATTTTTATTATTTTTATAGTTACAGAAATAATAAAGAGAAGATTACCAAAGTGACATGTGATGGAAAAGCTATTTAGAAACTGAAATATTAATTGAGGTAATGAATATACAGATGATTTGCTTAGAAGTAACTGAACTTGAGCAAATTGGCTAAAGCCTGTAAATACCAAGGCCAGAGATTAATTGGGCTTTTCCTTGTACATCCTGGAATAAGGTGTGTTTTTCCAGGAAAAGAGGCAGTGGTGTGTCGCTCATGGGCACTATTCAATGGCCTGACAGCATAGAAATATTCCTTAACTGCTTTATAGAGGTCATCGAATCTGCCAAGGACTAATTAAAACTAGATATGTGTAAGTTATTAAAGTTATGACCCAATAGTCTTTTTCCACTAAGTAGCCTGCTGAATCCTTATTGCTCAGGGGGCCTTGACATCTGCATTACCATTTTCTTCTTCAATTACTACGGATGTAGCTTCAGTAGAGTGAGAATGAATGTCATTCTGCCTTTGAAGCTTTGAAAGTTAATTTGTTTTTAAACTTGAGATTTAAACTCCATGAACCAGAAGTGTCAGAAATAAATATACATTTATATATTCTTGTGAGATGATTCAGCTCATCAATGCTGTGCATAAACACGTACGATGAATCCTCAAAAGTGACTGACTTCTCAATTTGCTTCTACATAGAGTCAAACAGAAAAAAGAAAAGAACCTAAAACTTTTAGTAATCTAGAGAGTGCCAAAACTCAGTTACTTTGACATTATAAACAAAATAACCAATTAAGAAACGTGTCTTTTTTTTTAAAAAGTAGGTTGTCGAATATAAGACAAATGTGCTGACTTATTTTTAATTTATATTCATAGAAGACTGCACTTTGTCTATATGAAATTGTTTATTTAAGTGATCTCTTTTATATAATTGTATAGAAAGAGTCTGATAAATGTGAGGGATAAGAAAGGGTTATCTTCCTCACCCATGGTGGATGTGGTTAAACTCGCATCAAGAATCAGGAAACATTTTTACCAGTACCAACCACTAAGAGTTGGGAACTCATAATGACATTGGCTCATCATCACATTACAAGATCTAATCATAAACCAAATTTTCTAAGAAATGTTTTCTATATTAACAAATGGATGTGAAATTATAGTGACCACTAAGTCATCTTTTTCTCAGTTAACACTTCTCAGTAATGAAAATCAGCATAAATCCTAGAAATAGTAAGTGCTCAATGCATTTATAATTTGAAAAATAAAAGTTGACATCTTAAAATGTGCTACAAATTAAATTTGTTTCTACCAAGAGGTTTTCCATTATAAAATGGGAAAAATTATTCCCACTTCAAAGTAATCATCTTGTACACATTAAGAAAAATGTTAGTATTCCATAAAATACATTTTTCACTATATAGATTTTTAAATATAGAATATTTTTGCATGTGTCATTATCACTAATGTCCACCAGAATAGGGTTATGATGTGACTGATTCACTCATTATCCAAATTTACTTTGAATACCTAGTAAATTCAGGTACTCTTCTAGGTACAGCGATGAGAACTACAAAATGCCTATGCCCTATGGATCTTCTACTATGTGGGAGGGGAGGGAGACAATATACAGATATCTAGAATGTCACATGGTGGTAATTGTCTTAAAGACAAATAAAACAAGGGAATTAGATTTAAAATAACCATATGAATCGAGATTGATATTTTACATAATGTGTTCAAGAAAAATCTCTCTGATTAGGAGACAGAAACCATATAGTAATTTGAGAAGGGAAAAATTCAACCTTAAGAATTATTAATTATAAGAAGAGGTTAAAGTAACTGAGAACTAGTGGCTAGGAAGTAAAGGAAACTAAAGAATATAGGGATTGTAGATTTTGGGAGCAACCACTTGATCTCTAGGACTGAGATGGAGCACAAAAGGAAGTGGATTCTCCCACATCACTCAGGACCCAGATCCAGTCCATGTTGGACGGGTAATGGCTATGGCTCACTGGATGGTGAATGGATCCCTCTGGCGCCACACCAGTGGAACTTCCTGGAAATCTGTCCTCTAGAGTTCTGGGGAAAGCTATTCATTAAGACATGCCTCACTGAAGATATTTTACTACAAAATCACCTTAGGGGAGTTCAGGAGGAAGTTGCTTGCTATTGAGTTGTGCTGGCCCCCATGCTGGTGTAATGGAGATGCTGCATGTGATATGGAAGCTCTGTGCTTTCTCATATAGCACAATAGACCCAGGAAGCACACAAGCATCCTGAAGAAGAGAGCAGAGCACACCAGAACTAGGGAGACAATCTCCTTTGCACTTCATTCCAGTGTTCCTTACGGACAAAGTTCAACAGATTTCTAGCTGGACAAAGGAAAGTAGTTAAAGGGACAAGATCCATTGGCACAGTTCAGGCAATAAATGTTGATTTGGAACCCAGAGGCAATAAATGATTCAGGATATATGTCAGAGAGGGAGGAAAAGCAGAGAACCTAAAGGAAATAAAGGAGCAGTTCACACAAATATTGGTTAAGCGCATTCTGGTGAAATGGAACTAGTGTAAAAGGCCTGGCTCCACGGCATGCCCCACATGTTGCAATGTAACAAGGACACTAGTTTGTCTGGAGCAGGCAAAGGAGAAAGTAGATATAAAACATGTAGGTGAAGTACCAGGGACAGAAGTATGGCCCAATGAGGACTATATTTTACTTTCACTGAATTGGAAAGCAATGAAACAGCTTTGAAAAGATAATTAATTTGATCTTTATTTATTGGTAAGGATAACTCTGATTGTTTTGTTGAACATAGAGAATAGAAGTAAAAAATAAAATAGATACATGTTATAAGTCTATAATAGTATCCAGGGAGCGTTACTGGTTATCTTGCCTAAAATGTTAATGGTAGAAATGGTGATCAGTGGTCAATGTCACACACACACACAAACACATGCACCAATTTAAAGACACAGAGATACTGTATTGTATAAAAGAAAACAAGTGTTGAAGAGGATTAAGTTTTGGCCTGAAAGAATAGAGTCGTAATTTCTGAGTTGAAAAAGACTTCAGGAAAACCATGCTTTAGATGAAAATAAGGAGATCTTTTTTAGATACTTCATGTTTTGGATGTCCTTTTTAGATCTGAGTGGAGACATCCCATGGACATTTGCCTATTCTGATATAGAGCTCACAGAAGAAGTATGGAGTAGAAGTAGTATTTGAGATTCATCAGCATAAGATGGTATTTAAAAGTCATCCAAAGGAATGGTAACACATATGATAAGAATATAGAGGAGTCAGAACTGAGCTCTAATATCAGAGAGGTGAGGAAAAATCTGTAAAAATAACATAAAAAATGGGCAATAAATTAAGTGGAAAATCAAAACAAAGTGGAAACTAATGAAGAAAACAATTTAAGATAGACGGAGTGATCAACTGTGATAAATGATCCTTATAGGTCCAGTAAAATATGTCCTAATAATTAACCATTGAATTTAACAATATTATGATTACAGGTGATCTTTAAAAATTATTTTGATAAACAAAGTGCAGAAAGGTTGATTTTGAGGTAAATTCCAGGGATAAGAATATACTGATGATAATAATTTTGCAACTGTTTGATAGTAAAAGGGTACATATCTGGATTCTACTGATGCATCATGAGAGATAAAATAGATAAGAAACAGCGGATTCCAAGTGGAGGCAGAGATGGGACACCTGGGTGGCTTAGTCAGTTATGCATCAGACTCTTGATTTCAGCTCAGGTCATGATTTCAGGATCATGAGATCGAAGCCCACATTATGTTCTGTGCTGAGCATGGAGCCTGTTCTCCCTCCTCCCTCAGCCCCTCCCTACCTTCACACATACTCTCTCTCTAGAGAGAAGGAAAAAAGAAAGAAAGGCAGGAAGTGAGAAAGCGTGCAGGGAGAGGAAGAAATAAAGTTAAAGATCGAGTCATGGACTGAAGGTCCCAGTGTACTGAAATTTTTGAAATCAGAGAAAAAGAGGGGTGATCTGGAAAAATAAATTATACTGGTTGAAAGGAGATATACCAGAAATTAATATTATGGAGAAATTGACATTATGCTGTTGTGGATAATCAGGGCAGAGGAGATTATTATATGAGAGTACATCAAGAACAGAGGAGTTCATATATTAATAGACTCATCAGTATTGAAACAAATGTGAATTATGACAAAAATAAGTTTTGAGATATGACATCTAAAATTTTCAAATAATGAGGTTATTGAATACATGCTTTGTATAAATGATATCAAAGATAGTAGTATTAATTTCATGAATCATGGATTTCTTTGTAGATAAAGAATGAAAATTTACATTTTTAATATGTACCTTAAATGATTCATTCATATATATACCAATGGCCTTCTAGTATACATACTTCTGTTACAATTACTGAGTTAATCTAATTAATCAGCTAAGTATGGGGAATGAATGTGGTTCTAAGACATAACTATTTAATGTCATAAGCATACAGACACCAATACACAAACATACAACAAAAATGAAGTTCCTTTGTTGTTGTTGTACAGTTAATTTTGCATTTGTTCTAGTTTCTCAGGAAAGTTAAATGCCATCAAAATGTTTAGTAGAAATGAAAACAAAATGAGGAAAATGAGATTCTGTGACAGAATTTTTGCCTAAAATGACATTTGGGTTTGCATTTGCTAAACTTCTTCCTTTTAGAATCTTAAATCCAAAATACATTTCTTTTTTCTGCCATTGACTTGGAAACATAAGAATTAGCTGGTGGCAGGAAAGCTAACCCAAATTCCAATACACATAAAGTCACTTTTAGAATGAAAATACAAAATTCTTATTATTAGAAAACCTACATTTTCATAATTGTGAATTTAATATTTTTCTTCTTCATGAAGATTAATAATATTAGCTACCAATGGAAAGCATGCAATGCACAGGCATATTTTATCTTCTGTAACAATGAGATAATTGAGACCCAGGATCTACACTTTCAAATGGGATTGAAATCCCATTTTTCTTTCACTAAGTCACATCAGATAGTTCTCTGTCTTGTTTCACTTTTGTCTTCTATACAATGGAAATAACAACTGTTATCTACATCATTGCATTGTTATGAGGAAGGATTTAAAACATTTAGATTGCTTGCAATAACAATACTGTTATTATTATTTATTAGTATTAATCTTCACAGCAACTTTGCCAGTTAGGTATTTATTTTCTCCTTTATAAATAACGTGAGTGGCAGAAATAACCTTATATTCAAAGAATATGTGTCATTTGAATATTATATGTATATATACTCACACACACACATATATATACACATTTATGTAAATACCATCACAAAACTGTAAGTGACAGAGCCAAGATTCAAATTCACATTCTGCCTGACTCCATCTCTGCTCTTTTTACTGTACCACTGCAATCACATTGTCCCACACTCGTAACATAATTTCACTTAAATTGCAGCTCAGATCTGAAAAATAAAATCGTTGTCTTCTCTTTAGGCAATTGTAAGATCATGAAGAAAATTCTAGAAAAATTAAAAAAAAAAGAATATCGTAAGATGTACAAATTTAGAAACCTCAATGTGTGATATTTAAATTGGGAACAGATGGCACATATATGTTAATAAGTTTTAAATACTACATAGTGTTATTGAAGTTGGTGGAGAGAGGTGCCAGTTAATCTTTGATTTATAAGATATGAGGAGGACATAAGGTCCTAAAAAGTAAATGGCTAAAAGAAAAAAATGAACTATTAAAAGCTCAATAGTTTTAAAGCAAGGTTTTAGGAATATATCAATTTAAAAGAATCTACAAAATTATATTTAAAGGGGGAAGCTAAATTCAAATTAAAATAAAATTCAGTATAATGCTTAAAGATCTCAATGTATATCTAAATTTAAGAAGTATTTTTTTTTAAGATCTTATTTGTTTATTTAAGAGAGCAAGATAGAGAGCATGAGTGGGGGGAGGGCAGACTGAGGGAAAAGCAGGCTCCCCACTGAGCATCAAGCTTGACAGGGGGCTTTATCCCAGGATCCTGAGATCATGACCGGAGCTGAAGGCAGCTGCTTAACAGACTGAGCCACCCAGTTGCCCCTTAAGAAATATTCTTATATTTTAAAAATAAGTAGATTTTAAATAAATAGGTAAATAATTAAATACAGATATATAGGTAAATTAAATAAATTACTATGAAAATATTCCTCTGGGAAAATAATCATTAACTTGACACAACAGAGCTAATATATTTCAAAATTCAACCTCTTATTGAATGATAAGCAATAGTAATAAGAATGTGCTAGAATCAGAAATAGGGGACAGTAATTTAACCACATGATATAGGTAAATCATTTCTTTTTAACAAAAATAGCAAAAAAACCCCAACAGATTCTAATACTTAGTGTAATGATATATAATAATAGTATGCATAAAGAATGAGAGCAGCATTTTGATAAAATCTTGATCATTTGTTATCTATTACATGAAAAACAATAGAAAATTTCAGATTTATTACCTCCTGTACTGGTTTTTGAAAAGAACAGCATTTTATAGCCCAGACACCTTCTGGTTTTTAACAAGTTGTTAATTCTTTCAAAAATAACAAAAATCAAATATTTTTATAATATTTAAATGTTTATATAGTACAAGACATAAACATGCTATTTTACTCTGATAAACATGCTATTTACACTGTAACTTTGTTCACTGCCTATACTCACTATTCTTGTTTGTAATTTAACATCAAAAGAAGCCAACACTATCTTGTTGGAAATTTAATCCTTGAAATTAAACTAGTAAATCTCATTTCTGGATTTCATCTGGTTTCTCCTCAGGTAACAGAATAGGGTATGTAAAGAGATGAGAACTAAAGAAATGAAGCTAGGATTTCTGCTTCTGCCAGAATGGCAGATTACATAGTGTTGAAATCCTTCCCATTCAAATACAGCTAGAAATTTCATGAAACAAATGTCTTTTGTTACTGAGTCTTTTCAAAGTAAGATGAAGCTTAGGGAAAAAGCAAATGAATTAAGAGCAATGAGCATTAGCTTGAACATAAATGATATTTATATAATAGATGGACTTACTTTTGTGCCATTGACAAGGTGGAAGAGGCAAATTGGAGACTAATGTTTAAACTTAAGAGCCAGCTTGATCGAAGTGTAAGATTTATGATTAAATAATTTTGTTTTATGAATATAACACATTTGTAAGATAGGTTTTCCAAGTACTCTTGCATTTGTCTCTGAGCTCTTTATTCTCTTTTATCAGTCTATTCTTTGATAGGAAAATTTGAACTATTTTTATTATTTGCATCGCCTATCCACAAGCAATTCTCACAAATATACTCAGGTGAGATTTTAACACTCAATAATAATGTCCACTGTCCAAAATTAACACTGATTCATGGGCAAGTCCCTTCATCTGTGATTCAGGAATGTGTAATTAACACATTAATTTATATGCAGATAATCATCTAAATGCCAAAACCTTTTTTAATTCAACACATTCTATCTGACTTTCAAATGAGAAGAGACATATGGCTCTTGATGTATATTAAACTCCATAAAATGAGAAGCATTGGAACAATTTCAAAGACATTTTAATTCTTGAAAACATATACACCACTGTCTCTTTATTATGAACAGAGGACAAGGTTAGTATATTAATTTAGTTTTGTTTACCAATCATAATTTTATTTAAGCACTGAAAGTGATTTATAAATTAGTTCAGACAACTCTTCACACTGAAACATTTTTAAAGTTAGACAAAGGCACAAAGATAAGTATCGATCAATGCCATGGTACTAATCGCTGCTCTTGCCCCCCTGGTCCCATCGCTACTGCAGGTGCTGAGTCCATAATTTGTACTCTCAGGCTCTGCCAGTTCTGAATATGCCTGGCATTAAATTAAGCCTGGGATATATCTGGCCTTAATGAGGCATCTGGAGGTTTACCAGTATTTTTCTAGCTTTGGAGATGTTAAAGAAAATATTACTCATGACATTTGTTAAAAACAATAAGGTTGACTTTATTTGGGGAGGCTGCTTTGTTAAAAACAATAAGGTTGACTTTATTTGGGGAGGCTGCTGCACTAGATAAGGGACTTACTACAATACAGTTTTGAATAGAGAAGATTAGGCTCAACTCTGATTTCCTTCCTCAACAAGGAAGATTAAGACTTTATAGTCAGGGGGCAGGGTTATGCTGTGACGTGGCCAGTGGATGGAGAATTACTAAGAGGAGACATCAGGGTGAAGGGGAGCATTCTGGTTAAACCCATCTAACAGGATTCTTACTGAATGCTGGAGTGATTCCAGTTGGGGATGAGAAGTTTGGTTAGAATACCAGGGTAAATCAGATATTGTGAATGGGGTATTCTGGCTAAACTGATTTACCAGGATTCTTACTAAAAATAAGCTCTTAAAGACATACCTAAGGATGGGGCTTCTTGGAAAAAGAGCTCAGAGGAGCCTGACTAGAGCTTGATCAAGGAGAGAATCTTTGTCTTAGAGGAAAGACCAATTTCATTCTGAGCTCTTATCTCCTTAGAAATTCAATTTCTAATTACACTATTTCTTAAAATGTCAATAATTTGGACTATGATGAAAGATGTGATAGAAATAAATAAATCACTATATCTCTTCAATCTGCAGAAAGATAGCAGTTGTTCATTCACTTTATCTTGTGGTTAACTATCCTTCACCCATCACATTCATTTTACATTTTTAAAATTACCAAATAGATGTATTTCAAATTTGGATCATTTTTTGTTTTCTTTCCAACATGTCGTTTAATTATCTGAAAATGGGGGAAAAAAAAAAAACACACAAAACTGATACGCAGCTTAGTCCTTAAGTATGATATATATAATGAAAGGGCAGTGAGGGTGGAAACAAGAAGAATTAGAAAATAAATTATGAATATTACAGAGTTTGATATTGACTTTACTCAAGAAGAATTTGTAGTATGCCTATTTTATTAATAAAAAGAAAATGATCCTTAGTGTTATAGAGACTATACTATAATAAGAGGTACGATAGCAGAGTCTCTTAAATACATACATTCAGAAAGTGATTGATATGTTAGAAGGATACAGTATCTTGGCATGTAACTCAGCTGGAGGGGTTGTTTGATTATAGTGTGTGGGGGCCTGCAGTCTGCAGCATTAAATCTAGTGGTTAGGATGGATAAAATTAAGAAAACAACATTTTCTCAAAGGTTTGCCAGAAGGCTCCACTAAAAAAGAGAACTAGAGGCCAATATCCCTAATGAACACAGATGCCAAAATTCACAATAAAGTACTAGCAAACTGAACCCAACATGCATTAAAAAAGTCATTCACCATGATCAAATGGGATTTATTCCTGGGTTATAAGGTGGTTCAATGTTAGCAAATCAATGTAAATGATATATCCCATTAATAAAAGAAAGGATAAGAACCATATCACCCTTTCAATAGATGCAGAAAAAGCATTTGACAAAATACAACATCCATTCATGATTTAAAAAAAAAAATCCTCAACAAGGTACAATTAGAGGGAAGATTCATCAGCATAAGGCCTTATATGGTCAATATATCATCCTCAATGAGGAACTGAGAGCTTTTCCTCTACAGTCAGGAACAAGACAGGGATATCCACTCTCACCACTGTTATTCAACATCATAATGAAATTCCAAGCCACAACAATCAGACAACAAAAAGAAATAAAAGGTATCCAAATTGTCAAGGAACAAGTAAAACTTTCACTATTTGAAGATGACATGATAACCTATACCAAGAAACTGCTAGAACTGATAAATAAACAAATTCAGCAAAGTTGCAGGATACAAAATCAACATACAGAAATCTGTTGCATTTCTATATACCAACCATAAAGCAGCAGAAAGATAATTTAAGGAGCAAATCCCATTTATAGTTGCACCAAAACAATAAGGTACCTGGGAATAAACCTAACCAAAGATGTGAAAGACTTGTATTCTGAAAAATATAAAACAATGATGAAAGAAATTGAAGATGACACAAAGAAATAGAAATATTTCTTTCCATGTTCATGGGTTGGAGGAACAAATATTGTTAAAATGTCTATACTACCCAAAGCAATCTACACATTTAACACAATCTCTATACCAACAACATTTTTCACAGAGCTAAAGCAAAAATCTTAAAGTTTGTGTGGAGCTACAAAAGATCCCAAGTCGCGAAAGCAATGTTGAAAAAGAGAAGGAAAGCTGGAGACATCACAGCTCCAGGCTTCAACTTATATTACAAAGATGTAGCAATCAAAATAGTTGAGTGCTGGCACAAAAGCTGACACATAGATCAATAGAACAGAATAGAACTCACAACTATATGGTCAATTAATCTTCAACATAGCAGAAAAGAATATCCAATGAGAAAGTCTCTTCAACAAATGGTATTGAGAAAACTTGACAGCAAAACACAGAAGAACAAAATTGGACTGCTCTCTTGCACCATATAAAAAAATAAATACAAAATAGATGAAAGACAAAATCCCAGAGGATTTTGAAACTAAAAATCCCAGAGGAGAACATAGGTAGGAACTTCTTTGACATTGGCCATAGCAACTTCTTTCTAGATATGTCTCCTGAGGAAAGGGAAACAAAAGCGAAAATAACCTATTGGAATGGCATCAAAACAAAAAGCTTCTGCACAGGAAATGTTATAAACAACAGAACTAAAGGCAAACTACTGAAGGGAAGAAGATATCTGCAAATGACATATCTGATAAAGGGTTAGTTTCCAAAATATGTAAAGTACTTAAAAAACTCAACACCCCCCAAAACAAGTAATCCAGTTAAAAAATGGGCAGAAGATATGAATAGAAAATTTTCCAAAGACTTGTAGATGGCCACAAGAAGAGATGCTCAACATCACTGATCTTGAGGAAAATTTAAATCAAAACTACACCTCACACCAGTCGGAAGGGCTAAAATCAACACAAGAAACAGGTGTTGGTAAGGATGTGGAGAAAAAGGAAATTTCTTGCACTGTTGGTGAGAATGCAAACTGGTGCAGCTACTATGGAAAACAGTATGGAGGTTGCTTAAAAGTTAAAAATAGAATTACCCTACAATCTAGGAATTGCACTACTAGATATTTACCCAAAGAATACAGAAATACTAATTCAAAGGGATACATGCATCCTGATGTATATAGCAGCATTATCTACAATAGCCAAAATAGCCAAATCATGGAAACAGCTATGGGGGGGAGTGGACTATTACTCAGCTATGAAAAAGAATGAAATTCTGCCATTTTTAAGGACTTGAATGGAGCTAAAGAGTATTACGCTACATGAAATAAGTCAAAGAAAGGTAAATACTATGCAATTTCATTCATACACGGAATTTAAGAAACAAAACAAATGAGCAAACAGAAAAAAAAAAAAAGAGGTAAAGAGAGGCAAATTAAGAAACAAACTTTTAACTATAGAGAATAAACTGATAGTTACCACAGGTGACATGTTTGGGAAGATGGGTTAAATAGGTGATGGAGATTAAGAAGTGCAATTGTTGTGATGAGCACCTGGTGATGTATATAAGTGTTGAATCACTGTATTGTACACCTGAAACTAATATTACATTGAATGTTGACTAACCAGAATTTAAATAAAAACTTAAAAAAAAAAAAAGGTTTGTAGGAAAGGGCAAATAGATTTAAAACTCTGTAACAAACTACACTGAGGCCTTCTAACTGGTCTCCATGTATCTACAGTTGCCTCACTATAAAACATTTTTATAAAGCTGCCTGATGGGATTTAGAACATACTACCCCAAACTATGGCACCTTGGCACACCAAACACTTTAATCAGAAAAAAAACTGACAAAACAGCAGAAGCAGGAAGACCATTTTGGTCATTCCCTTATCTTTCTCTCCTGAAACCTTCATGGGAGAGGGGTCTCTCTATACCTGGGGAAAAGGAGGATCCCTGTCTCCTAACAAAAGGTCTTGCAATGTCTCCTTCAGTTTACAACCCCAATCTCATGTTCTCTATCATATTTCTCCGTGACTACCCATTCTTCATCAAACCTAGTATAAAGATACAATACTCAGCTCTGTTTGTTCAGGTTTCCATTTATCAAGTCTCCCATGCCACATTAACTTTTATTAAATAAATTTGCAAAAATTTTTTGGCCAATCTGTCTTCGTCAGTTTAACTTTGGAAAGAACCACGAGCCTTAAGAGGTTTAAGGAGAATTTTCTTTCCTCACAAGCCTAAAGACAAGTTTTTATTACAATTTTGTACAAACATGAGGTAGTATGAAAGGATAAGGCTAAGAAAATAATGACAAACTTACAACCTCTTGTTGTAAAACACACATTTTTGCACAGATCATGGTAAACTCTTCTTTGATCTGGATACATGTATAACATTCATTTTAATCTGATTAATATTGGTGGCATATTTTGGGGTTGAGATAATTTATTGGTTTTTATGAAGAGGGTTTCATATTTTTCTTTCAAGAATTTTGATGCTTCCTTATTTTTCCCATATAATTATCAATTTCATATAGGTTTTTAATTCTACTGTTTTAAGGTTATTTATAATGTATTTTATTTTATTTTTTAAAATATTTTATTTATTTATTTGAGAGAGATAGAGTAAGAGAGAGCACAAAGAGGGGAAGCAGAGGGAGAGGGAGAAGCAGACTCCACACTGAGCTCAATGCAGGGCTCAATCCCAGGACCCTGAAATCATGACCTGAGTCAAAGGCAGATGCTTAAGCAATTTAGCCACACAGGCACCCCTATAATGTATTTTAATATAAATTTGATTTCTTTTGCATTTACAATTTGATTTTTTTAAAATTTCTGAAGTTTTTATTTGTACACTGTGTCTTTTTACCTTGACCTTACTTCCCAAATGTTTTTTTTTTGTCTTCAAGAACTAGCTTTTAGTTTTTTTTTAAAGTTATATCCCTGCATTGTTTGTTTTTTTAATTTTATCAGTTTATTAGTTAATATTATTTTGTTTCCTTTCTTATTTTTTTAGTTGGAAGCTTAGTACATTACTTTTCAAATTTTTGCTTACTAATCAGTTTATAAATTTCTAAAAGCCGTAAATACTCAATGACTACATTGCCAAAATCAGTAAGTTTTGTTTTTGTTTTCATTACTTTTATCACGGTAATATTTAAATGATAACCCACTTTATATCCCTTTGGATATTTTACACTCAGTTTTATTTTTTTTTTTAAAGATTTTATTTATTTATTTGACAGATAGAGATCACATGTAGGCAGAGAGGCAGGTAGAGAGAGAGGAGGAAACAGGCTCCCTGCTGAGCCTGCCCAATGTGGGGCTCGATCCCAGGACCCTTGGATCATGACCCAAGCCGAAAGCAGAGGCTTTAACCCACTGAGCCACCCAGGCGCCCCTACACTCAGTTTTATTTTTGTCATGATGTTAATAATGCTACAAAATTGACAATATATGTGTGCTACAATTTGTTTTAATTTCCAATTTTTTGTGGCATTTGTGATTTATAATTATGAAAATGTGTTGTATGTAAAATGTACTTCTGTAAATTGTATTTTCCTACACTTGAAGAAAAATTGGTATTTTTTGCATGTATTTGCATAGCATAAGTGCAAAATGTAGTTATCACATCAAATAACCATGCATGTACTTGTATATTCATTTTGATGACAATACTTTGTATTAGAATTAAAATGCACTCATTCTCACATTTCTCACAAACATGACAATCCTTTGTATCTAATACATGATTGATGAAAAAATTATGTGAACTAGACTAATAGTTCTTTCCATTTTGTTCAAATGTGAAGTTTGTTAATTTACTTTTATTTATAGACTTTACTTTTATTACTCACAGATGGCATTCTCCCAATTGCTTTCAGCAATTATTTCCCTAAACAATGTAAGACAAATTGTTTTGCTAATTCATATTGTTTCACAGTTGTCCGAGCTTCTCAAATCTCAGGTTTCTGTGAAAAACTTTTTAAGTATTTCTTCTACACTTCCTGTTTGCAATTATGCAATTTCGACTCATGTATGTAACTGTCATTCATTTATCAAGCTTGTCCCTTCTACTAGAACTGTGTTTTTAGAGGCAATATTTCAATGTTGATTCATGGGCTGTGTTCCAGGCCTTCTTTCTGGTTAATATAAATATAGTTTAAGTCAGCTGGTGAGGGGAAAAAGCAATTTCCAAACTGAGCATATACGCAAAAAGGCAATCCTCGTCACATATCCAGACACATTTTAAAAATAATTCCCTCAAAGAAAAAGGGTAGAGTCTTACATAATTATGGCATATCAAAATTTACAAAACTATTTCTTCTATGCTTTACTTTTTAAGAAAATGTTTAATTTTATCTTCACTAATTTCTATCTAATTCAGATATGACAAAAGAAAGAAGCTATATCATTGAAAATAATATTAATAGAGGGTTTAAGGATACATACTACTAGATACAGAACATAGAGTAATAACAGAAGTTTTAAAACTTGTCTACATGTAGGGAAGGAGACACTTGAAAGACTGATGATTCTTTCATATTAGCAAAATGTGCTTTTATCATTTTCATCTCTCTTTCAACCCTAAGTCTAAAATAAAGAGGCCAAAAATTGTAAACTTTTTTGTCACCATGTTCTGGGCTGTTAAAATGCTTTCTAGCCAAGAGCTATTACCTACTTGTAATGGAATCCCTTTCTGCTTCATTGGCTTTTGGGATACATAATGATGTCAAACTATGTAATAGAATGTGGAGTGGAATTCCTTTTGCTCTCAAACTGGTAAATAAGCCCTCAAGCAGACAAAAAGGTAAGTGCACATTCTAAAGAAAGCTATTAACTATTCTTGGCCAAACTCACATTAGGGCTTATACATGAGTGACCCAGAGTTCACACTCCTGGGCCTGGTAGCACACCAATAATGATTAATCACATTGCCTCTGCTCATTTGAGTTGTGTCTGCTGTGGTGGAGAGTTCACAGCATGCTGACAGATCTCTGCCTTTCCTTTCTTCTTCATGACTGGCTGATTACTTTCCTTGTCACTACACAGCTTAATGGGCTGTGAGCAAGATTAACCCTGAGCTACTGAGGAGTTATCATCCTTGAGAGACATCCTCAACCAATACAGAAATAGAACTGGAATCTTCAATGGGTTCTCCATTCCCACCATCTCCATTAGGGTTGACCCAAGTTGTCCATCGTTGGCTTTTCTCCTTTTCCTTCATTTTGTTCTTCCCTTACTCGTTCTAGTGCTCAAGGGTTACCTTCCAACTAAATTTCACCTAAATTCCTGTCTCAGGGTCTTCTTTTGAGGGAAAACCATGTTAAGACAGCCCCCATATCAAAGGTATATGTAAGTGAAATATTAGAAGGATAGAAGGGGGGAAATTGTGGAAAATATGAGTAAAAAATCTAGTGGGGGAAAGCTGTGTCTTATCCTTCACCATTCAGTTGGTTAGAATACATCTTTCTTTACTCAGGTTAAGCAATGGCAGCTCCAGGAAACCCTGGCAAATGTTCAGGATGTCTGAAAGATGGAGAGACCGGTATTTGATTGATTAGTAAGATAATTTCTGTCTTTCTTTCAGTACCCACCAACAGAAAGGAATAACCAAAATTAGAGTAAAATGTCAGGAAAGGAATGGGATAAATGTAGAGCAATTTACATTTCTATTATTTCCTATGGGACAATTGACATCAGAGAGTGTCATTGTACTGGGTTACCTTTTTACTGTTCTATGCAAGACAACTTCTGGGTTTAAGACTTCAGTAGACAGAGTCTTTAAACCCTAACAGAATGAGAGTTGATAAATCTGGAAGGTCAAAAGGAGGTAGGCTTCCCATGCCAGGGAGTTCCCTTATAGATCATGTGAAGAATTTATGCATGCTGCCCCATGATAAAAGCAGGATTTGTTTTTCTATAATCCAGAGGGTCTTGATAAACAGCCAATGTAAGCTAAAAAAGCAGGGATACTTGGAAGAGAACAGAATCATGAGAGGCAGAATGAAGCCTAAAAGTATGCCATATACTTTTTCTCTGCCAAATCTATTAATACAAATCCTGGCTCATTCTGGAGAAAAGGAAGGGACTAGATGAGATTGGAAAAATGGCATGAGAAAAAATTTAAAATTGTTTTGACTAGACTTCTAAAAATTTGAAATTGACATGATCATATGACCAAAGAATTTGACAAAATTCAACACCCATTTATGATGAAAACACTCAACAAAGTGGGTATAGAGGGAACACATATCAACATAATAAAGGCTCTATGTAACAATCCCACAGCTAACATCATACTCAACAATGAAAAACTGAAAGCTTTTTCTCTAAAATCAGGAGCAAGACAAGGATGCCCTCTCCCACCACTTTTATTCAACATAGTATTGGAAGTCCTAGCCAGGACAATCAGGCAAGAAAAATAAATAAAAGGAATCCAAAGTGGAAAGAAAGAAGTAAAACAGCCAGTATTTACAGATGACATGATATTATATATATAGAAAACCTTAAATACTTCACCAAAAATACTCTTACATTATTAAACGAATTCAGTAAAGTTTTAGGATACAAAATCAGTATTCCAAAATTTGTTGTATTTCTTTACAGTAACAACAAACTAACAGAAAGGGAATTTAAGAAAGTAATCCTGTTTACAATTGTATCAAAAAGAATAAAAAACCTAGGAATAAATTTAACCAAGGTAGTGAAAGACATGTAGACAAAAAACTATAAGCAATTGATGAAATGGAAAAGACACAAACAGATTGAAAGATACTTCATGTTCATAAATTGGAAGAATAAATACTGTTAAACTATCCATAAAACCCAAAATAATATACAGATTCAATGCAATACCTATCAAAATACCAATGTCATTTTTTATAGAAATAGAACACACAATCCTAAAATTTGTATGGAACCACAAACATTCTACATAGCTAAAGAAACTTTGAGAATAAAAGAACAAATCTGGAGGCATCTTGGTCTCTGATTTCAAACTATATTACAAAACTACAGTGATCAAAACATTATGGTATTGGCATAAAACAGACACATAGATTAGTGGAACATAATAGCAAGCATGGAAATAAACCCACACATATATGGTTAATTAATTTATGACAAAGGAGGCAAGAAAATACAATAGGGAAAGAACAGTATCTTTAATAAATGGTTTGGGGAAAACTGGATAGCCACATTCAAGGGAATGAAACTGGACTGCTATCTTACAACATACACTATAATTAACTCAAAATGGGTTAAATATTTGAATGTAAGACCTGAAACCATAATACTTGTAGAAGAAAACTTAAGTGGTAAATTCCTTGACATTGTTCTTGGCATTGAATTTTTGGATCTAACTAAAAAGGCAAAGGCGACAAAAGCAAAAACAGATGGAACTATATTAAACTAAAATGCCTTTGCAGCACAAAGGAAATCATCCACAAAATGAAAAAGCAACCTACTGAATGGGAGAAAATATTTGCAAATCATATATCAGATAAGGGCCTAATAATCAAAACTTATAAAGAACTCAAACAACCCAATAGCAAAACAAACGAACAACAACAACAACAAAAAAAAAAACCCAAAATCTCAATCTGATTAAAAATGGGCAAGGCATCTAAATCAATATTTTTCCCGAAAGACATACAGATGGTCAACAGGCACATAAAAAGATGTTCAATTTCACTAATTATCAGAGAAATGCAAATCAACCCCATAATGAGAACAACCTCATACCTGTTAGAATGGCTACTATCCAAAACAAAACAAAAGAAAAACAAGAAATATGTTGGAGAGGATGTGGAGCAAAGGGAAACCATGTACACTTTTGGTGGGAATGCAGATTGGTTTAATCACTATTAAAAAACATGGAGTTCCCTCAAAAAATTAAAAATAGGTTGTCTGTGTAATATAGCTGTTTTCCTTCTGGGTATTTGTCTGAAGAAAACAAAAGAACTAATTTGAAAAGATATAAGCACCCCTATGTTCTTTACATCATTGTTTGTGATAACAAAGATGTCTATGTTACGCTAAGTAAAATCAGTCAGAGAAAGACAAATGCCATATGATTTCACTTATATGTGGAATGTAAAACAAAACAAAACAAAAACAAAAAACAAGCAAATAAAACAAAACAAAACTCATAGATAACAAAGAACAGATTGGTGGTCATAAGAGGGGAAGAGGGCTGGGGATGTGGGGCAAGGGTAAAAATGTTCAATTGCATAGTGATGGATGGTAACTAGACTTATTGTGGTGATCACTTTGTACTGTACACAAATATTGAACTGTTATTGCCACATGTAAAATGGATATAAAAGTATTTGCCAATTTTACCTCAATAAAGAAATGAGAAAATTAAGAAAAAAGATTTCCATTTAACTGCTGTCACCTCTGTTAATGATGATATTCAGTAAGTAATCATCACAAGCAGGTCAGGCAGGATTTTACTGTGTTTCTGACATATCCTTGTGCCATTTGTTTCTCCATCTGAGAGCTGTAGAACTAATCAAGACTAACTAAAAGAAAGTGATACATTATATAAGACTGCTGTATCCAACTGTTTCTGAACTGAACTACAGCAATTCTCCATAGTTCAATCTGATAACAGCTTCCAAGTTGTGAACACCAGAGAGATTCTTTTTTTGTAAATCATTCTTCACTAAATTTCCATTAGGTGTACATAGGTTTACAGGACACATATACTTGTTTTTCAAATACATTTTTCATTTCAACATAATTATTTACAAATATGCTTCTCTTTCTTATCAAATTACAATACAAAGTACTCTAAATTGCATTTATTTAAAAATTTGCTTTAAAGAAGCAACATTTAGACTGCTTCATTTTCTATACAATACAATCTATAAAAAATAAAATATGTGTAATAGTATTTTTTTTTAAAGACTTTATTTATTTATTTGACAGAGAGAGATCACAAGTAGACAGAGAGGCAGGCAGAGAGAGAGAGAGAGAGAGAAGCAGGCTCCCTGCTGAGCAGAGAGCCTGATGCGGGACTCGATCCCAGGACCCTGAGATCATGACCTGAGCCGAAGGCAGCGGCTTAACCCACTGAACCACCCAGGCGCCCCTGTATAATAGTATTTTAATGGAAAAGACTGGTTATTCTGTTAATATGTGTAATAGTATTTTAATGGAAAAGACCGGTTATTTTGTTAATTTTTTATGAAAATGCTACACACAAGTAGGAATTAATAACTGCCAACTCAGAAATAAAGTGGTCATTCATTATAATAATCACAGAATGATGGTATGATTAACTGAACTAAAATAGAAACAATTATTTGGGTTATTTTCTGACTATAGACACACAAAGTTTATTTAATCAGATCATTTACTTCATAGTTAGTCCTGGACAAGTCCGTGCCTGATCTTTTTCCTTCTTTATTGGCATTTAATATATTCACATTCTCCTGCTCCATCGAAAGTTTGTTTTGAATTTTTTTCTCAGATTTTTGTTTTTTATACTTCCCGAATATGTACTATTGTTTAGAATACTTGCATCTTAAAATTTGTATAAATAGTACTGACTTAATGTATCTCTTACATCTTCTTTTAGCCATAGCCAGAAGTCCTTCCAATGAACTATATTTTTCTTACATTGTTGAACAAAAGCAAAAATTAACTCATGTCAAAATCAAGTCATGATTATTTTTTCTCTAGATTATGAATTCCTGGATTAAAGCTTCTCAGAAACATAAATTACCCTTACTTTCCATATCCAGTTTCATTTTCATATGAAAGACATACCCATAAAATTTAAGAAGATATACCCTGAAAAAATTAGGCATGGTTGAATATTTGTCCAAAGAATGCTAGAGGGTGCTCCCTGAGTGTAAAGTTAAAAAGAGTATATGCAAAGTAGAAACCGTGTTATGCTCCAATATACCATCATAGCAAAATGTTACAATCCACAGAAATTTTGGAGATATGAAAATTAAAAAAAATTCAGCTGGAATATGAATATCTAAGGATAAATTAAATGTTGGGGTCAATTAAGTATATTTGTTTTATTTTTGTTATCATTATGGATCTAAAAGCTATTTAGGAGTACACACTTTAATTATTCATTATTCAGTTGGCTAGGTTTGCTAATGATCATTAAAGTTGTATTATGCCTAACTCAGCTTGCTTATAAAATTACCATGTTTCATGTATTAGAATTAGTTTTCTTAAGACAATAATTACAAATTCTTTAATTTAAATTTTTTTTAAATATTTTAAATTTTATAATAAAGGAAGCTAAATAAATGGTAAGCAATCTGAAATATTTTGGCTTCTCTTTTGTGAACTTGAAAATATGTGAGATCATCAGTATTATGGTAAAACATTGCAAAATATTATGTTCCTTGAAACCAATACTTTCCCCAGAATTAAGCAAGCAGCCTCTTTTCCAAAAAAATTAATTTAGGTTAAAAAGTATTTTAAAAAGTCACATAAATGAGGGGCAGCTGGGTGGCTCAGTGGGTTAAAGCTTCTGTCTTCGGCTCAGGACATGATCCCAGGGTCCTGGGATTGAGCCCCACATCGGGCTCTCTGCTCAGCAGGGAGCCTGCTTCCTCCTCTCTCTGCCTGTCTCTCTGCCTACTTATGATCTCTGTCAAATAAATAAAAAATCTTTAAAAAAAAAGTCACATAAATGTCAATATAATTTTTCCCCATGAAACATATCTAATCAGTGCTACTGTATTAGCCTTCACCACTACTTAATTTTATTTTGTTATTTTCTTCTTTCATATTTTATTAGATTTTTTCATTTCTAATAAGCTTTCCGAAATTTTTTTCTTCTTCTACTTAACTTATTAATCTATTGTCCCTTATGTTATTCTATTATAATTTTCTTTGTAAGAGAACTGGAATCTAAACAAATGACAAAATGTATTTTTGTCAGGTTTAATAGAAACTTTCTTTGGGGGGATGTACCCACCGTCAGTGTATTATGGAATCAAGTCCTAATCTACAGGTAGCTTTGTGACTCTTGTTTTTTCCTTAGTCTCAATATCTTTCTGTATTGTGTTAGTGATTTTACTAAATTACTGAAGTGATTTATTGGTTCTAACACTCTTTTTGAGGTGTTTTTAGAATTTTCTACAGATAGTATGATGTCATCTACAAACAGATAGATAATACTTCTTCTTGTCAAATGCAAAAATCATTGTTTCTATATACTAACAATGAACTATCCAAAAAGAAATGAAAAGAATCTCATTTACAATAGCAACAAATAAAATCAATTAAGGTGGTGACAGTCTTATAAACTAAAACCTACGAATCAATGATAAAAGAAATTCAGGAAGACACAAATAGAAAAACTTTCTGCGTTCATGAATCAGAAAAAATCATACTACTAAAATATCCATATTACTCAAAGCAATTTACAGATTCAATACAATCCCTACTAAAATTCCAGTGACATTTTTAAAAGTGGAATAAACAATACTAAAATTCATATGGAACCACAAAAGACCTCAAATAGCAAAAAAAAAAAAAAAAAAAAACTTACACACAGAAATATGGCAAATGATGACATTAGCCTAGAAGATCTCTTGGCCAAAAATGCCATGTTTTATTTAAGAACAGTAACAGTGGTGATGATATCATGGGGTAACATTCTTAGGGAAAGCAAAGAGGGGATTAGGGTCTCCTCTGTTGTCTGTCTGATATGTCCTGGCCAGCATCACTAGTAGCAAGTAGAGCATTGTAGGAATTTTATGTCAGTCAGTCCAATATGCATGTTTCCCTCTTAGTAAAATATTTATGTATGTATATATCTATATCTTTGTCTATATTTCTAGTAGATATTTTAGATTTATAAATATATTAGTGAATTTCTTTATGAGCAATAGATATATAAGACCTATACATAAACAAAATACATACTTGCAAAATAATGTTATACACATTTGCCAGAATGGCTATTTATGTCAATAATAAGGTTTATTATTATCATTATTATTATAATTATTTTAAGATTTTATTTATTTATGAGGGAGAGTGAGAGAGAGCATGATCGGGGGAGGGGCGGAGAGAGAAGCAGACTCCCTGCTGAGCAGGGAGCCCGATGCGGGGCTCCATCCCAGGACCCCTGGATCATGACCTGAACTGAAGGTAGACACTTAACTGACTGAGCCACCCGGGGGTCCCAATAATAAGGCTTATTATTAACGTAATTATCATGATTATTTTACCAATATCAAACTCTATTTATATAGTCCTGTCTGGGTGTAGTGTTTCAGATTTCTTTGGGGTTCAAGATTAATGTGTCTTGTTAACGTGGTTTTGCTCAATTTGAATAGATAAAAATGTATTTCACATATTTACATGTCCACTTTTCAAAATACAAGGACAACAATTCCAAATTCACTTTAAAAAACATTTTATGAAAACCAAATTCTTTATATTCTTTATCAATAACAATAAAAATCTCCAAGGCATATTATGCAAGCTAACATACAAACATAAATATAGTCATCTCTTAGCTTATCATTTTCTGTAGCCAATTTGTAAGCTTTATAATTAATTACAAATGTTCTTCCAAACATCTTAAGATGACATTTTTCTTTAAATCTACTTTCAGATATATTTGTTACTCAAGATTGTTTTAGATACCTGCCTAATTTCTTATGCTTTTAGCTACGGGCAAAATTTCATCTTGTTAAAGATGATACTTATATGTTTCTTATTTGGGAATACTATAACAATTCAGTCTCAAACTATCCTCTAAAAACTCTAAGTATCTTATATCACATACCTTTCTACTTACTGATGTAAATGAAAGTGAGAAGCAATGTAATCTGTTAATCCTCAACTTTGTATTTTTGTGGCATACATATGCTGTGCATGTGTGTGTGTGTGTGTGTGTGTGTGTGCATCTGCATATTACTATATGGGCAGAGTTGGGAGACTGAAATCGACTATTTATTTTTTATTAAAAAATAGCCATATAATTATTACCAGATATGAAAATTGATATTCATGCATAATAGCTGAAAGCCAGTCAAAATATTAGATGTAGAAGTATTTATGCCAAGGAGAGTAATATTTTTCAGTGAATAAGTATTTATCAGATGTCACTTAAGCCAATAAATTATTGGGAGCTTATGAGAGATAATTCAAATGTCTGAATATATTTTAAAGCTCTATTCATTGTTAACAAAGTTTGGTGTATACCACAAATGAATGGGCTCTGGCTTATTTGATGGATTCTATCAGCTCTGTTCTTGGAAATGTAGACTGCTAATGTCCAAATTCCATCATGGTGGCTAATACTGACAGCACAAATATTTGAAATGAATCAAAGTAAATTTCTTTCTGTTTTACCACAAAAAAATGACATCACCAAATTGCATCTTATACTTTGCATACGTATATATTTTAAACAAAGGAAAGTGAAAAAAGAAATTTTTATTCAAACTCTGTCATTACTGTTTTTCTTTATTGATTACACTAGATTCTGATTGATTTTGAAGGATAATAATATATTTCAAAGCCTAATTTTAGCTCATCAGTGTTTAGAGTGATATTAAAAAGAATCTTTGGGACACTTGGGTGATTCAGTCAGTTAAGCATCTGACTCTTGATTTGGGCTCAGATCATGGTCTCAGGATCCCGAGACCGAGTCCCACATCAGACGCAGAGCTCAGCCTGGAGTATGTTGATTCCTCTCCCTCTACTCCTTCCCCCACTTGCTTTTTCTCTCTCTCGAATAAATAAATAAATAAAATCTAAAAAAAAAAAAAATCATGTAATTTTCATGTTATACCTTTGGTTAAAACCATTTTTATCTCTTTTGGTGTACTAAGTGATCTTATTTCATTTTTATAGCACTTATAATTGAAACAGCTGTGCCATAATTAGCATTTATAATTACATTTTATTAGGATTTTTGAGTTACACTTAAGCTAACTAAAATTTAGATCTTAAAACTATTACTAAATAAGATAATATATTCTCTAGTAATCATTAGTCCTTAATTTTATACGGACCTCTTGAATATACACATTGATTCAGCCTAGTCTGCACATCCTTAAGAATATATACAAGTGCTGACAGTCAACCAATATGATAAGTGTTTAAAAAAAAAAAAAACCACATTTCCAAGACCAGTACCTGACACTGCACTCTTTTTTTTTTTTTAAGATTTTATTTATTTTATTTGACAGATAGAGATCACAAGTAGGCAGAGAGGCAGACAGAGAGAGAGAGAGAGAGAGAGAGAGGAGGAAGCAGGCTCCCTGCCTAGCAGAGAGCCTGATGCAGGGCTCTATCCCAGAATCCTGGGATCATGACCTGAGCCGAAGGCAGAGGCTTTAACCCACTGAGCCACCCAGGCGTCCCCCTGCCTGTCTTTCTAATTCCATACAGATATACCAGTCTAAAGAAATCTCTTGCCATAACTCGGTAAAACTTTTTCGGCAAGCAAATCAAAACACAATATATTCTCCTTTAAGTTCTGCATGCATTCACTGTGATTGTAAACATAAACCTATGTTGATACTGTCCTCATTCACATCTCTCTTTTGAGCAATAGAGCATGTCTATAAAAATTAAAATGTATTCCATATTCTATGTTTTGTTCATCTTAACAATCTTAGCTAAGTAATGCCTATTTAAATTGCTTACATATTACACATTTATTGGTTTTCAGATATTATCATCATCAGTGTTATTTTATTCAATTATTAACATACTAATATATGTTTAGAACATAAACTACCTTATAAATTTTAGGAAAGTAGACTTCTGGGATTGCATAATAATGAGGGGCTTATAGACAAGTAAACAGAATTTTTTGCAACAGCTCATAGTAAATAATAAGGCAGAGGTTGTACATAAGAATTTAAGGTTGTAAGAATAAAGAAATGTAATCTAGACTTGTCTGGATAGAAAAATATCCCAGAGGAGATGGTTCATATAATGACTCTTGAGTACTGTTTAGGAGTTACTCATGCAGACGAGGTTTTGGAAAAGAGACTAACCAGAAAAAGGGAAAGCTACATGATCAGATATGAAGGAATCCTATAGAACATGGCTTATTTGAGCATATTTAAGTATTTTAATATGAATGAAAGGTAGGAAGATGTGGCAAGATTTAAGCATTGAAATATTTCCAAGAGTCAAATCATGAATGGCCATAAATACAAAATAAAAGTTTGAATTTATTCCAGAAATAATAAAAATTATTGAAACATAATAGCAGTATCATTATAAGGATAGATTACTAGAAATGGTGGAAATGTTAAATCAATATTAAATATAGTCTACTTCATTAATAAGAAACTGTGGCAAATTACAAACCTGAAGTATGTCTTTGGAGGCGGAAGAGTTGATGGATAAGAATAACTTAAAGAGGCGCTGGAGGAGTCAAGATGGTGGAGAAGTAGCAGCTGAGACTACTTCAGGTGGCGGGAGATCAGCTAGATAGCTTATCTAAAGATTGCAAACACCTAAAAATCCAATGGGAGATCGAAGAGAAGAAGAACAGCAATTCTAGAAACAGAAAATCAACCACTTTCTGAAAGGTAGGACTGGCGGAGATGTGAATCCAAAGCGACGGGAAGATAGACTGCGGGGGGAGGGGCCGGGTCCCGGCAAGCAGCGGAGCAATGGAGAACAAAATCAGGACTTTTAAAAGTCTGTTCCACTGAGGGACATCGCTCCAGAGGCTTAACCGGGGTGAAGCCCATGAGGGGTCAGTGTGGCCTCAGGTCCCGCAGGGTCACAGAAGGATCGGGGGTGTCTGAATGTTGCAGAGCTTTCAGGTATTAGAACGGGGAAGCCGGCTACAGAGACAGAGCCGAGGAGTGACTCTCAGCTCAGGGTTATCTTGAACCGGTCGCAGGCTCGGTCAGCTCGGAGCGCGGCCGGAGGCCAGGGTGACGGGAGTAATTGGGCGCTGTTCTCTGAGGCGCACTGAGGAGTGGGGCCCCGGGCTCTTGGCTCCTCCAGGCTGGAGACTGGGAGGCCGCCATCTTCATTCCCGTCCTCCGGAATTCTATGGAAAGCGCTCAGGGAACAAAAGCTCCCGAAAGCGAACCCGAGCGGATTACTCAGCCCGGCCCCTGGTAAGGGCGGTGCAACTCCGCCTGGGGCAAAGACACTTGAGAATCACTACAACAGGCCCCTCCCCCAGAAGATCAACAAGAAACCCAGCCAGGACCAAGTTCACCTATCAAGGAGTGCAGTTTCAATACCAAGGAGAGCAGCGAAATTACAGAGGAGGAGGAGAAAGCGAAGCTCAGAACTCATGGCTTTCTCCCCATGATTCTTTAGCCTTGCAGTTAATTTAATTTTTTTTTCTTTTTCAATTTTTTTCTCTTCTTCTGCTAAATTTTTTTAACTTTTACCCTTTTCTTTTTTAACGTTTTTTAACTAGTTTATCTAATATATATATATTTTTTTCCTTTTTATATTTTTTCATTATTGGTTTTCTTTTTTTATTTGTTTTTTTCTTTCTTTTTTTTTTTTTTTCTTTCAGAACCTCTTTTTATACCCTTCCCCACCCCTCACGATTTGGGATCTCTTCTGACTTGGCTAAAGCATATTTTCCTGGGGTTGTTGCCACCCTTTTAGTATTTTACTTGTTCCTTCATATACTCTTATCTGGACAAAATGACAAGGCGGAAAAATTCACCACAAAAAAAAGAACAAGAGGCAGTACCAAAGGCTAGGGACCTAATCAATACAGACATTGGTAATATGTCAGATCTAGAGTTCAGAATGACGATTCTCAAGGTTCTAGCCAGGCTCGAAAAAGGCATGGAAGATATTAGAGAAACCCTCTTGGGAGATATAAAGCCCTTTCTGGAGAAATAAAAGAACTAAAATCTAATCAAGTTGAAATAAAAAAAGCTATTAATGAGGTGCAATCAAAAATGGAGGCTCTCACTGCTAGGATAAATGAGGCAGAAGAAAGAATTAGCGATATAGAAGACCAAATGACAGAGAATAAAGAAGCTGAGCAAAAGAGGGACAAACAGCTACTGGATCACGAGGGCAGAATTCGAGAGATAAGTGACACCATAAGACGAAACAACATTAGAATAATTGGGATTCCAGAAGAAGAAGAAAGAGAGAGGGGAGCAGAAGGTATATTGGAGAGAATTATTGGAGAGAATTTCCCCAATATGGCAAAGGGAACAAGCATCAAAATCCAGGAGGTTCAGAGAACCCCACTCAAAATCAATAAGAATAGGTCCACACCCCATCACCTAATAGTCAAATTTACAAGTCTTAGTGACAAAGAGAAAATCCTGAAAGCAGCCCGGGAAAAGAAGTCTGTAACATACAATGGTAGAAATATTAGATTGGTACCAGACTTATCCACAGAGACCTGGCAGGCCAGAAAGAGCTGGCATGATATATTCAGAGTACTAAGTGAGAAAAACATGCAGCCAAGAATACTATATCCAGCTAGGCTATCATTGAAAATAGAAGGAGAGATTAAAAGCTTCCAGGACTAACAAAAACTGAAAAAATTTGCAAACACCAAGCCAGCTCTACAGGAAATATTGAAAGGGGTCCTCTGAGCAAAGAGAGAGCCTAAAAGTAGTAGATCAGAAAGAAACAGAAACAATATACAATAACAGTCACCTTACAGGCAATACAATGGCACTAAATTCATATCTCTCAATACTTACCATGAATGTTAATGGGCTAAATGCCCCAATCAAAAGACACAGGGTATCAGAATGGATAAAAAAAAACAAAACCCATCTATATGTTGCCTACAAGAAACTCATTTGAAACCCGAAGACACCTTCAGATTTAAAGTGAGGGGGTGGAAAATAATTTACCATGCTAATGGACATCAGAAGAAAGCAGGAGTGGCAATCCTTATATCAGATCAATTAGATTTTAAGCCAAAGACTATAATAAGAGATGAGGAAGGACACTATATCATACTCAAAGGATCTGTCCAACAAGAAGATCTAACAATTGTAAATATCTATGCCCCTAATGTGGGAGCAGCCAACTATATAAACCAATTAATAACAAAATCAAAGAAACACATCAACAATAATACAATAATAGTAGGGGACTTTAACACTCCCCTCACTGAAATGGACAGATCATCCAAGCAAAAGATCAAGAAGGAAATAAAGGTCTTAAATGACCCACTGGACCAGATGGATATCACAGATATATTCAGAACATTTCATCCCAAAGCAACAGAATACACATTCTTCTCTAGTGCACATGGAACATCCTCCAGAATAGATCACATCCTCGGTCCTAAATCAGGTCTCAACTGGTATCAAAAGATTGGGATCATTCCCTGCATATTTTCAGACCACAATGCTGTGAAGCTAGAACTCAATCACAAGAGGAAATTTGGAAAGAACCCAAATACATGGAGACTAAACAGCATCCTTCTAAAGAATGAATGGGTCAACCAGGAAATTAAAGAAAAATTGAAAAAATTCATGGAAACAAATGATAATGAAAATACAACAGTTCAAAATCTGTGGGACACAACAAAGGCAGTCCTGAGAGGAAAATATATAGCGGTACAAGCCTTTCTCAAGAAGCAAGAAAGGTCTCAGGTACACAACCTACACCTAAAGGAGCTGGAGAAAGAACAAGAAAGAAACCCTAAACCCAGCAGGAGAAGAGAAATCATAAAGATCCCAGCAGAAATCAATGAAATAGAAACCAAAAAAACAATAGAACAAATCAACGAAACTAGGAGCTGGTTCTTTGAAAGAATTAATAAGATTGATAAACCCCTGTCCAGACTTATCAAAAAGAAAAGAGAAAGGACCCAAATCAATAAAATCATGAATGAAAGAGGAGAGATCACAACTAACACCAAAGAAATACAAACAATCATAAGAACATATTATGAGCAACTCTATGCCAACAAATTTGACAATCTGGAAGAAATGGATGCATTCCTAGAGACATATAAACTACCACAACTGAACCTGGAAGAAATAGAAAGCCTGAACAGACCCATAACCAGTAAGGAGATTGAAACAGTCATCAAAAATCTCCAAACAAACAAAAGCCCAGGGCCAGATGGCTTCCCGGGGGAATTCTACCAAACATTTAAAGAAGAACTAATTCCTATTCTCCTCAAACTGTTCCAAAAAATAGAAATAGAAGGAAAACTTCCAAACTCATTTTATGAGGCCAGCATCACCTTGATCCCAAAACCAGACAAGGATCCCATCAAAAAAGAGAACTACAGACCAATATCCTTGATGAACACAGATGCAAAAATTCTCACCAAAATACTAGCCAATAGGATTCAACAGTACATTTAAAGGATTATTCACCACGACCAAGTGGGATTTATTCCAGGGCTGCAAGGTTGGTTCAACATCCGCAATCAATGTGATACAACACATTAATAAAAGAAAGAACAAGAACCATATGATACTCTCAATAGATGCTGAAAAAGCATTTGACAAAGTACAGCATCCCTTCCTGATCAAAACTCTTCAAAGTGTAGGGATAGAGGGCACATACCTCAATATTATCAAAGCCATCTATGAAAAACCCATCACAAATATCATTCTCAATGGAGAAAAACTGAAAGCTTTTCTACTAAGGTCAGGAACACAGCAGGGATGTCCGTTATCACCACTGCTATTTAACATAGTACTAGAAGTCCTAGCCTCAGCAATCAGACAACAAAAAGAAATTAAAGGCATCCCAATCGGCAAAGAAGAAGTCAAACTATCACTCTTCGCAGATGATATGATACTATATGTGGAAAACCCAAAAGATTCCACTCCAAAACTGCTAGAACTTGTACAGGAATTCAGTAAAGTGTCAGGATATAAAATCAATGCACAGAAATCAGTCGCATTTCTCTACACCAACAACAAGACAGAAGAAAGAGAAATTAAGGAGTCAATCCCATTTACAATTGCACCCAAAACTATAAGATACCTAGGAATAAACCTAACTAAAGAGACTAAGAATCTATACACAAAAAACTATAAAGTACTCATGAAAGAAATTGAGGAAGACACAAAGAAATGGAAAAATGTCCCATGCTCCTGGATTGGAAGAATAAATATTGTGAAAATGTCTATGCTACTAAAGCAATCTACCCATTTAATGTAATTCCTATCAAAGTACCATCCATTTTTTTCAAAGAAATGGAACAAATAATCCTAAAATTTATATGGAACCAGAAAAGACCGCGAATAGCCAAAGGAATATTGAAAAAGAAAGCCAAAGTTGGTGGCATCACAATTCCAGACTTCAAGCTCTATTACAAAGCTGTCATCATCAAGACAGCATGGTACTGGCACAAAAACAGACACATAGATCAATGGAACAGAATAGAGAGCCCAGAAATAGACCCTCAACTCTATGGTCAACTCATCTTCGACAAAGCAGGAAACAATGTCCAATGGAAAAAAGACAGCTTCTTCAATAAATGGTGTTGGGAAAATTGGATAGCCACATGAAGAAAAATGAAATTGGATCATTTCCTTACACCACACACGAAAATAGACTCAAAATGGATGAAAGACCTCAATGTGAGAAAGGAATCCATCAAAATCCTTGAGGAGAACACAGGCAGCAACCTCTTCGACCTCAGCTGCAGCAACATCTTCCTAGGAACATCGCCAAAGGCAAGGGAAGCAAGGGCAAAAATGAACTATTGGGATTTTATCAAGATCAAAAGCTTTTGCACAGCAAAGGAAACAGTTAATAAAACCAAAAGACAACTGACAGAATGGGAGAAGATATTTGCAAACGACATATCAGATAAAGGGCTAGTGTCCAGAATCTATAAAGAACTTAGCAAACTCAACACCCAAAGAACAAATAATCCAATCAAGAAATGGGCAGAAGACATGAACAGACATTTCTGCAAAGAATACATCCAGATGGCCAATGAAAAAGTGCTCCATATCACTCAGCATCAGGGAAATACAAATCAAAACCACAATGAGATACCACCTCACACCAGTCAGAATGGCTAAAATTAACAAGTCAGGAAATGACAGATGCTGGCGAGGATGCGGAGAAAGGGGAACCCTCCTACACTGTTGGTGGGAATGCAAGCTGGTGCAACCACTCTGGAAAACAGCATGGAGGTTCCTCAAAATGTTGAAAATAGAGCTACCCTATGACCCAGCAATTGTACTGCTGGGTATTTACCCTAAAGATACAAACGTAGTGATCCGAAGGGGCACGTTCACCCGAATGTTTATAGCAGCAATGTCTACAATAGCCAAACTATGGAAAGAACCTAGATGTCCATCAACAGACGAATGGATAAAGAAGATGTGGTATATATACACAATGGAATACTATGCAGCCATCAAAAGAAATGAAATCTTGCCATTTGCGACGACATGGATGGAACTAGAGGGTATCATGCTTAGCGAAATGAGTCAATCGGAGAAAGACAACTATCATATGATCTCCCTGATATGAGGGAGAGGAGATGCAACATGGGGGGGTTAAGGGCTAGGAGAAGAGTAAATGAAGCAAGATGGGATTGGGAGGGAGATAAAACATAAGTGACTCTTAATCTCACAAAACAAACTGAGGGTTGCTGGGGGGAGGGGGGTTGGGAGAGGGGGGGTGGGGTTATGGACATTGGGGAGGGTATGTGCTATGGTGAGTGCCGTGAAGTGTGTAAACCTGGCGATTCACAGACCTGTACCCTTGGGGAAAAAATATATTATATATTTATTAAAAATAAAATTAAAAAAAAAGAATAACTTAAAGAACTGATGATTCACAGACCTGCGGCCCTGAAGCAAATATTACATTATATGTTAAAAAAAAAAAAAAAAAGAATAACTTAAAGATGGAGCATCTTTGGGAAACAACAAAGATGATGAGGTTCTTGTTTTTTAGTTTATGACTTTTGAGATGCCTATGGAAATATTTGTAATATTGTAATATTGTAATATTAAAAGTAAACATATTGCAGAAGTAGTTTAATAGTGTAAATGATTCATACATTGTCTTCATTCAACACCATGATATTAAACCCTATTATGTGTTCTCTCTGGAACAAGGGAGAGATAAGGGGAGATATTTGCTTCTGTGGTTCTGGATAAAGCTTAAGACGTGTCAGCGAGGTACAAACACAAAATTAAGAAGGTGGTTGGAGGCATGTGTATGCATAAGTTTTAGCAGAATCCGTTGTCCATTGTGTGGTCACTAGTCATGGGCAGCTGTGATGTTATTAGTGTTCTTCTGCATTTTGCTGGCCTCTGGTTTCTCCTTCCAATGAGGCCAGCCCAGTGAGATGGTAAGTCTTGTATTTTGAGATTTTCTGCAAGATATAAGAATTACTGATGGAAACATGTATAAATTCAGAGCAACAAACAAATACAAATTGCCATTAGGCTTTATGCTAACATAGGAGCTGTGAATCTAAGCCCAGTCGTAGCCACCTAGTCAGCAAAAAGGAAAGATAAAATGCATATACACGCAGTACCTCAGTGGCGATTCAGGCTATAATCCAAAAAATTGGAAAAGTAAAAGACTATTGGTCATTTTCACTGGTCTCTCCACCGAATTACATAGTCTCATTCACTGTTAGGGCTTCATACAAAATATCCAATTCCTGGAAGCACAGCTTCCAAGTACAAGGCAAGAGAGTACAAGCCAAAGCAAAAACCAATGCCTTGAAATTAGGCTCTATAATCACAATGACATGGATGTGAATTCTGGTAAAATCCTTATGAACTGTGTGACTTTGAGAAAGTTGCATAACATTTGACTCCGAGTTTTGCCATTTCTTAAGTAGATATACTAGCACTTAATTCATAAGGATATGGAAAAGCACCATATTTTACATAAAAGGTACTTTAACAATGTGAAGCTCTGTCTTCTGGCTCTGTAAGGCATTTTTATCTCCATCCAGTCTGGGCTGAGTAATTAGCATGGAACACGACTGGATGGGTGCACTTATGCTGTTAAACGTGTTCAATTCAATCCTTTATCCAACAACTCCATATTGCTCTCCTATTGAGAAAGACTCTACTAGGAGCAGTTATTACTATTCCTTTTTGTACAAAGATGATATCCTCAATGTACCTGAAAAACAGTTTGTTTCTGGCAAACTGCAAATGGAACACCTGCTCACAAAATACATATGGGAAGTCTGCAACGGCTCACGTATGGCAGCACATGCTGCCTGGTGGTTTCTTTAGGTGTAATGAATTGGGAAAATGTGTCTTTTACAGAAACTTAATGACTTTGTGTAGCACAAGTAGGTAGAAAAAAATATGAGAAACTGATAATTTTAGCACCTGTGTTTGTTTAATTCTAGCCAAAGCAACAACCCGATATGTGTTTGTGAGACAAAGTAGAAACATTGCCTGAGAGAAAATAAATGGAAGTCTGCATGATTTCAAATTCAAAAAAAAAAGTATTCATGGCAAGGTTTGAAAAATTAAAAATATCGTTCAAGGGCACTAAATGAATCCCAGATAGGTCCCTCTTTTAAACATTGTCTTGGTGAAGATTTTTTGAAGAATTCCTCAAACTTTCAACAGATGTGATTGTAGCAGTGTCTAATGAAACACTTTGGTGTTTAGGCATCAAGATTTAGAAATGTGAATGTATACAAGAATGAATGTGGCAGAAAAAGACACTTAAATAGTTTAATGTAGTCAAGAGTAGACAATATTACGTTATTCTTACTGAAAATTCTTATTAAATATTCACAGAGACTTGTGGTACTTCCTACACAAAATGTATGCTTTAGAATCAGACATACATGGCTGAGCTGCTTATTAAGTGTTTACAATTTGACAAGTTACCTACCTTTTCCAGGCCTCAGTTCTTTCATTTCTTTTTAACAGCTTTATTGAGGTTAACTGGTATATAAGGTACAGCACCTATTCTGCCCCATTTGATGAGTTTGGAATACTCAAATCTCTTCATTCTTAAAAGGACAGCTACTCTCACTTCGTAGTTGTGTGCATGCATCAGGATAGAAAAAATACATTTTAATATAAAAAATACATGCGTAGGATACCTAATAACTGGATGTCATATTTAATTTGAAAAATCTGAAAGATAAGCTTAGGTATTTAATTGGAATAAACATAATGTCAGATATTTTGAATAATAATAACTGATATTTTTGAAAACTGTTTTCTATCACTTTCAAATATTTTTAATTTTTATCTTTGGCCTTGGGCTCCTTGCTCAGCAGGGAGTCTATTTCTCGGTCTGCCTTTGCCCCTCCCCCCTCCTGTTTTCTCTCTCTCTCTCTCTCTCTCTCAATAAATAAATAAATAGTCTTTTAAAAATAAAGTTGCATAGCCTATGTTTTTAATCTCTCAAGGATGTTATCTTCTTGTTGCAAAGACAAGACTTAGACTCATTAAACAATGAAATAGCAAGACAATACAATAAAGTTATTGGTCTGTTTGAAATAGAAAATTCAGGCAATGTGAGCCGGAGACTAGCAGACCAAAGTGACCAGAAAGGGCTGCTTTCAGTCAAAATTATAATACTTGTAGTTAATCAATATATTCTACTGGTTTCTCTTCTTGCTATTTCTTGAAAAAAAACCCATAAATCCATTTAAAAACAGCTTTTTAGAATACAAAATGTAGGCTGCTGACTTTGGAATGGTTGTATGTGATTACTAATGACACAACTGTCTATTAAATATGGTAATCTTATTAGGAAAGGAGCATTTTTCTGGATGTCTGTGAAACCAGAGACATATTTATAGATCTAAGTAGTTAACATGCCTTAATAAAAGGGTGATGACATATCAGCACGTGATCATATTTCTCGGTGGGGTCATTACTTGCGATTTGGATGGAATAGTTCTTGATTGTGAAGGTCTATCCGTGCACTGTGGGGTTTTAGCATCCCTGGTCCACACTCACTACATGTACTCTGTTGTTGTACTTCATCTCAGGATTCCCTTTTTAGAATCTTTGGAAGATGATCAGATTCTTTACTTCCTCAGAAATCTCTTATGAGTCTGCCTTTATACAAGGACATTCATTTCAGCTTGGTACTACATTGGAAATGAGATACAGTTTCCTGGGTTTACGTGAATGAATATATGAATGATGTGTGAGAAATCAGTCCACACACATTTTGAAGACATTCTTGAATACACACACACACACACACACACACACACAAACACACACCGTAAGCACAAACACCAATTTTGTTGCTTTTACATGAAATTTAATCTATTATCTATGGCCACATTTCCTTCTCCATAACACCCAAACATTAAAATAATACCTTCAAAACAAATAGAAAAGATTCAATCAAAATACCTGATCGAAAATGTCCTTCTCACTTGTCAGCTTCACTTACTACTTCAGGGCAATATTTTTTAAAACTCTGTTTTTAATATAGAAAATCCTACTTAAAAGATATTGGTCACACAGTGCCTTCTATTTAATTTCATAAGTTATTTTTTTTTTCTGTGTCACTTGGTGGTGTGTTTACTCATGGTTTTAATTTTATTATTTCAGCAACTTATCATTAGCAAAGTTTTGGTTTTGTGTTTCTGGGTTTTTTTGTTTGTTTTGTTTCTAAGAGACTAATGTGTCAGAGTATGGAAACATAATTGCATAGACGTTTCATATATGCATCTCGAAAACTTCACGGTATTTTATCAGGAAAGGGTGGCTTTTTGTGTTAGATCCCCATATTGAGTACCTTCAATAAGCAAGTGATAATAATTCAGACCTTACATCTCAGGATTCCCTTTTTAGAATCTTCGGAAGATGATCAGATTCTTTACATCCTCAGAAATCTCTTACGAGTCTGCCTTTATACAAGGACATTCATTTCAGCTTGGTACTACACTGGAAATGAGATACAGTTTCCTGGGTTTACCTGAGTGATAAAAATCTGTATACAGTCTCAATGATACATATCTATGTCTGATGCCACATTGACCACCAAACATTCAGTTCCCACCTAATTCTTAATTTTAAGTTCACAAAAAAACTATAACTTTTCATTGGTTCTGATCTTCTTAACTACATGTGTCTCAGTGTAATAGAAAAGAGCTCTAAATTTTTAGGGGAAGACAACCACTAACAAGGGTTTTAATATATTTCAGGGTTGGTTTGTTGTTTTTTGTTTGTTTTGTTTTGGTTTGGTTTTGTTTTACCTCATATGAAATGTGTTCCTATGATTATCTTTCTTGGAGAAATTTATTCCCTAACTATAGTACATATAGTAAAGTAATAGAGGAAACTCCTGCTTCTGGATAGAATGCATACAGATGTTAAAGACCTTCATTCTAATGCCTGTGTGTGTGTGTGTGTGTGTGTGTATAAATAGATTCACACTTTTTAATGTGACCATTCTATAAGTGATTTATGAGCTGGATTTCAAAGCCTCTCACAGGCAAGCAGAGAGCCATCTTAGATTCTCTAAGGGCAAATCTCTTCTTTGGAGATGGACAGGCAGAAGACAAGTGCTGCCATAGATGAAGAGCCTTTGACAGATAAGTTATAAAAGGGGCTGAGACTTTAAGGAGATGCTGGAGGAATGGATTGGAATCTGGTAGAGTTCAACAGGCAAAAATAAATCAATGGGCTTGATAATGCATCCCTCACACCACCACACACAGAAAATATGCTTAGAAGGCAGTAGTGGGAGAAGGTTTAGAAAGGATTGAGAATTTAGAATAGTCTTAATGTGGTTCTAGACTCAGTTTAATATAAAGCTGAACCAAACTTAAAAATAAGGGCTTAAACCACCTCACTTCAAAAACTGACAAATTTAAAGAGATTAGGTCCTTACTTGTAGTACCCTAGGAAGTTGGAGGTTGGAGTAACCAACCATAGATTGTCTCATTTTAATTAAATTTGTGCCATAGCCCCAGCTTGCCTCCAGTTCATGTGGATTCAGAATAATCAACATTTTTGACCTAGTTGTCAAAGAAAGGAAGGGCCTGCACCCTCTGTAATAAAAAAGCACATAAACACGAAAAATCTGAGGGAATTTCTCAGTCTTGGTAAAGGTACGCATAAACAAGCTCTATTTTCAGTTTTCACTGCACCTTTACACCCATACATGAAAATTTTAATAACATTGTATATGCAAAAGAAGGGAAAATGTGACACATCATACAGAAAAATATAGCCAAAAGAGGCCAATAGATAGATGATCAAGTTATTGGAATTACCAAGTAGAGACTATTAAAAAGACATTTAACTATTTAAATAATTTACTCTAGAAGATGGACATAAACGATGAGAGAATGAGAACTTTCAGGAGAAAAATGTGCCCTCTAAGAAAGAAATAAATAGGAATTTTGCTACTTAAAAATAAAATGCTTGAAATAAATTCACTTAACGAACTTGGAAACCTGTTAAGCATCAAAAAAATAAAGAATGGAAAACTTGAATAAAGGTCAACATAAATGATCTAATATACAGCACAGGAAGAGAATATTTCATACGGTGGATCATCAGTCATCTGCAGGACACAATCATGTGGTCAAACATAAATGAAGCCCAGGACAAAGAGAGAGAGGGAAAACAGAGAAGAAAAACTAATTGAACACATAATAGATGATAGGTGTCTACATTAGATTAAAAACAACAATCCACATCTTTAAGAAGCTCAGTTTTGAACAACAACAACAAAACCTCCAGAATAACTACTAAGAAAAGCCTAAGAACATCATAGTCAAGTGTCTGAAAGCCCATTGATAGAGAGGAAATTTTACAAAATCAGAGGAAGAAAAAAACACTTTACATTAAAAGAAACAGTTATAAAAATTACAATTTATTTCTCACCAAAAAACAATGAAGCCAAAAAAATTTTAAAAATTATATATATATATGTGTGTGTGTGTGTGTGTGTGTGTGTCACATATATATGTATATTTATATATTTACATGTATATTTATATATAAAATGATTAAAGAAAAAAGTAAATTTGTAAACTTAGAATTCTATAGCCAGGAAAACACACAAACAAATACATAAATAAAACTTCAAAATAAAGGCAAAATAAAGATACTTTCAGAAAAATGAAAAATCTGAGGGAATTTGTTTTCATAAGACTCTGCCCTCCCACCTACACACAAAATACACTTCATAACCTTGCTAATAAATTATTGAGAATAGAGAAAAAATAAAAGCAGATGGAGCTTTGATATTTTGTAAAGAATGAAAAACACTGGTTGTAATATATATGTTAGTAAATTAAAAAAAAACACTTGTTTCATTACTTAGTTTTTTAAACAGAATGTGAAAAAAATTTAAAAAATAAAAAAATGTTCAGTATTTAAAGTAGAAAGAATTAGAATCATATTATTCTAAATGTTTAACATATCAGCATTTGTGAGCTGTACATAAAGCAGTACTTAGAAATGAGGAAATTTAGGGATGCCTGGATGGCTCAGTTGGTTAAGTGTCTGTCTTTGGCTCAGGTAATAATCCCAGGGTCCTGGGATCAAGTCCCACATTAGGCTCCTTGTTCAGTGGGGAGCCTGCATCTCCATCTGCCTGCTACTCCCCTGCTTGTGCATTCTCTCTCTGACAAATAAATAATAAAAATTTAAAAAAAAAGAAAAGAAATGTGCAAATTCACATGCATATATTAGAAAAGAATATAACTAATTTAAACAATGCAAGTTTCCACATCAAGAAGGAAGGAATTAATGAAATAGAAATAAAGAGAACAGAAATCATTAAAAATTGATATAAAGTGGGGGGGCTTCTGGGTGGCTCAGTGGGTTAAACCTCTGCCTTCGGCTCAGGTCATCATCTCAAGGTTCTGGGATCAAGCCCCGCATCAGGCTCTCTGCTCAGCAGGGAGCCTTCTTCCCTGTCTCTCTCTGCCTGCCTGCTCTGCCTACTTGTGATCTTTCTCTCTGTCAAATAAATAAATAAAATCTTTAAAAAAATTGAAATAAAAGAATATCAAGAAGATAAAGAACTATTCTTTGAAATTACTGTAATTGATAAATCATAGCAAATAATTTAAAGAAAGATAGAGAATATATAACATCAATAACAGGAATGATAGAGAAGGTATCAAGGAGAAAGCTATCTAAAATAGTAACATAATAAGGAATATAATGAAAACTTTATGTTGATTAATTCAGTAAACTTTGAAGAAGCCAACTAATTCAAGATCACTACTTTTAAAAACTGGCAAGAAAAATTACCAAATGTTCAGGATCTTGTATCTGTTAAAAATTAAATTCTCAATTGGAAATATTTTCACAGATGAAATTTGACAGTTCAGTTATGAAATCTCCAAAACATGAAAAGAAAAAATACTAACAATCTTACAGAAATTCTTTTAGACTAATGAGGAGGAGGGCTCATGCTCAGAGAAAACAAACAGTGATACAGGTCCTTCACATTCACTGAAGGCACTAATATGGTAAGGGATTTTACTAAGACCTAATGTAAAAGATAATCATTCAATGATGGCTCTAGGTAAAAAATCCGCCACGTCAAGGGCTTGCTTATAACTGAGCCCATCTTACTGGCATGCAGTGGGGTGACTACAAATATATATTAAGTCATCAGTTGCAATTAACATTTATTCTACTCTAGGACTTTGTTTATCCATCCAGTAGCAGAAACAGTTATGGATAATACAAGCAAAAGTTTAGAACAGCAAATAGTCCATCGATTTTGCCCATCTAAATTTGTTTCCTTGGTAAAGGTACACATTTTACTGCTATTCATGCATAGAAACAAGCAACGTATTACAGTAAAATATATAATACATCTGTTTTCTACTTCAGAGTTATCATTTCATTACAAAATAGAATGGAATATTTAAAGTATCTCCTACTGAAACCAAGTGGTAATGAGTGTTTAACAGGATAGCTGACTCAACTAAATATGTTCTTCATAAAAATATGGTTGTAATGCGTGATTGGGTTCAGCTGGATAGATCTTTAGGCTTGTGAGATAGGAATGAGTAATTGAGATTGTTTATATTTTTTCCATCTCACAAAGGTTTTATTTGTCTTACCTAATCTGGACGTCCAAGATTAAGGATTGTATTTATGTGTTTAAATCAAAGGAGACATTAATGAACTAGATATGATATCCATAAACTGCATATAACATTATGTATACCAAAGGGGACTTTAGTGTGGATCTAAATGTCATCCCAAATATTCATATTAGTACTAAATGTGAATGCATCCTCATTTTCTTAAAAGCAGTGGAAACCCAATAATTCTTTAGTTTTCAAATCTTTCAATATCTTCCAGGGATGGGGGAAAGGGGGTCCAGGAAATACTAACTCTATTCCTTGCTTAATGGGTACACTGTATACTCAAAACAAAACACCCTATTAAAGGAGAGAAAACATGACTTAAGCTGGAAGATCAGTAGAAACCAAGAGAAATTATGCAAATGGTCATGAAACTTTTTATTTTTAAAAAAAGACTTATTTATTTATTTGATAGAGAGCACATGAGCAAGTGGGGGGTGAGGCAGAGGAAGAGAATCTTTCAAGAAGACTCCCCACGGAGCATGAACCCCTTACTGGGGACTCAAGATGGAACTCAGTCTCATAACCCATGAGATCATGACCTGAGCCAAAACCAAGAGTCAGAAACATAGCTGACTGAGCCATCCAGGCACCCCTGGTCATGAAGCTTTTGTGCATACTTAATTCATAGAAAAGAGGCAATAATTAGAGCATTTTAAAAGCAAGACATCAACACAGTATATTTGCTGGTACACAGTACATTTGCTCAGGTCTGTGCTAACTCAGTTGATGCAGATAGAAAACACTTGACTTATTTTCTCTAAAAAATGGGAGATTGAATTATACAGATTAATGGGGGCCAACTAAAACTCTGTTCAAATAATGTGGAGAAAAGATGTGATGTGTGACCCACTGATGATTTAGTTAACCAGCAGTCAGTTTTTCAGTTGGAGTGATCATTTGATGCCTGGTTTTTGGTCCATGTTACTATTTCTTTCCGAAGTAATATGAGAGAAATATAATATGTGTCCAAATTTGATTATGGTTCTAATGCTTTCAAATAAAGTAAAAATTATACTCAGTCTTACAGAGTGATATAATAACCACTATTCACCAATGATGTTCGTTTTAGGGGCACTTATGGGTAGTCTTTTGACACTCAGACCATGGAATATGCCAAATAGAGTTTCCAGGAATTACCATGACTTTTGGTGAATACTGGGTCCTTAAATTTACCAATGTGAAAATTATTACACCACACACATATTGCCATGATAAGAAAAACTGTTTAACCAGAAGTGGATGTTAAAAGGAGTAATTTTCCAGGAGAATCTTTGCAAATAGAAGTTAGTTGAGAAAGATGATGAAGGATTTGTGAATAGATAAGAGAAGTCTCAGACCTAAAAGAACATTGTGTACATTAATAATATTGAAGGAAGATTTGTGTAATTTCTCAGGGAAGGAAATTGGGAAATCTAATCACTGTGAAATCTTATCCCCTTAAAGGTCATTGGCCAGGTGTATTAGAGCTTTACACCAGAAAGATGCATTTATGGTGACAGTGTGGCCTTTGTTATGGTTCTCAAAGTACCCAGGTACTACATATAAAAAGAATGACTTCCCTCATTGTTCAAATTGTCAAGAAAATAATATTGAGAGTCAACACCATGTTAATCACAATCAGGAAGAAAATGGGTAGAACTACATAATATTATCTGAAAGCCTGTGTCAGTAAGAACTTGTACTATATGAGAAATAATGTTATGGTTATCTTCAAACACCAAGTAGAATCTAAAGGTTTTTATTTTTTTGAGTTTTGTTTGTTTGCTTGTTTGTAGGAGATTTGTTGTTTTTTTTTGTTTGTTTGTTTGTTTTTGTTTGTGTTTTTAAGTGGCCTCTAATAACTACCTCAGGTATTGGAATTATGTGAACCTAGAATAAGTACATGAAAGAGAAATGTATACTATAATTTTAACTTATGCATGATATGTCAAATGTTATATTCAAGTCTCTATTTAACTCTATTAACCTTAGTAGTCAATAAAAATCAACTTCTTGTTCCAATCAGAATGAGAAAATATTTTGAGATTTATTTGAAGCCTTGATTAAACCCTTGATGTCATACATATCAATACAGATGGGTAGAGAGAAGGCTTTAGAAAAATCACACATACTTCCACTAACATATTAAAACAATGTGTCCAAATAATCTTTAATGACAGAGAGAATGAAGAACAAGTTGAAAAAAAATTCAAAAGACCTATGAAGGGATATAACCATGACTAAAATGATTTATAACAAGAATACTTCCCATTTTCCCTTAGATGGTTCAAACCCTATTGGTTATTGGACTGTTTAGAGACTTGCTTATATTAAACATTACAGGAAATATTTTTAGAAAACTGGTTTAAAGAGAAATTATGAAATGACACTTAGAAATGATTGGCAAGGAGATATTGAGTAAGATTAGTGGGTGGACTGGAAAGGAAAGCTAACAGTTGGACTGTGATTTATTCCCGCCTACTTTGGGAGTGCTGAGGTAATAACTGAAGTAGACCAGACCTTCTTGTAAATAAGCTAATAGCATTCACAAATGGAAATATGTATACTGAGAGCTCTCTTAAATAAATGCATTTTGGCAAGAAATAGCTTGTCTATCTGGCTCTCTTATGATAAATAAGCCCAGATTTTAAGGATTGATAGAATTTGGCCAGCTGGAGAGTGAAAGTTAGTCAAGCAGATGGAGTAAAAATACTAAAAGTCACCTTTATCTAACAGTAATTTTGTGAACACATGGTTAAGTGTTCATATTTAACATCCTAACGTGGGAGAGAGGAACACTTAAAAACTGCTTCTAATGAGTTTTGGCCTCTCCAGAAAGAAGGTGGTATTTGTATATTGTTTGAAAATTTTGAATAGCTCCTAAAGTTTGGTGTTAGACATGATCTATGATTTATGTGAGTCTGTTTTGACAATTCAAACATTTTATGGTAATGCACCGATGTTGGTTTAATGTTTAAAAAATAATGTAAATTAAGACATTAATAAAATAATGAAAAGGAATATATGATCATCTCAGTAGCTGCAGGAGAAACATTGACAAAATTCAACATATTTTTGTAATAGAAATGTGTATATCAGAAATATTGAAACAGAGAGGGACTTTTTCAATTCAATGAGTATTTTTTAAAAATCTATATTAAACATCATATGTAATGGTAAAATTATGCATATTATTCCCAAAGATCGAGATGTCTGATCTCACTAACTCTTCTCAACATTATACTAGATATCATAGCTAGCAAATATAGTGTGAGAGAAAAAAACACAAGATTGGAAAGGATGGTTTCAAGTAGAAAATTTACAACAAAATTGCTATAACTAATAACACATCACAGAAAAATTAATTCAAAAAAGAACATAGACCCAAATACCAAAAGATAATGCAATAAAGAATTATAAAAAATCATGAGGAAATATTTCCATGACTTGGAGATAGTCAAATATTCCTCATATGGGGCAGGCACAGAAAGCGCTAACACAAAGGCAAACCAAACCAAACCAAACCAAAACAAGCTTAAGGATGAATACAGTCCATTAAACAAAGTCATTAGGATTATGATAGGAATAAATATCAGATGGAAATAAAGAATATATAATGTATACCTGATACATTACTTGTATCCAGAATATACAAAGTAAGCCACAACAGTAAAAAAAAAAAAAAAAGATACAAACACAATTTCAAAAAATAAAGGCGTATGACTTATAATTCACAAAAATGGTATACAAATGGTTAAAAAGCACATGGAAACACCACTAGTCCCCAGAGAAGTGCAACTGAAAGCTGTAATGCGATATCACATACAAACTATCATAGATGAAATTTTTAAAAACTCACAACACTGATGTTTGTGAGATTCTGGGGTCATTGTAACTTGTATGCATTTTATAAAGGTCTTTGAAGAAATATCTGACATTTTCATTTAAACTAAATATAACCAAATCTATGACCAAATTGTTTCAAATCTAGCTGTTCACAAAAATAAATGAAAAGAAATGCCCATGAAGAGGAAATGAAAATATATGATCATAAAAATGCATTCACAAGAAAGGTTTTAGCAGCTTTATTTATAATACATACAGTCTGGAAATGCTCCAAATGTCCATTAATAGCAGACTGGATAAACACAATGTTCATGACAGACACTTTATTCTACTACTACTATTATTGTCATTATTATTGTTGTATCTGGGACAGTCAAGGAGCAATGTTTCTTTACATGGTTTAATTCTTTTCAAAGGTAATGTATGTGTAATTTATTAACAAAATACAACAGTTTTAAGAACAAATATGGTGATTTAGCTCAAATGTTTATAAAAGTTTAAAGGAAGTTCTGGGCTCCACTATAATTTAGGAATGAATCTTATTGAAAATTCTATTGATTTATGAACACTAATATATTCTTACATCTCTGGAGACTAGGACTATAAAGAAAAATGTAAGGTTAAAAATGTTCTCTATTCATGTTAATCTCATCTTCACTTAAATAATTATTTGTTTAGGTTTATTTAGAAGTAAAAATAAAAATATAAATGATATATGAATAAATAAGATTTAATTTTAAGGAAGTCTGTATTAGAAAGAACAGAGAATGTAGAAATATTGTAAGGCATTCTGCAAAATCTTTGCTGTAGCTTACTCTGACACAGCTGAATTCATGATGTTGAAGACATTTGCTTCATGAAATTCTCCAAGGTTTATAGTCACTCTATTAGAGAAACTTTGGAATGCAGTGCACATTTTCAGTGCCCTAGGTAAATTTCATTGTACCCGATATTAAAAATATACCCCAAAAGACACCAATACCAACAACAAAGTCAAAAGAAGCTGTGTGCATTTTAGATACCTTTTCCAAAAGTTTCTATTTTATATTCAACTTCATGGAGGATGGTTTCCTTAGCAACTAACACTCTTGCCACATATTTCTTTAATAGAGCATTACTTTAAAAATAATGGTTAAGTTTTTTATGTGGCTGAAAATGTGAGATTTTTACCACTCATTAAAGTTATTATGCATTATTTTTAAATATCATTGAGGTAATTATAATTTAACACCTGTGGTTACTTAAGCCTAGTGTGGTGTGTGCTGAAGAAACTTATCTCCTAAAATTGTCACCTTTAGGAAAAAGGTAGAGAACTTGCTGTATGAATGGAATTTTTCTTTATTGTCTGTATTCACAGCAAAATGTATTGTAAAGGAAATGAACCTGCTGCTACAGCAGGCTTGAGTTACGATGATAAGTAAGGCTCCCTGGAAAAGATTAAGATTCTCATAAATACACCTTGACTGTACTGAAATATGTATTATCCTGTACACTATTTTAATTGAACTGGAGATTAAATGTATAGATATGTGTTTATATATATGAATGCATATCCACACAATAGTCATTTTATTTTGGAAATTGTTTGTATAATATATTACATTGTGTTTACTTAGGTGTATAAATGTCTTCAGTGTAAACTTTCTACATATACTTATATATATAGAGAGAGACACACAGAGACAGAAAGAGAGAGAGAGACAGAGAGGGAACAAAATGTTACTTTGGACCTCCATATCTATATAACTACTATGCCATTATTAAACAACAACATCGACAAAAAACTGATTTATTATTACCATCAAATAATGTAAACATATTCAAATTTACTGGATTATCTAAAAGTTGACAATTTACAATTGTTTTTCTATTCAGCATCTAAACAAGGTCCACGCATTGCATTTGGTTGTTACATTTTATTTTATAACACTTCTCACTTCCTTTCTTCACTCTAATCCTTTTTCCCAGAACAGTTAGTAAAAATGTGTCACTTGTTCTCTAAAATGCCTTATATTCCAAATTTGGCTGATTGCTTCTTCATGGTATTATTGAACTTGTTCTTCTGTCCTCCATATTTCATATGAACTGAAAGTTAAAGCTGGAAGTTTGATTAAGTTCAATTTTTAAGTGAGAAACATTCATAGATGATGCTGTATGCTTCTTTTTGCTTCATATCATTAGGTACATGGTATTTGGGATTCCCCTTTCAGTGATGTTATGGGTCAGTGGATCCCTCCATTACAATATTCTTCATTAAACTTTCATCTAAAAATTGTGCATCACTTGATCAATTGATGACCCATTGTCTCATTAGAGGTTGCAAATGGGAATTTTCAATTCCATTAACTGGAATTCTGTAAAAAAGCTCCTGTCTTTATCAGCCATTGATATTCCTGGATATAGTTTCTGTAGGGAAGACAAGATTAGAAATGTTTTTTAAAGAATATAGAAAAAGAATGTAAACATTCATAAGAATAGAAAAACAAAGATATAAAGGTATAGAAATGAAGAAATTTACCAAGAATCCTTAAGGGGATAGTAATCAGAAACTGATATGAGAATCCAGAGTACATATTCATTAAGTTTCTGACAAAGTGATAAGCAAAATGCAATGAATGAAACAACCACATAATATCCTCATTGTAAATTAATAAAAATTTTCTGAGAAAACAAAGGACTTGACTATATATATTCTGTAAAGTCTGTCAGATTATGATATGGAAATTGACAACACAGATATAGACTCAGGTTCATATGAAAATTGTGGATGGCATTTCAAAACACTACTCCCTTTACTACCTATACAAAAATATATTTTATATTAAAAGAATTTACCCTATGACAAAAATAAAAAATAAAACAAAAAGAAATCACAAGAAGTACAATAGATAGACAAAAACATTATAATTTTGTGTTCAGACATTTTTCTAAAATACCATATAAATCAGTGTGATTTATTGAACAGATGTCATTATATTATTGTGTAATATAAGATACACCATTCATAATGGTATGAAATACTTGAAAATGAGTGGGAAAAATAATGACAAATGGCCTAGATTCTATTATGATTATCACTTTTTTAAGTAATTGGGCATAGAGCTCAACATGGGGATTGATTTCATGACCCTGAGATCAAGATCTGAGTTGAGATAAAGAGTCAGATGCTTAACCAACCGAGCCACCCAGATGTCCCCTCTAGTCATTAAAACAAAAATAATTTCATTGATAATTGTCCAAAACAAGTATTAGAAACTAAGTCAAATCAAAAGAAATGCAGAGGTGTGTGGATGGATCAAGCCCTTCATGGGGCTCTGTGCTCAGCAGGTAGTCTGCTTGAGATTTCTCTCTCTTCCTCATCCACTGCCTCTCCCCTCCATGTATGCTTTCTCTTAAAAAAATAAATAAATCGTAAAAAGATAAACAAAAGAAGAGATGCAAATCATAACTATTAGAAAATATCCTTATTTACATTAATAATTGCCACATAATACAAATGAGATATTTTCTCCTATAAGATAAACCAAAGTTTAAAATATTGAAAACCATCATCATTTTATGGTATTTATTAGAATATATATATTCTTATGCATGCTTAGGTGTGTACATCTATCTTTTTTGAGCATCTCAGCTTTATCCTATGCCATGGGAAGGTGAAGGCAATGACAATAATATCAATACTATCAATAATAATATCAAAGTATCAAAATAAACAACTGTAATTTATTGAAAGCTTATGCACCACAGTTTTTCAAGTACTTCATCTTTCTTAAATCACTTAGTACTCAGAAATACTTGATGAGTCAGATATTCTTATCATCTCCATTTCACAGATGAGGAAGACTAGGAATCTAAGACACAAAGTGTTTAAACATGTTTTTCTAAGGTCACATAACTAGTAAATGACAGGAATAAGATTTTAATCCAAGCATTCTGACTCCAAAGTAAGTTCTACTAACCACTATACCACACTGAGAAGATGTAAAAATGAGTTAGAAATTCACAACATCCACAATGCTATGAAAGTAGATATCAATGAAAAGAAATAAATCTGGAAAGAATACACATATATAGAGGTGAAATAACATGCTACTAAAGAACGAATGGGTCAACCAAGAGATCAAACATGCAATAACAAAATACATAGAGAAAAATGCAAATGAAAACATAACCATTCAAAATCATTGGGATGCATCAAAAGCTGTTCTAAGAGGGAAATTTGTAGCAGTACAAGCCTACCCCAAGAAACAAGTTAAATCTCAAATAAACCTAATGTTACACCTAAAAGAGCTAGAAAAAGAAGAATAAATAAAACCCCAAACCAGTAGAGGAAGGAAATAATAAAAATTAGAGCAGAAAGAAACAACATACTAACTAGAAAGAATAAAACAGATCAATAAGCCCAGAGCTGGTTCTTTGAAAAGATCAACAGAACTGATAAACCTTTAGCCAGATTCATCAAAGAAAGAAAGAAATAGTACTCAAAGTCAGAAATAAAAGAGGAGAAATAACAATGAACTGCACAGAAATATAAAAAAATTGAAATAGAATGTTATGAAAACTTATGTGTCAACAAAGAGGGCAACCTAGAAGAAAGGGATAAATTCCAAGAAACACATAACATCCCAAAATGAATCAGGAAGAAACAGAAAACTTGAAAAGTCTGATTACCAGCAAAGAAATTGAATCAGAAAAACAAAACAAAATAAAACCTCCCAACAAATAAAAGTCTGGGACCAGATAGCTTCATAGATGAATTTCTATCAAACGTTTAAAGAACAGTTAATACCTACATTTCTCCAACTATTTACAAAAATATAAGAGGAGGAAAACTTCCAAATTCATTCTATGAGACCAGCATTATTAGCAAACTGAATCCAACAATACATTAAAAAAAAAAAAATCATTCATCACAATCAAGTGGTATCTATTCCTGGGGTGTGAGGGTTGCTCCATGTTAACAAATCAATCAATGTGATACATCACATAAACAAAAGGAAGGATAAAAAATATACAATCATTTCAATAGACGCAGAAAAAGTATTTGACAAAGTACAGAATCCATTCATGATAAAAAAACAAAAAACAAAAAAACAAACAAACAACAACAAAAAAACCCCAAGAAGTAGGGTTAGTGGAAACTTACCTCAATATAATAAAGGTTGTATATGAAAAGCCCACAGTCAACAACATACTCACTGGTGAAAAATTGAGAGTTTTTCCTGTAAGATCAGGAATAAGATGGATATCCACTCTCACCACTTTTATTCAACATAATACTGAAAGTCCTAGCCACAGCAATCAGACAACAAAAAGAAATAAGAGTCATACAAATTGTGACACTATATATAGAAAACCCTGAATACCCATCAAAAGACTACCAGAACTGATAAATGAATGTGGTAAGTTTGCAGGTGATACAAGATCAATATACAGACATGGTAGTTATATTTTTAACTTTTTGAGGAACCTCCATGCTGTTTTCCAGAGTGGCTGTACAAGCATGGGGCGGGGGGGAAGGGAAAGAGAGCAAACAAAGAAACAGACTCTTAACTATAGAGAATAAACTAATGGTTGCTAGAGGGCAGGTGGTTGGGAGAATATGTTAAATAGGTGATAGGGATTAAGGAGTGTACTTGTGAGCACTGGGTGTTGTATGTATGTGTTGAAACACTAAATTTTACATTGAAACTAATATTAAACTGTATGTTAACTGGAATTTAAATAAAAACTTTTAAAAAAAGTCCATACTACCCAAAGCAATCTACAGATTTAATGCAATCCTTATCAAAATACCAACAGCCTTTTTCACAGAACTAGAACGAATAATCCTAAAATTTGCATGGAACCACAGAAGATCCTGAATAACCAAATCAATCTTGAAAAAGAATGACAAAACTGGAACTACCATAATCCCAGATATCAAGACAGACCACAAAATTGTATTTGAAAAAGTATGGTACCGGCATAAAAATAGACACAAACATCATTGGAAAAGAATAAAAAGCCTGAAAATAAACCCATGACTATATGGTAAATAATCTTTGACAATAAAGGTGAGAATATGCAATGGAGAAAGACAGTCTTTTCAACAAATAGTGCTGGGAAAACTGGACAGCAAAATGCAAAAGACTGAAACTGGGCCACTTACTTACACCATATACAAAAAATAATCTCAAGATAGATTGAAGACCTAAATGTGAAATCTGAAACCATAGAAATCCTAGGAAAGAGCACAGGTAGTAATTTCTCTGACATTGGCCATAACAACACTTTCCTAGATATGTCTCTTGAAGCAAGGGAAACAAAAGCAAAAATAAACTTTTGGGACTACATCAAAATAAAAAGCTTTTGAATAGTAAAGGAAACAATCAATAAAACTAAAAAGCAATCTACAGAATGGGAGAAGACATTTGTAAATGACATATCTGATAAAGGGTTAATAGACAAATGACACAAAATGTTATAAAATTCAACACCTGTAAAACAAATAATGTAGTTTAAAAAATGGGCAGAAGACATGAATAGACATTTTTCCACAGAAGACATACAGATGGTCAACAGACACATGAAAAGATGCTCAATGTCACTCATCATCAGGGGAATACAAATCAAAACTATAATGAGATATCACTTTCCACCAGTCAGAAGGACAAAATTTAAGAGCATAGGAAACAACAGGTGTTGTCACTGCTGGTGGGAATGCAAACTGGTGCAGCCACTCTGGAAAACAGTATGGAGTTTCCTCAAAAAGTTAAAAATAAAACTATCCTATGATCCAGCAATTGCATTACTAGGTATTTACCCAAAGGCTACAAAAATACTAATTCAAAGGGGTGCATACATCCCCTATATATAGCAGCATTATCAGCAATTTTACATTTTACACAGAGGAACAGCCCAAATGTTCAGCAACTAATGAATGGATGAAGAAGAGATCGTGTGTGTGTGTGTGTGTGTGTGTACACATATAAATGATGGAATCTTACTCAACCATAAAAAAAAATGAAATCTTTCCATTTGCAACGATGTGGATGGACCTAGAGAGTATTATGTTAAGTAAAATAAGTCAGTCAGAGACAGACAAATACCACATGATTTCAGTCACATGTGAATTTAAGAAAAAAAGAAGGGAACGAAGCAAAAAAGAGACAAATCCCAAAGAGAGTTAACTACAGAGAACAAACTGATGATTACCAGAGAGAGGTTAGGTGGGTGAGATGATGGTTGAAGTAGGTGAAGGGTATTAAGAGTACACTTATCATGATGAGCACTGAAGATTGTATAGAATTGTTGAATCACTGTATCATGTATCTGAAACTAAACTAATACAACCCTGTGTATTAACTATACTGGAATTAAAATTTAAAAAGAAAAAAATGTAGAACAGATGATTCCCCTATGGACAGTTGTAGAGGTAGAGCTATAGTGTATACATGCATAGAGCATACTCACCAAAGTTTCAAAAGTCATTATTCCTAGATATATTAGGCTAGATTTTTGACAGGAACTAGAATTCACCCCAAACATTTCAAATAAAGAGTTTTCATGGAGACACTTCCTACAAAAGCCTGTAGATACACTGTCAGGGATAAAAAGAAGGAATAAGAACATGTCTAGATTGGGGCCCCTGGGTGGCTCAGTGGGCTGAGCCTCTGCTTTCAGCTCAGGTCATGGTCTCAGGGTCCTGGGATCGAGCCCCGCATCGGGCTCTTTGCTCAGCCGGGAACCTGTTCTCTCCCTCTCACTCTGCCTGCCTCTCTGCCTGCTTGTGATCTCTCTCTCTGTCAAATAAATAAATAAATAAATCTTAAAAAAAAAAAAAAAGAATATGCCTAGAAACTTACTACTGTGGGAAAACTATCACAGCCCTTTTGCTGAAGAGACAAGGATAGTGAATGTTTTTACTGGAGCCCAGTGATTATTGGCAACACAAAGATGGATACATGTGCTGAGGGAGACATGACATAGAAGGAAGTGCAAAGGAACTACTCTAATTTCTGTCAGTTTTGCCTTCCTTTTTCTCCCTCCCTCTCCCCCTTTCTCTCTTCTTCTTTGCTCCTCCTCCTCCATCTCCTCCTCCTCCTCCATCGCCTCCTTCTCCTCCTTGTTCTCCCCCTCCTCCTTCCCCTTCTCCCCCTCCCCTTCTTCTTTCTCTTCTTTCTCTCCTTCTCCTCCTCCTTCTCCTCCCATTGTGCTAGCCTGGCCAGAAGCAGTATTGGGGTGAGTTGGGCAGGGAGATGCAGCCAGAAGGGATGAGTCTTTCTGAGTACTCAACAAGGTGGATGTGGGCAGAAAATTGTGCCTAGGAGCTAGGAGAGAAAGGGTATCTCAAACAGTGAATATCTAGTATAGTAGTAATTAAAGAATTCCATTTTTAAATATTTTCTTTTCTTAAATTGTCTATTAGATATTTATTTAAAAATAAAATAGGTAACATACAGCAGTATTCTAAATCTATTAGAGCATAAACCCCAAAATGTGGAACTCTATATAAATACACTGTAAAATCATTAAGTGACAACATTGGATGTACTTGTTTTACTGATACTGTATTTTTCTTGGACCCACTCATGATGAAAGGATCAGGATCTCATCAATGTCCAGCATTACTAATAGCAGCAATATTGGCCTCAATGATATTCTTAGATTAATTATAAATCTACAAATTAAAAGAATTTTTCAATAATTTTCAAGTTAATGGCAAGCATTTGGAACCATCTCTTTAAAAGTTATGATGTTATTTTATTACCTAATGTATATAATTTCTAAATTAAAATGACTCAATTACCCTTTTATCCATTACTAATAATACTCTTCTTTCATTTTATCTTTATAGTATAAGTATCAGTTTGTTTTCATCTGGAATTACATTTCCTATTTAAAAAATTTATCAAAGGTCTTAGAAATATGAATTATGTCTTTTTTGAAGAAATTCTCTTTTAGGAGCTATTTTAATTGATTGGTACCATTTTCTCAAATGAGGTGATTTATCATCCAAAATGTAGTAATCTCTTTGGTTCAATATACACTTTTAATTATGGTTCATCTTTGGATGTCTTCTATTATAATCTAGAAAAATAGAGGGCTATCTATTACTTGACTGTCAGAAAAATATATTTGCATATACAACAATAGAGAAATTGAAGCATTAATCAAATCTATGATAGACTTTTTAATTCAAAATTGGCTATAGAAGAAGCATAATAACATATTTTGCCTTAAAATGAATATCCCCCTATAATACACATAATATTAGTTTAACACAAGGAGTGATTTTAATGAATGGTATAAAACTTAATTATTTCTGTGGATCTTCAAAAGAAACCAAATTATTACTTTGAAAATCCTTATTGCTCTTAATTAGACAAAAAATAGCTTAGATTGAAAAAAAGATCAGTCAAAATGCTTACATTAAAACATACCAACCATAATACTTGCAAATATTGATAATCATGAGAATGACCAGGCAACACTGGAAATATTGAAATTGTCACCAAAGTTATTTAAATATAAAATGAAAAGAAAATCACATGGAAGCAAGAAAAAATTATGGAAGTGGTTTAAGAATAAAGACCCTGAAATAAGTATTTGGGTTTGGTAGATGTGTGACTTTGGGAGAGGTAGTTAATATTCCTGTTTTCTCATCATATGGTAGGAAAATGCTTGCATCTATTTCATGTTTGTTCACTTATTTGACTATTTTTATTGGTTAAATTTTGGAGGACCAAAGTATATAAAACACAAGCCATAGCTCTTAGAAAGTGGTCAATAGAAACTAGCTGTCATTACGATTGTTTTACTTATTTATTTTAACTTATTATTATTTTATTAACTGTTCTAATATGCATCTTTTAGAACAATACTGCTAAATTCAGTAAGGAATGTCAATGCAAGTAGGTTGCATTTTCTCATCATAGGTTATGGATTTATTTTTAATAAAGTATATTTTCACCTTGTCTTCCTTAAAATCAACTCTATTTCTAGAGCATAATAAATTATGTAGTTCCTTCAACAGTACAGTGAACCCAAATCTACTACATTTCTTACATTCTTAATATATTTTACTTTGTTTTTTGAAATAAAAGTTTAGGGGAGAATTTAAAACTATATTTTAGGGGCGCCTGGGTGGCTCAGTGGTTTAAGCCTCTTCCTTCGGCTCAGGTCATGGTCTCGGGGTCCTGGGATCAAGTCCCGCATCGGGCTCTCTGCTCATCAGGGATCCTGCTTCCCTCTCTCTCTCTCTCTCTGCCTGCCTCTCTGCCTACTTGTGATCTCTGTCAAATAAAGAAATAAAATCTTTAAAAAAACAAAAAGCTTTAAAACTATATTTTATATATTATATCATATTTATTAAATATTATATATAAATTCAGGAAGTAGAATATATACTTGGTTCCGTTACAAGCTAGAATTGATGTTGCTCTATGGATAAACCACTGAGCTGCTTTTGTTTTGCCTTTGAAAGTACACACACATCTTGTTGGCCTGTCTGTCATCAGTGCTGCAGTACAGGTATGTGACATCAAACTTGTCATCTATTTCTAGTGAAATAGATGAATTTTACAAAGAGAGGCTCATAGCAGGAATTTGTTTTCAAAAATAACTCCCAGAAGGATTGCTATGGAGATGTAGAATAGTCCGTGGTTGCCAGGTATTTAATGCGGGGGAGAAGGCTTGAACACTCAAAGCAGAAGGAATCTTTTTAGAGCAATAAAATTATTCTCTATGATACTGTGCTTGTGGATACATGACACTGTGAATTTTTCAGTCTACATAGACCTTTACAGCATGAACCTTAATGCATATATAGAAAGTATCTATTCTAGGATGGCATGAGGAAGTGATCAAACAATAACCATATTACAAATATATTGAACAGCTCACTGAAGGGAGTGTAGGAAAAAGTGCTGACCCAAACAACTTTGAAAATGAGGGGAGTCTATAAAACTAAAGAAAAAAGAAACTTACATGAGTCCTGTACTCTAGTTAATAAAGTTGCTCCCCACAAGGGTATAGATTTAGGATTCTTATGGTGCTGTGCATTATTCTGAAATTGAACAATTAAGTAAATGGACAGTGGAGCATCGGAGCCAGAGTTTTCACTGTTGAAGTGACAATTTACAGAGAAGCAAAGAGAGACTAGAATAACCCACGTCATAATGGATAAAAGTTGGAGGCATCAGAATGAATTCATATTTAACTTACTGAATATATACAGTGGGGTAATAATACAGATAATAATACAGATGGATATACATAAGAATATGTATAGGTAGGTATATATACACTGGTTTTTACATACTCATACTTCTATTTTCAGCAGATGGAAACTAGAAGCAGTGTTCCACAGTAACAAACATATTTTTCCCCCAAATCTTGGTGTCTAATAATAATCTCTATTTAAAGTTACCAGTGCAGTTGGAGAAATTGTTGATTCTAGGACTAGGGCAGGAAATATACAACATGAGCCTGATGTATTTCTAAAACCAAACCAAACCAAAACAAAAAACAAGAAGAGAACAACCAACAATGATAAGGGTATGCCAATATAAAAAAACAAATAAGTATTGGATTAGAACCCAAAGTATAGAACAAATACCCATGAGTCTATACTTACATAAATAAATAACAATTAATAAGTAAATGGGAAGAAGGGACAAACCTCCTGTGTAGAACAATCCCATAAATTTGTATAAATATTCTGCCCTTAAGAAGCTGATGCATACTCACCACTCCAGCAAGAAAAATTGTCAAAAAGGGTAAAGATTATAGTGTAGAAACCTGACAAATACTACCTCATCTGTGTGTGATGAAAATAGCAGTCTATCTTTGTGTTCTTTCTCCCCAAACATAACACAGTCTAATCATAAAAATAAAAAGAACATCAGATAAATATCAGTTGACAGATATTCATAGAATATCTGACCCTTACTCTTTAAAACTGTCAAGGTCATTAAAATCAAAGAAAGTCAGAGAAACTGTCATAGGCAAGAGAAGCCTAAAGAAGTGTGGTAAGTAAATATAATGCAGCACTGTGGATAGGACACTAAAAGAGAAAAATTATATTGGTTAGTAATACTTTATCAATACTAGTTCATGAATTGTAACTAACGTATCATACTACTATGAGATACAATTGGGGATCCAGGTGAGGAATGCATAGGAACTTTATGCATCATCGTTGCAACCTTCTATAAGTCTAAACTGTGACAAATAATAAAATGTGTTATAAAAACAACGTTCCATGTATGTTATATATAGTACACATTATTCTTAAAAGAATATGTTCATACTAGTCGATAAAAGCCATTCACACGTTTAAACATCACCAAATTCTTAAGACAGAACTACTATTTTCTGTAGGTGAGAAAGCCAAAGCTCAGAGAAACTAAGTAATTTTCTAGAGATCAATTAGTATTAAAACCATTTATTATTACCTCAAATTAAATTCTATTTTCTATAATACCATACAATGCCACCAGTGCAATGAAAAAATTTATTCTCAAGATTATTATCCAAAAGCATTATACATTTCTTTGTCAATAATACATATATATTCAGTATCCCCCAAATCATAAGCAGCAAAACTATAATACCATATATTTAAAAATGTTTTAAAATATCCAAACCCTGTACAATAAGACAATAGTTTAAAACAAAAACTAATTAAGAATAATTACTTAAAACATGAGCTACAATCAAGAACAAACTAAAATTATTTGACTTTTAAGAGACTTCAGATAAATTTGCCTAGCCCTGGAGCAGCTATTTCCTATAGCAATGAGAAAATTTGAGTTCAGAATAATAGAACTGTTTAATATTATACAACTAGTTATTACAGGGTTTTTAATGTAACCCAGGTATCCCAAGTTCCAGTCCAGTCCCAATATATCATATAAAGCAATGAAAATATCAGTGCCATTTTTGCCGCAGAATTAGAATTTTCAACTCTATCACACCATTACTCCTGGAAGTGAGATGGCAAAATTTACTAAAAAGTATAGACACTTACTGCACACACAAATAAATTAAAGGTATATATACACACAGATATATAAATGAGCATTTATATATACATACATATGTATGTATATGAATATATGTACAAAAGATAAATAAAAACCTTGAATCACTTTAAAAAGAAATGACAGCAAAATATTTATCTGCATGTGTGCTTGTGTCCCAAACTACATCATTTTTTTTTTCAAAACAATTATATGATTCTGCTAGTAATTTCTTCAGCCAGGTAAAAGAGCGATTTTTCACTTTTTTCATGATATAATATTTTACTTGCCAATGTATTTAGTTATCAATATATTATCAGTAGCTATTTGGTGATTAATTTCCCCCATGGAAAAATCTGATGATTAATTTTCTCCCATTAAAAAATAACATTTATTTTATTAAAATTCTGGCATAGCTGGGACATCCTCCAGATAATAGAAAATCAAAAAACCATATGGTAATAAAAGTACATTGATGATTTCTGTTTAAAAGAGATTTCTGTTCCGCAAAGAGTTCTTAGACCTTTTCTCAGCATCTTGTATATTGCATTACTTCTCCTATAAATTAATTTATTCAGGAAAGTCTTCATAGGGTATTTTTTAAAGCTAAATCTTGAAGCATCTGTCAGAGCATCCTCAATAGCTCTGGCTTTGGATGTCAGAAGTGTCATCAAAGCCCAATTTCACAATGTGCTAAATATATACGGATAATCCAATTTCTTAGACTTAGTAAGCCTCTGTTGACTCAATTGTCAAAAGAATCCCACCTAGGAGGCAGAGACTGTCAAATATTAACCAACCCTATTTCTTCCTCCTGTAAATACAACTGCACTGTTTTTCAAATCTTCTTGCAGTTACATATAGGACTTAATTGCATTCTAGTCAATGGACAGTGAACTAAAGTGATGTGCAGTATGTGTAAAGCTCACACACACACACACACACACACACACAGCAAAAGGCAATCCTTCATGGTCTTTTTCATCTATGGGCAGATGTCATTGTCCAGGGTAAACTTGAAATCCACTTATAAAGTATATATGGCAGACTCTTCATTCCAATTTATCTTTGAATAACTGTGTGAAAGCCACCCACATGTTCAACACATAGTCTGTGGACAAGAAAGCTTAATCACTTTGATCTGTTTACAAGAGCAAGAAACACATTTCTATTCTGTTTGAATTGCTATTTATTCATTTTTTGTTGTTGTTGTTGTTGTTATTGCTGTAGTCCTACCTTAAGAAATGCAACCAATATGTTAAGGTTATTTTAAGGATTGAAGAAGAAAATACAAATACTTTAGCACAGTAATGACACTAGATGTCAATAAATGTAACGGGGTCTGAAGAAGCGCACACAAGAGATCTGTAGGTAAATAAAAATATCAACATCTAGACAGAAAAATTGTTCATCCAGATGAACAAATTAGAAAAGATACCCTTCATCCATATTGAGCTGGTCTTTAGTTGACGTATTTGGCTTGGAAAGGGAGCACCTCCATTTGCTGTCTGTTTGAGGCACAAAAACTATACAATCATTTCGAGTTATTTTTTAGTTTTTATTTAAATTTCAGTTAGTTAACATACAGTGTAATAATTTCAGGTGTACAATATTAGAGGTACTTCTAAATAGCAGTAAGAATATTTGAGGTAGGCTCGAGCATGAGAACAGTATTTGTAAAAATGTGTTTTCTGAAAAAAGTGATAAAGTATCTGAGGGTTGATGCAAAAGATGATGGAAGAAACTTTAGAAATGGATCAAATTGTGCGCGGAGATGACACAGAAAGGATATAAGACACTATACTACACTTCCAAGCTATTAATAGTCTAGACTCAATGTAGCTGATAAGATAACATGTTTGATGATTTAGGCAGGAATTGAGCTACAAATAGAATGCACAAGAATCATTGGAAAGCTTGACAAAAATGAATTTTCTCCACACAAAGAGATATAGTTATAGAAAGTATATCAGGTGACCCGTGTATCTACACATTTTACAAATATATCAGCTATTTCTGGTACTGGTGATTCTGGAGCCACACTTTGAAAAAATCTTCTTAAAATTATTTCCTCTGATTCTACTTTTCACTAGGAAGCCATATGTCTAAGGAAGTAAATAATGTATCTAATAATTGTTATAATTTATACAAGATGTCAAGGATCACAACTAGATTATGATTTTACATCCAAAGGAAATGTGCATAACAAGAGAGTCAGGCAATTATAAAAATTATAATTATGTGACATACACAGAAATAAAATGTAGGCACATATTAGTGAAATAATTTGGAGGAGGAGTGATTTAACTTTGCCTGAAATGGAGGGATAATCAGCAAAAATTTCCCAGAGAAAAAGAAACTAGAAAACCGTTAAATGATAGAAATAAGAATTTGACATTTAGGCAATAGGAGAAAAAGACTGGGGCAACAAACAGAAAGAACTTAGGGAGAAAATGTTACGTGAAATGCTTGGTGTCTTCAGCAAGCTAAATGCAATCCAGTTCTGATTTTGTTTCAACCACCAGGAGAGTAATATATATATATATACATATATAAAAAGAAATATATATATGAAAAGAAACAATTTTTCTTTTTTTTGGAAGATTTTCTAATTGTAATTTGATTTCTTGAGAACATAGTATTGCACTAGAGAGATAATAGTAATAATAGTACCTTAGCACCTTTGCCATGAATGAATTTCTCATTAGCAAGAGAAAAGTGTTTTTTTATATATTTTTCACTATTATATTGGTTGCATGTTGTTAAACACAGCAGTCTGACTTACATCATTTCTGTTTTTTAAGTCACATATGTCATTTTCTGCATAAAATTTTTAAGCTATGTCTTAATTTCCTTATCTGTAAAATGGAGGACAGTAATAGTTTAAACTTCATAGAACTATGATGAGGTTTTAGTGGGGGAAAAAATCATGAAATTTGATTGGTACCATGGCTGACACCTAGTAAACACACCCTGATCATTTGTGTTTGTGATTGTTGTATAGCTGATTGAAACCTGTTATTAAGAATTACTAAGAATATGAACTTGTAGAATATTGGAGCTCTGAAAGTTGGACATTATATATTTTGGGAACAAAGTATACCAATTTTCCACAATCCCTCACATAAAGTGAGAGCAGAGGGGATAGTTCCTTACTCATTCTGTAAGACCTGCTTTATTCTAATTACAAAAAGACAAACCATCATGCTTAATGGTGAGAAACTACATGCTTCCTTAGCAACATCAGAAACAAGGCAAGGATGTTCTCTTTTGCTATTCTTACTCAACACAGAAGCAAAGGCAAATCATGAGAGAAAGGATGGTCTTCTCAATAAATGGTGTTGTAACAACTGGCATCTGCATGTAAAATAATTAATATAAACACAGACTTTACACCCTTTACAAAAATTAACTCAAAATGAATAATGGACCTTAAATTAAAATGTAAATTTATAAAATTTCTAGAAGATAACATGGGAGAAAATTGGTGCCCTTGGCTTTTGTGATATGACTTTTTAGGTTTAACACTCAAAGCATTATTAATGAAAAAAAAATGTACACATTAGACTACATTAAAGTTAAGAACTACTGCTCCATGAAAGACACTATTAAAAGAATAAAAAGGCAAGCCAAAGACTTGTCTAAATTATTTGTAAAAACAATTGACTGATAAAGTACTAGTATCCTAAATATGCGAAGAAATCTTAACATTAAAAATTAAGAAAACAAACAACCCAATTAAAAAATGGGCATATGACTGAGCAGACACTTCATCAAAGAACACACACACAGACACACACATACAGGACTTTTATGTATTTTTGGAAAATGTTTCCCTTTACAATTATGCAATGCCCCTCTTTATCCCTGATAATTTTCTTTGCTTTAAGGTCTCTTTTTCTGAAAATAATACAGCTAATCCAGTTTCCTTTGATTAGTGTTTGAATGGTATCTTTTTCTCCACCCATTTATTTTTATTTTTTTTTAAAGATTTTATTTATTTATTTGAGAGAGAGATCATAGGCAAGGAGGCAGGCAGAGAGAGAGGGAGAAGCAGTCTCCCTGCTGAGCAGAGAGCCCAATGCAGGGGCTCAATCATGGGACCCTGGGACCACGACCTGAGCTGAAGGCAGAGGCTTAACCCACTGAGCCACCCAGGAGCCCCCATCCATTTACTTTTAATGTACCCATGTCTTTATATTAGCCACAGGTTTCTTGTAAACAACATATAGTTGGATCATGTGTATTTTGTTTGTTTTTGTTTTTAATCTACTCTGACAGTTCCTGTGTTTTAATTGGTATATTTAGATCATTGATATTTAAAGTGATTTTTTTACATAGTTGGAATAATATCTACTATACTTTTTACTATTTTCTACTCATTCTTTATTTTTTGTCTTCTACTATTTTTATGCATTCTTTGATTTAAATTAGAATAATTTAGATTAATTTATTATAAATTAATTTATAAATTAATTAGATTAATTAATTTAGATTAAATTTAGATAAATTTAAACATTTATCTAAGTCTATTTTTCTCCTCTCTTAGCATACCAATCATACTTTATTTGTTTCTCTTTTTAGTGGCTGCCCTTAGATTTGCAGTATGCATTTACAATTGATCCAAGTCCTCTTTCAGTTACACTATAGCACTTCACAGATTGTACATATAATACACTTATAAAAGACTATTACTAATTCTTTATTCCTGCTTCTTATTGATTCTTTCATTTCACTTATTCATTAATGGTAATTAATGAATAAATTGTTGCTATTATTATTTTGAACAAAATGTTGTTTGTTAGACCAAGAATAAACATGACAAAGATCTTATTTTATGCTCATTGCTTCCTTCTCTCTCTTCCTTTCTTTAGGTAGGTCTGAGTTTTTGTCTTATTTAACTCCTTTCTGAAAAACTTTTTTTTTAAGATTTTATTTATTTACTTGACAGAGATCACAAGCAGGCAGAAAGGCAGGCAGAGAGAGAGAGGAGGAAGCAGGCTGCCCACTGAGCAGAAAGCCTGATGTGGGGCTCAATCCCAGGACCCTGGGATCATGACCTGAGCCGAAGGCAGAGGTTTTAACCCACTGAGGCACCCAGGCACCCCTATGTCATGTTTTTTTTTAAGTGTTCCACATCTTTGGGATACTTTATTCCATCTTATTATTTGTTCTTTTCATTTCAGCTTTGGAAGTTTTTATTGATATTTCTTCAAGTTCACTTATTCTTTCTTTGGCTATGTCCTACTAATGATGAGTCCATTAAACACCTCTTTCCTTTACATTATGTATTTAAAAATAGCTACTTTCCCTTTCACTCTGCTAGGAAATGGAAACATAGGGTATTTTTCTCAGATCCACACTGTGAGAATCTGGTAGGGCTCCTGGAGTTACCAGCCACAAAACTGTGTGAGTGTGTGTGAATGTGATGGGGGGCAAAGACTGGCTTCCTCTAGAAATATTTACCTTTTAAATTTGTTCACACTTAGCCATCAACAATTTGATATAATATAGTTTAAGTTTTCCTATTCTGGTTTTAGTTCCTGCAAAGGTTTTCTCTTAGGCTTCTCCTATAACAAGCTGCTATTTTCTGAATCCAATGGTTTGTTTCTCCAGTTTTGGAGAATTTTTGCTGGGTGACCTAAATTTTCCACTTGATCTTAAAAAAAAAATGTTGATTTTCAGTTTGTTCAGCTTGTTCCTGTGATGGTGAGAAGTGATGGCTTCCAAACTCCTTATATACCACACTGGAAGTAGAAGTCTCACCTTTACTTTTAAATGAAATCAAAACAAAACTTAACAAACAAATCAACAAACAAGAAATTTCTTTGGTTCCTTATTTATTCCACTCTATTTTCTACATATATTCGCTCATTTTACCCATCATCCTCAGCCCATCATCTGCTTCCCTATAGCTTCAATCTTCATCCAAGAGTTTAACTGCTTTCACCAAGGTCACACTTTCTTAATCATGAAAACTAATGGAAACTTTTTTTTTTAGGTCTTATATTAATTAAAATATCTATACAATTTAAAAATATGGACTATTTTCTTACAGTGCACTTCTCTAGTTTTCCAGAATAGTATTTATTTTTCTTTTTCTCTGGTTACTTCTCTTGATCCCTTTTATTGAGTCTTGGTTTTACTTTTCTTTTTCTACCAAATTTATCACAAGTCCTGGGGACTTTAAGACTTTTTCTCTTATTTTGTACATTTCCTGTAGGTGTTTTCACCACTTCCTAAAAAATAATTTCCTAAAACAGCATCCCACAACTACATCAGTGCTTCCACATTTTTTTTTTTTTTTACTTCAGAGAATGATGTCCCCAGTCACCAGTTGTCCTTGTTGAGCATCAGAAATTCATACATTCTTTTTAAGGAGATTTCATATGTGTGTGTGTGTGTGTGTGTACATATACATATATATATGTGTATATATATACATATATACACATATATATAATATTTATATATATATCATAAAAATTCAGTCCCCTAGCATGTTATAATGCATAAAATATGCAAGAATTCTATAACATATTTTATTCAAGTTTTTGATCATTAAATTCACGTAAGTACTTCAGATTCTCTAAATAATGCGCATTCATAGGCACAAATTTCATTTATTCCTTACATTGATTGTTATGGAATTACTGTTAATTTACTTAAATATTAGCATATAGATGCAAAGGATAGGAAAACAAAAATTAAAATTCAAGGAAAATGAATAACAGAACCACATAAATAATGTACATATTCCTCTTGATATAGTTTCTTTTTTTTTAAGATTTTATTTATTTAGTTGAGAGAGAGAGAATGAGAGAAAGCACGAGAGGGGAGAAGATCAGAGGGAGAAGCTGACTCCCAGGGACCTGGGAGTGCTATAGGGGACTCAATCCTGGGACTCCGGGATCATGACCTGAGCTGAAGACAGTTGCTTAATCAACAGAGACACCCAGGCACCCTGATATAGACTTTCTTAAAGAAGAATAGCCTGATTTGGGCTTGGCAGATACAATTCAAATATTAAAATCCAGTCTTTATTTTTCTGTAGTGAAAAACTTTATATAAATGTGAAAGATGTTTTTGCACACCTACAAAATGGAACCCAACTGTAGCACAAAATACATTGGATTTAAAAGACTTTTAAATCATCAAAATCTATTCTTTGTTTCCAAAAAAAGTAAGAGTAGTTTACAATAGGTTATCTTTGAATTCCTAATAACTTGAAATGATCCAAGACAGAGAGACTAACAATAAAAACGGTCATCCATAAAATAATGTATTTCATTGTGAATATATTTATTATGAGTTCACATTTTAAAAGTAATCATATTAGTTATCTTAGTGTATCCTTCTTGTAAGCCTGATGATTTTGTTTTCCCATGTACGAGCATTTCTTTTCCTCACTCTAACTCAATAATAAAATGTGAAGATCTATGAGCAATTGTTTGCTTCTAACGAATTTCTCAACAGTGTAGATCTCATGAATCAGATTCTCTAAACAGATGATGTCATATTTTCCCAGAAAGCATGCAAACACTTTAAAAGTATATTATGGTATTGGTATTACCTTGAGGACACTTTGGGGAGAGACATAGTTAAGTTTTGGTGGTGAATGAGGATAGAGAGTATTGAAATGTTTCTTGCAGTAAATGCAGAATCCATTTTTAGAAGTTCACTGACAGTAGAGTGGAGAATAGTTTCAGGAAGAGGCAATTGAAATTGGGACCCTAGGAAGAGACTATTGAAATCACAGCAGTGGAAATGGGAAACATTATTTAGAAATATTCTTAGAGGATAGCAATGTGGAGACTTTACAAAGTAAAATCTGGAGGTGCAAGAAACAGAGGAATCAAGAATGATTCACAGCCTCTTTTCCAGCTGGAAGCAGAGTGAGTTAGAGAGCTAAAAGAAGATTATAGCTGTGCCAGATACTCTGAAGTTGGAAGCAACTTAATTTTGTAGAACTAAAGGACATGCTCATAAGAGTTTTGCTCAGAAGGTAATTATAAAAAAAAAAAATAAGGCAAATTGACATGACAAGGAAAAGATAAGCAGTATTCTAAGGAGTATAGGTAGATGTTCTGAAATGAATCAGATGGCTAGAATGACTGTTTAGGAATCTTGCAATTTTGGTGTACTTGCGGAACCCACACCAACATTTGTCATCAGGATGAGGGTATGCTAGTGTGAGCTGAAAGGTCTAAAAATGACTGTAGTGCTTTAGTTTTGCCAAATATTCAATGACACTTTGTTAAGCTCAAGAAAGCTTTACTTTACATGCTGGGCATTGTGAAATTGTAAGTTGCGTAGTGTTACCCAAATCTGAGGTCAGCAGATGAACTGATCTACACCTATAGCTATGGGAAAATGGAGTAAAAGAAAATTCTCCTGAAAATTATATGTGCCACCCAAGACTTTATCAGTAGACCAATAGAAAAATCTAATTTATTTATTTTATCTGCATAATTCCAGCAATGATTCTATTGATATGAAATGATTAATATGCTAATTAATAAAATTAATGTAATTATTTTCATGTTATATTGCATTGGTAGCCTAAGACACGGAGTTATTCAGTAACATTATGACTTCAGTAAATTAACTAAGCAGTTTATTTCAAATAGATATTTTAAAAAATTATTTCCACTAATATTCTCAAAAGATATTACTTTGTAAAGCATTTGGTGACTAACAATTGTGTACTATGAAAGCATCCTCCATTTTTTCCTTTATTTTATATTAGATTTGAAGTTCTATTACATAAGACTTATAATAAAATAATTTGAATTCTCTTTCTTTAGAAATTAGCCTCTTGACAAAGAGATAGTTTTCTTACATGGGTTGCTTTAATAGATTTTTAAAAAACTCTGTTTACCTTTTCAAAAAAAATTTTTTTGCCTATAAAGTGAAGATGGGAGAGTGTCTAGCTATGCAAAACTAAAGGACAAATCACTGAACACCAGCAAACAGTCATTCTAGAGAATAATAAAATAAATAAGTAAGACTCCTAGGTTAATAAAAATGTCACATGCTATTAAGTTTGATGGCATTGTAGATAAAAAGTACAGATGATCAATTTCTATTTTAGTCTTAAACCTCATTATTGTTTATTAAAGTGTCAAATCAACATGATTCTTGTTTGCTTTGCATACACCTTATGAATTATTGATAATTTTAAAATGCCTTAAAGAACTAGGCCTGTTACTGACCTAATGTTCACATCATATATTAATAAAAAAGATAAAATATTCTGAGAATTTTTGGTGATCTGACTCTACTGGTATTTCACCCTCCTAACAGTTGTAGATAATGGCTTTGCTAGAACTGAGCCTCTGCTTTCAGAATGGGAGAGGGAGATCACAGGGAGTCAGTGAGATGAAATGCTGGATGCCAAAAAGGTGGCAAGAGCAATGTGTAGGTCATATTGAGCAAAGTCCTTCAATCAGGGCTACACCCCAGATCTTCAGCAAATTCCTATCTACAGTGTGATTCTAGTATTTGGCCAAGAAAAGACAGAGCTTCATTTCTCAATGTGTTGAGATATGGACTCAGAAGAGACAGAGAGCCGTTTTTCTAACTATGGGAAGAGTAAAGGCCTTATTCAAGTTGTGAAATTAATGATTGGGACAAATTTACCATAAATATGAGGGAGCACAAAATTTCTAAATGATGTTACAAGTTGAGTTACTTTCTCAGATTCTTTGACATAAGGTGCTTATCATATAAAGTCAATATCACTGAAGTGAATCAATAATGCATTTCCCCCATGATTTCAAAACCACAAGATTCAGTCTAAAAACAGCTTAAGAACTTGGAAACAGATGTTCAGCAAGAAAGTCCACAGTACACAGTTTAATGCCTCTCTACTAGAGATCAATTCTTTGTAAAGTAAGCTCTCTCCCAAAACTGCATTGTAGACATAATTACAGAATCAAGAAATTGCAGCTCTTTCTGGAAGGGAAGGGAAGAGAGGTAATAATATAATTAACTAGTAAATTAAAAATAGATTATTAAGCACTTAGCATGAGCCAGCCACCCTCCTTGGTGCTAGGAATACATTGTTGAATGAAACTAGCAAAAATCCCTATCTGTCCACACGGAGCTTATATTCTATTGGGAGTAAATAAAAAATAAATTTCTTAAGTAAGAAAATTATATAATAAACTGTGATAAATTCCTTGGAAAAAATAAAGTAGAGATCAAGAATACTAGGTATAATTTATAGAGTTATGTTAAGTAGAGCACATTGAGGTAATATTTGAATGGCGAAGAGAAACCAGTGAGAGAAATAGTTGTATGAATATATGGAGGGAAACCACTCCAATTTAAGTGTTCAGCCAGTGAAAAATTCATGTGGTAAAAGAGTGTTGCAGTGTTTAAGGAACCTCAAAGAGGCTGGATTAACTGGAGTTGAATCAAAAAACTAGAGTTAACATGGAGCTAGATTACTTAGAGCCCATGGGTCATTATGAAACTTCTAGGTTCTATGCTGAGAAAAATAAGGATTTGCTGGAGGAATCTGGGAAGAGACTGGTATGATCTAAATTAGTTATTAATAGGATCACTCTGAGTGATGTGTTGAAAATAGTATCTCTTGAAACAAAAGTGGAAGAAAGGTGAACAGTAGGAAGTTATTGAAATAATATGGAGCAGAGGTGATGGTAACTCAGACCACAGTGCTAACTATGCAGATAATGGGAGGAAATCAGATTTTAGCATTGTTTTGAGGGATTTTCTGGTGGATTAATTAGAATTATGGGAGAAAGAGAAATCACTTTTGATCACAAGTGTTTGGCTTACAAGGATAGAATTATCATTAACTGAGATGCTAAAGATTGTGAGCAAGGGATTTGGAGAGACATGTGGAGGAAAAATAAGACATTCAATTTGACATGTTAAGTCTGAAGTATCTACTAGACATTTGAGTGGAAATATCAGGTTTGGACATGTCTGGAGAAATGTGGGCTGAAGCCAGTTGTAAAGCCTGTCCACTGAAGAATCTGAATGAGATCACCAATACAGTGATTGCAGATAAAGTAGAGAAATATAGAGTTCGAGCATTGTACTGTTAAGAAGTCTGGGAGAACAAGAGGAATGAGCAAAGGAAATGTAGGTTTTCTTCCTAGGTTTACAAGAAGTGTCACTTACATACCATGATCTTTATTGATGGCTTAAGTAAGATTAAGACTGAGAGTTCATTGCCCATAGCTTTACAGCCATGTGATCATAGTAACCATAGAAAGACCATTTTCAGAGGGGTGTTTAGAAGAGCCTCAAGAGAAGATTTTAAAAAGAATGGGAGAAGAAAATTTGGAGACAGAGAGACTAGACATCTCTTTAGGAGCTTTGCTGCAAAAGGGAGCAAACAAACGAATCAAGAACTTGGGAGTGAATATAAGGTAAAATGTTTTCTTTCTTATAATGAAAAGGAAAATACATTACTGTGTGTGCTGACTCATATGGTCAAGTAGAGAAAGAAAAAATTATGGAGAAAAAAGGGAGAACTACTTTAGTAACATTTTTGACTTGGTATAATGGGCTGAGACTCATTCGAAAGTAAAGGGATAAATTTGCACCAAAGCAGGAACAGTTCAACTACAGATATAATGAAAGGTAGATGGGTTATTTGGTAAGGTGGCTAATGGAAGCACTCTTATAATTGCTTCACTTTTCTCCTTGAAGTAGAAAGCAAGGCCATCTATTGAGAATAATGATTGGGAAGGGATGTCAAATGTTTTAGAAGAGAAGAGTCAATTAAGAGAGAAGAAGAGTGAATGGATTAGAGAAATAGGCCATGATTGCCTTGCAATGTCAATGGTCCTTAGGTTAGAATTTGTCTTTGCTGCAGCAAGAACAATATTGATGATTTTACCAGTGATTGGTATTGAGATCAAGAAAGAAATTTATAGGCTCACACAGTAAGTGGGTGAGTCAGAATTCAGTCTCATGTAATAGCGTTGGCCCTCAGGTTGAATTCTAAAGAAGAAAATATTAACCTCCAAAATGTACTGTCTAAACAAGGCAAGAGCATAGTACAGAACAAATCTGACCTCTTGAGTATAAAAAGGCACTAGTACTGATTTCCCTTTGCAGAAGGCACAGGCTCTGGAGAGAGATTCTAAGACATTCAATCTCCCACCAGAAGATGCCACTACCTAGTCAACAGAAGTCTCAGACACTTGATAGGCCCTATCTGGGAGGATAAAAGAATTATGACAGACTATTTAAACTCAGAATTTATTATGCCTGCCAAGATAATGATACTGTTTTTTCACATTTGTCCCTCCACATTTCATAACTACTCAGATTTTCCTAAATGCTTTTTGTGATGCAGAACAAGCATTTGCTGGTTGCTAACGCAGAAGACCAAGTGACAGAAACTAGTGGTCCAAAAGAGGGACTAGAGTATTTCAGTTTATGAAAGGTATGCGGTCAAGCCAAGAGACAATCTGCAAAAATGAATTTAGGAAAGGGAAGATTTTTTTCCTGATTATTGAAAATAAATTTCATCCTTAGGAAAAGAAAAGATGAGCAGGATGAGTAGATGTCTAAGATTGAAATATCTAGATTACATAAATTAATATGTATTCTATATTTTTTCTTATTTCCTCCTCCTTGCTGTAAAGAACTAGGTATTGGATTAGGAGACTCCATTTTCTTGGATTGGCTGTGGTCAAATAAAATATATGAGTGCTAGAGAAATAGTGAATAATTCCAAGGTCCAGGTTATGAACCCTCTCTCCTTACTTTGACTCACTTTTAAATTATAAATTATTTCATAATAAAAGCCAGTTATAGAACTATTTTCTGCAGCAGTTGAAGAATCAGTGCCTCTCTCTAAGTCTTACAAAGAGCAGAGTCAATTGATTTCATAGGACCAGAGAGCACAGTTAACACATAATATGAAGATATATGTTGGAGAATTTACAAAGATAATGTAGAGATAACTGAATTCACCAACTTATAAAAATAGAGGTTCCATCCAGATTTACTCATGTCTCAAAGAAAAAGGAAAGACCCAAATTTGGGGTTATATTCAGTTCCTTGAATTATCCAAACATCTTTTTTTTTTTTTTTTTTTTTTTGCTTCTGAGCACTTTTGGACATTTCTTCCTCTTGATCATCTAAATTAAAGGATAACACTGGAAAGAGAAAAAGTAAGATTGAAGTAAGTCAGTTCTGTTATTGCTAGTAAATCCATTAATAACTTTCTGATTTAGAAGTCTCCTGAATAGTAATTATTACCCCAGGGTACTGAGTAACTTGGGAATAGAAATGTAGTAGTGAAAGTGGCCTTACATAATTTGGTATATAATATAAGCTTTTAGAATTCATATTTGTGATTATCTAACTTTGGCTACAAAAATGTTGTCAAAGCAAATGTCAACTTTTGTACACAGAGTTTCTCAGGGCAGAATCGTGCTAGGTGGCACCCACCATGTATCTAGAAGAAAGAGAAGCTTTGGGAAAGTAATGTTTCAAGTTTTATCTGAGTATGTTGTTAAGCTTAACTTGAAAAATGCACCAGAGATTGTTTTGTCCTGATCAAGAATATCAGGATGTAAAACTATTAACATTAGGGTTATTGCCAAATCTGAATTTCAAAGTAATTTAATAACAAAATACCATTCTCTTTTAATGAACACTCATATTATGGATAAAGGAAATTTTAGGAGGTCTGTGTTGATGGACAGGAGGGGTATAGACGGAAAATGTGGGAAAAAATATTATTTAAAAAACTAAGATGTATCCAGTGGGTGGTATTACTGTGATTTATTCTTTTCCTTTTTGATGATATTTTAAGGCTTAATTCAATATTCTTGACTTTAAGAGAGAATAAGCAAAACAAATGAAAGTATTTCACAGTAACATTTAATTGTTGGACTAAACTGGCTGTTAGCATTTAATTTATGCCATTTTAGTTGTTCCTTTCCAATGACTTCCATTCATTCATTGCTGAAAGCAACCCAAGCATAAATTACTTTATATTTCCCTGGGTAATGAACAAAAAATATTGACTCCACAAGTTTACTTTTCTCATTTCTCTAAGGGATAGTACATTAATCATCATCTATATCATCTCAGCCATGATCTTGTCAAAAGGCAAGAAAATTGAAGCAAACTTACTTATTTGCTTAGTATATGAGTAACTATTTTCTATGCATTGATATTGCCACCTAACTCCATACTTGAACTTCAAATGGTAGATGTGGAAAAGATTTATAGGTACTTTAAAAATGGTAACCAAGCTAAAGAGAGTATGTTCAGTGAAATTTTTAGTATTGCTCAATATATGACCACAATAGCTGTATTATCACATTTGAGTTCCTAAGAAAATTCATGCAACACTTTGGAATCCTCCAACTATTATTTTAACATTATCTATTTCTGCTCTTTCTCAGTTGTTTTCTGTCTGCATCCAGAATACTTAAGCTGCTCCATCATCACCTAGTGCCATTGTCCCACTGTTACAACAGACTGATACAACACCATTTCCTAACAATGATCAAGTAAGGAAAAATAAAGACCTTCAATTTGTAAATAGTCATAAGATAATATGATCACTAGGCATTATAAAAAGTACATATTCAAGTAAGGATTAAATTTTGTCTTTGTTTTGTTTTCGGTATTCCTTCTTGTCAACTTTATATTTAGCCAGGAAACAATCTTGAGTTCAATCAATTTTTTTCTGGAAAAGCAACTTCTAGAAAAACAACTTGTCTTTCAAATTTGGCTTGTATATTATATTTTCTCTAATTTTATTTTTTATATTTTATATATATTGTATTTTCTCTATCTTTTATATTTTAATTTTGTATTTTCTCTAATCTCCTGCAGTATATAGTCTGCTGCAACATAAGATAAGAACATTCTATATTTCTAATATAATTACCACATTTAAAAAAATTACATAGTTTTCTATTTTCCACAAAAGGCTTTTTGTCACTGATGTTATGCTGAATGGCAAGACTAAGTAGTTCTTTCTTTCTTTCTTTTTTTTTTTAAAGATTTTATTTATTTATTTGACAGAGAGAAAGATCACAAGTAGGCAGAGAGGCAGGCAGAGAGAGAGGGGGAAGCAGTCTCCCCGCTGAGCAGAGAACCTGATGCGGGGCTTGATCCCAGGACCCTGAGATCATGACCTGAGCTGAAGGCAGAAGCTTAACCCACTGAGCCGCCCAGGTGCCCCTAGTTCTTTCTTGATAATATATTTATATCTCAAAGGTTAGGAAATTTTGAACTTTAAGACATCTTAATATATCACCTTTACCAGCTCTGGTCTCTGAGGCAATGAAACTGAACACTGTAGTTGATTTCTTAAATTTAAACCATTCTAATTGATTGTAAAAAAATAATTTAGAGTACTCCTTTTCTGGTGGGACCTTGATGACAATAAGGGAATTATGGTTACCTGATATCTCTTGACAAGGTTGTTTTCTGTTTTTTGTTTGTTCTTATTGTTGTATTGCTCTGTTTTGTGTTTTATGGGAAATATTATTCTTGAATGACATTCTTGAATGTTATTCTTGAAGGACCCAATGTTATTCTTGAATGACATTCTTCTGTCAGTAGAGACTGGTCCAGGAATAGACACATAGTCCAACCTGGAACATGAGATATGGGAAGCTTTTTTCAGTACCATAATAATTAATGGTACTATTGTCTGATGTTTGTGTCTCCCCCAAATTTATATATTAAAATGCTAACCCCTAAGGTGATATTATTAAGAGATAGGCCTTTGGAAGGTGATTGCATTTATAAAAGATACTTGGGAGCTTGATTTCTCCTTCTACCATTTAAAGGCACAGCAAGAAGATACCACATATCAACTAAGAAGTGAGTTTTCACCACACGGTGGATATGCCGGAGTCTTGATCTTGAACCTCCCAGTCTTCAGAACTGTGAGAAGTAAAGTTCTGTTTATAATCCACCCAGTTTATGAAATTTTGTTATAGCAGCCTGAATGGACTAAGACAAATAGTCTTAAAAACTGTGAATGAGAAAGTTTTTCCTGTCTGATCCTCAGAAATATCCTATAATTAGGAAGGGAATGGCATGAACTTCACTTAGCATGAAGCCAATGCTGTGGGTGGCAGAATTAAATGATAGGAAGAATTGTCATCCCCAATCATTACACTTAGTTGTAACATTGACCAACTGTACAGCCAGTCATCACTGTAGATTTTCTCTTTGGTGAGATAAAATATACTCAGTTATTGTTAAGATAATTTTGTTATTATCTGTTTCATTTAGTTAAAATAATCCTGACTGATTCAGAAGTTAACAACTTTAGAACAGATATAGCAGGAAACAACTTGAGAACACATGCTAGTACATAAAAGTGTGACAGATTGAAAATATCAAATTTTCAAATTCATAGTATTGATATTTGTGAAATGCTATCTATGGGATATAAAAAGTGGAGGATACAGATGCCCAGGGATAACTGTGAAAAGCTGAAGAAGATAAAATTGAGGTGAAAAGCAGAAAAGTCAGGATTAGATGAGAACTGAAGAACTGGTAAGAGTTAAGGAATGGATTGAGAATATACTAAATATAGAAGAAGACAGTAAAATAAAATATAAAGACAGAAAAATCTTCATAAGAAACTGTTCCCACAATAAGATAATGGCTACTGATAGCATGAACATAGTTTAGAATGCATTCTGCATTTTCCCAAAATTAGATTTTATTTTATTTTCTTTAAAGATTTTTATCTATCTATTTATTTATTTATTTGAGAATAAGAGAGAGAGAGAGAGAGAGTGAAAGAGAGCATACGAGGGGAGGTCAGAAGGATAAGCAGACTCCCTGTGGAGCTGGAATCCCAATGTGGGACTCAATGTTGGGACTTGACGATCATGACCTGAGCCAAAGGCAGTGGCTTAACCAACGGAGCCACCTAGGTGTCCCCCAAATTAGATTTTACATTAATGATGTGGACATAACCCAAATATTACAATTAGATTTTGTTTCTAAGCCATCTTTATATGTAATTTAAAATTACCTTCAATCCTGATACAGAGATATAGAAATTAATTATTCATCATATGCCCTCTAATTTGAACACATAAAAGATTTTGGAGTCAAAATTCAATTACTTTTGATGAAGGGGATATCTATATACTTTTTTATATCCAAATGTGTAGCTTAGAACATAAAAATGCTTACAAGATATAAAATAAAAATCACTGGAAATAATTCTAAGTTTTTTTTTAAAGAATTACAAGTTACTGTAAGAAATGTTGATAAGGGGGTGTCTGGGTGGCTCAGTGGGTTAAAGCCTCTGCCTTTGGTGCAGGTCATTATCCCAGGGTCCTGGGATTGAGCCTGCATTAGAGCTTTCTGCTCAGCAGGGACCCTGCTTCCCTTCCTCTCTCTCTGCCTGCCTCTCTGCCTACTTGTGACCTCTGTCCGTCAAATAAATAAATAAAATCTTAAAAAAAAAGAAATGTTGATAAAATTTTTCTTTCCATGATATATTTAATCTTGCTCTTATATTCAACCATTTAATATTATAATGTAGTCTGAATTAGCTTCAAAATTTTAAATTAAAAATAATTAAAGTTATACCAAGGATCTCAAAATAAAAATCCTAAAGGAAAAAAAGATTTTTTTTTTTCTTAAACAAGGGGAAAGGAAGACAGAATAACACATGTAGTTAACATATATTGAAGAGCTTACATTCTATTTGTGTCATTGTCCAAAGCTGCCACTCAGTTATAACTCCTCAGACACATAATTGCAGTAATTTTCAGGCAAAATTCTGACTGAGAAAGTTGCCTTTATGCACAGCTCTGGTGAACATATTGTGTCAGAATTAAAGCAGAGAATGACCTTTATATCTTAGTTCTCGGTTCTCTAATAATTACCATGAGTTTTCACTTCAAGTATCAGATAAACGGGGTTAATTTAGGAAGACGTAAAGAATCATTCTGAAGTCTTTTCCCCCTGACAATAAGTAATATTGCTCCATTCAACTTTGGTTTATTGCTATCCTTGTTATTTCTCCTTGTAATCATTTGCAATGGTCCATTTGTGATTTTCTCTGGTGATAGTTTCTTTTCTTACACATTTAATCCTATTTTGTGTCTCTGTGGCTTTTTCATGCTGCTCTCTGCCTATAACGACCTTCCAATAACTCAAGATTCACCTTTCAAAGTAAAGTATTAACAGCAATGCTTTAAACACCAGGTTATGTCAAGTGCTGATCTGTGCTCCCATAACATCCTGTGCATATATTTACATGGCTCACTATATCATACTGGAAATAAATCCTTTTATCTTATGTTATTTTCTCCTACTGCATCAGAATTTCCTTAATGATAATGACCCATTTCTATATCCTTCAAATTTTGGTCTTAAGAGTCTGGGGACAAACTTGCAAGTAATTTTTTTTGGGGGGGGAGTCTTGAAGTTAAACCCAGAGAGATGGATTAGAAAACAAAACTGAGACTTCACATTCCCAATTATCGGATTCCTTAGATCTTAAGTAAATATCTTACTTTCTTACTAGTCTCTTTATTTTAATCACCTAAGACTTTGGCATAGAGTATGAAACTAAAGTAACATGAAAATTTTGTTTTATGTTGAACAGACCCATGCTTAAGTAAAAACAGGAGACCATAAACATTAACGTTTAATGTTTTATTCTGTTACAATTTTTTTCATTTCTTTTATTCATTTTATTCATTTTATATCTTTCCAGAATGAATTTAAATGATATGACTTGACCTCCTATTTATTTTTCTTTGAATGATATAATTATCTTAATGAAATATGTTTAGCTAAAATGCTTTTATAGGAATGTATTAGAAAGTAATGAAGATTGAAAAAATGTAATCACACACACATACATACACAATCCTCAGATGTATTAAAGAATTTATTGACATTTCTTTGAAATCATAAGGAATTTTAATATGCTAATAGCTTGCATACAATTTCAGTGAAAATGGTAGAACATTTATCTCCAAGGAGCTATCCTTCCACAAACGTGGTAGAAGTAAGCAAAAACTGTTAGAATTGATTTTTGAATTCTGAAAAAAAAAATCAGAGTCTTATAGGGACAAACTAAACAAGGAATCACAATGGCAACTTAAAAATAGTTGGAGAGCTCTGAGCTATTTTTACTTGCCTTTCTTTTACCCAAAACTTCCATCAGCAGTGGTCTCAAAAATGGCAACCCATGTTTCTAGCACCTGGTACAGAGGGAACAAAACAGATTTTGTTCTCAAATAATTGTGTTCATCTAATTTAATTTGCCTAGTGGTTGTCTGAAGGACTAACAAAAGCACTTGCTTTGGTTTCACCTGGTTCAGAACTCTCTCAGGGAGTCACAAAAGTGACTACACAGAGGACATTCTTTGAAAATTCTGAAAGACAATTGAAGAACTCACTCCTGCATGGAGCAAGTGATTGAAATTTGAGAAACAATAATAGACATCCCAAAAGCCTGAGAAGAAAATCTGTGAAGAGTCTTCGAAGAGTTATATCATTGAAAAATCTCACAGATATATTGGGGAATATAGAAAGTTAGGTGCATGCCCAGAGCAGAATGTGTGTTTGCAAAATACCTGAGAAGATCTTAAGCTTTCACCTCAGACTAATCTTTAGGCTCTGTACAAGCAGAAAATAAAGATTAAGGCACGGTTGTAAATAGCCTACCTAAGTGTTAAAGGAGTGTTATAGCACATATCCACTGTACAAAGTTTAAAAGAGTTTTTGTTTTTGCCTTCAAGAATTTAAATAAATCTGTCAACATTAGCTAACAAAGAGATAAAGGAACAGAAACTTCAGAGACTACACACAATAAATAATACAGTCTTTGCAAATATAGTTTAGGAAAGTTCTTAAGCAAACCAATTAGAAGGCCAAGAAAGCAACAACCACCACAAATCCTGAGGTGGAAGAAGAATCTGACTACTAAAATTAATATAATATTCAAGATGCCCAAGTTTCAACAAGAAATTATAAAGCATGCAAAAAAAAAAAAAAAAAAAGTATTCCTTACTCATAGGAAAATTAACCCAAACTATTTCAGTGGATAGGATTTCAGTGAAAGGTTGAAAGGAGATATTCCATGCAAATAGTAACTGGGAGAGAACTGAACTAACTATATTCTATCATAAGAAAGAGACTTTAAGTCAAAATTGTTATGAGAGACATAGAAGAACATTATATATTCATAAAAGTGTCAATTCATCCATCAAGGAGATATAACAATTATAAATGTATATGCACCTAACAGCAAATAGGTATCTAAGAATAGCAATTTTTGAGTTTTGAAATTCCTTTTCTATTGAAACTTCTTTATAATTTACCTTTTTATAATTTTACCAATGATCTTAAAATAAAAACTTTATTCTTTTTTTCTGAGTGATAAACCTTTATTTTTTTCTTTCATAATTCTTTCATTTCTTTTATTCATCTTTATCAACTCAGCAAATTTTGGACAATAGGAAAAGCATATAAGATGCAAGATAAAGCAATGTCATCTGAACTTAAATTAAGAATTGCAATAGATAGGGGCACCTGGGTGGCTCAGTAGGTTAAAGCCTCTGCCTTTGGCTCAGGTCATGATCTCAGGGTCCTGGGATCGAGCCCCGTGTCGGGCTCTCTGCTCACCTGGGAGCCTGCTTCCCTTCCTCTCTCTCTGCCTGCCTCTCTGCCTACTTGTGATTTCTGTCTGTCAAATGAATAAATAAAATCTTAAAAAAGAGAAAAGAATTACAATAGATAACACATAAAATAATGCTCTAATAATAAGAGTGCTCTAATAAAAATAATGGAAAAACCTGTTTATCTCAAAATAATAAATTTACAGTGAGGCTCTGTTAATTACAGTACTAATACAAGAAAAATAATCTATTTCCTACTAATTTAATCATAACAGTTCTAAGAAAAAAACTAATAATAAGTGTCAACTTATACAAATGTGGGTCAGAAATGAGTTTCAAATGTGATGAGAATTCCTTAAAGCAAAATGTATGACAATAAAATTAAACTAGGAAGTTATTATGTTTAGCACTGAAACACTGCATATGTGTGTGTGCATGTGTGTGAGACAGGGTGGGGTGGTATTGGGGAGAGAGAGAGAGTATACATATATAGTCTTTCCTTAACATGTGTTTGCAGACTTTTTTTACTATTAATAGGAAGTTTCCTGAATATATGCAAAATATAATTCTCAAACTCATCCTATTCAATATTTTTTACAAAAACGTGTAAAAAAATTATTTTATCAGCCTATTCCAATCCTATGAACTAACAGGGAATTTAATCATTTTCAAGACTATATATCCTATTAATATTTTTGGCTTTGTAATAAAACCTAATAATTTTTAGGACAAAAATACAATAATTACATTAAATCCACCTAGAATATTGGCCACGATATGATGTCCATACAATACAAGTTGCAACATACAAACATACAGATACAATAAGTAGAAGCTACCAAGACTCTGAAGGTCATTTTCCTACAAATATATACTTAACTCCTCTAGGTATCAGTGTTTGAAGGGTGTTTTAAATTCTTGGTATTTTTATCATGATGAAGTAAAACACTTGTTTAATTAAAAGTATGAAGAAATACAGAAATAATTCAATTAAAGATTTATATTTAAATTTATAGGGCAAAAGTACACAAGTATCAAAATATTAATTATTTAAAAATAAGAAAATTGTCAAATTAACAACTTAGAAATTGTTAATTTATAAAAAGGAATATGTAAAGAACTAAGAAGAAAGATACAAACCCACTGGGACTTTAAAAATAACATGGTAAGCATTTCCTGCTGAATACTAGCAGATTGTTCTTAAAGATTTAAATTTTTTATATAAAAATTCTAACTGTAATGCTATTTCCCCGTAGATAATTTATACATTGACAACAAATCTCCAATCTATTTTTCAAAAATATAGCAAAAACAGCTAAGTGTACATACACACATGCATACACATACAAAACAATCTATTGTGTGAAATATTTGATGTAAAATACTTAGTAGTTCTCTGACCACCAAAGTATCAGTATGTTATTAGGCAATTTCTCTGTATGTTTACAATAACATTTCTCTTTCCCTTTGCTCTCTCTATACATTTATTCAGCATATTTTTGAATATTTAGATATCCATTGTATTAACAGAAGTATGGATTAAATATGCAAGGCAATGTGGAAATGTGTTCTGAACAAGCACGGAGTTGCAGAACATCATCACATTGAGTACAGCATTCTGATGCCTCTCTTAAAGCCAACAACATCCAAAACAGACAAACCTTTCTAGATATACAGTGAATTCTTCAAATAGCTACATAAATTACTGGTTGCTACTAAATGAACTTGGAATACAATTCTATATGTTTCCTACATATATATTTAATATTTTATTTATATTTTAAAGTAAAATATAAATGTTTCCATGTAAATATTAGCCAAAAACACTGAACTGAGAGACATATAATGTATAGTCATAAAGATTCAAGCAATGGTCTACTAGATTAAATATTGGCACAGAAAAAATTTTGGTCTACTCTTATCTTTGTTCAAGGATATGAGATTGAAATTATTGACATACAACATATTAAAAGAATAAAAGAAATAGAAACAGAAAGTTAAAACAATGCTAGAGGACAAAAAAAATGGACATATTTTAATAAATGCACAGGTATCAACAAAGATATATTTAATTTTGCACACAATGATATCAATACCAACAGCTACCTACCTTTATTCAAGTTTGACATATTCAGAAGCAATACATAAAACTACTTATTTTGCAAAGTAGTTACTAGGAATACTTCTAATAAATATGTTTATTTATTGTAAATCTCTCTTCTACAATTCAGACCATCTGGGTTGTCATCCTATTTCATATAGTACTTCATAAATTGTGATTTAACCATCTTTTATTTAATATAGCTTATAATTCAAATGGCAACATTTAGTTATTAAGTTGATTTTAGTATTAAATTAGCTAGTGCATAAAGATGATCTGATTTATATCCCATCAGAGTAGTATATCCCAAGAAATTTTATCCACAACCCATTTCCTCTTCCATTTTGGCTATGTTTGGCTTGAAGTTCATAAACAAAATTCACAGTTTATGCAACTGAAAGTAAATTTTCATTCATGGTTATTCTCACAAGCTTATTTGGAGCATTACATCTAATTCTATGTCAATGCACATACATATCTTGATTTTCCAATTTAGAGAATGAGGACTTTTTTTAGGTAGTTTTCTATGATAAAATAAGCAAAATGCATTTTCCCAAATCCTATTTGAATTGTAGCACTAATGGAATAATTTTTCAAAGTTGTATAGAATTTTTCTCTTTTAAAAAACAAATGGACTTCTGGTTTCTACTTCTGTATATAAGAAGATTGGAAATGGCCAATCCATCCCAACAAGTAAAAAATTAAATAGATTGAAAAATCAACAACTCTTATTCTATTCCTAAAAGAAAGTAGCTTGCAGGAAAACCTGCTACCATGAAAACAGAAGAGACAGCCTAGCATGCTGAAGTATTGTCAGAGCCTAACTGATCTGGGGAAGGGAAACTACTAACTCCATCTGGCTCAAGTTTTCCACGTGGGGAAGAGAAATATACAACGTTAGCCCACTATCCATCCTGACCTACCTAACAAGGGAGGGAAACAAAACAAAACAAACAAACTGAGAAACACTTGTGAAGTTCAAAGTCTGTAGGCATAGACTCACTAAAAAAACTGAGCTCTAACTGTTGGACTATTGGATGATTCTTCTCCTCTCATACCTCATCATCACATTACTAAAAGTCTAGGTACAGCAATTCCTTTTAGTCTTTACATCACATCCAGTTAATCAAGAAAAAAATTACCAAGGCATACCAAAAGGTAAAAAACACAATTTGAAGAGAAAGAGCAAGCATGAGAACCAGACATGGCAGGGATGTTGGCATTATCAACAGATTGGGAAATTAAAACAACTATGATTGATATGCTAAGGGCTCTAATAACAAAGTAGACCGCATCCAAGAACAGAAGGACAATGTAAGCATAGAGATGGAAACACCAAGAAATAATCAAAAATAAATTCTAGAGATTAAAAAACAACTACACACAGAAATAAAGAATGCCTCTGATGGGTTTTCTAATAAAGTGGACACAGATGAGGGAAGAATTTCTGAGCTAGAGGATAAAATCTTCCATAGAATCAATAAAAACTGAAAGGCAAAGAGAATAATGACTGAAAAAAAAAAAACAAATTGGAAAGTCTAAAACCTGTAGAACAACTACAAAAGGTATAACATACACATAAATACCTGATGGAAAAGAAAGAGAAAAAGGAACAGAAAAGAATATCTGAAGGAATAATGATTGGGAATGCAAAATGGCGCATTTTGCACCGTGGAAGTCACTTTGGAAGATATATGATCCAACAATTGTGCTCATTAGTATTTATCCAAAACAGTTGAAAACGTATGTCACACAAAAACCTGCACATGGATGTTTATAATAGCTTTATTTATAGATGCCCAAATTTGGAAACAACAAAGAAGTCCTTTGTTAGGTGAATGGATGTATAAACCATATCCAGACAAAGGAATCTTAATCAGAGCTAAAAAGAAATAAGCTGTCAAGCCATGAAAAGACATAGGTGAGCCTTAAACACATATTACTCAGTGAAAGAAGTCCATCTGAGATGACTATACACCATATGATTATATATACCGAATGATTCCAGTTATATGACATTCTGGAAAAGGCAAAATTAGAGAGACAATAAAAAGATTAGTGGTTGTTTACAATAAAAAGATTAGTGGTTGCTTTAGGTAGCATCAAATGGGAAATAGAGATGAACAGGCATAGCACAGAGGATTTCTTAGGACAACGAAAATACTCTGTATGATACTATAATGGTGGATATATGTCATCATGCGTTTGTTCCAATCCACAGAATGCACAAAACTAAGAGTCAATTCTGATGTAAATTATGGGCTTTGAGTATAATGTATCATTCTGATGAGTGTTTTTGACAGTGGGAGAGGTTTTCCCATGTGTGTGGCCTGCAGCGATATGGAAAATCTCCATACCTTCCACCCAATTTTATTGTAAACCTAAAACTGCTTTTAAAATAAAGTCTTAATGGGCACCTGTGTGGCTCAGTCAGTTAAGCAGTGATTCCTGATTTTGGCTCAGGCCATGATCTCAGGGCCATGAGATTGAGCCCCATGTCTGGCTCCACAATCAGAGTCTGCCTGAGATTCTCTATCTCCCTTTCCCCTCTAGCCTTTCCCATATTCAGGCACTCTAAATAAATAAATAAATGTATTTTTAAAAAATTTTAAAAAGTAAAGTCTTAAAAAACAACAAATTACATCTGAAATTCTAGTATATGCAAATTAAATCACGTATTTGAATTCATATGTTATTTTGACATTAATTAAATTGTTTTGTCTCAGTAATTATATTAAAAGGTTTATGTTTGGGGCGCCTGGGAGTCTCAGTGGGTTAAAGCCTCTGCCTTCGGCTCAGGTCAAAATCCCAGGGTCCTGGGATCGAACCCTGCATCGGGCTCTCTGCTCAGCGGGGAGCCTGCTTCCTCCTTTCTCTCTCTGTCTGCCTCTCTGCCTACTTGTAATCCCTGCCCGTCAAATAAATAAATAAAATCTTTTAAAAAAAAAAAGGTTTATGTTTATGTTGGGTTCATAACATAGACTTTATTAGGGTAAACAATACTGGGTCTTAATTGAAATATAATTAAATTTGTAATATAACTTTCATGCACTCAATAATCTCTAGTATATCTGATTGCCATTTTAAAAAATGTTTTATAAAATAATACTGGATGATGGTGTTTTAATAGTAATTTGAAACTTTTTTAAATTATAAAATTTCATATGTCTACCTGTAATAATCAAATGAAATTACAACAAATGGAAATTTTAAGTTATGGCACCCTTTAATATTTAAAGATTTTCCTCATTTATAATAATATTTTGGCATATTATCAGGTACGGTTCAGGTTTTTTAAATATAAAACTAATTTTGTTCAACATAAAACTGAATTTTTATTTTGAATAATGGACTCATCCCAGAAGATACAGAAGAAAGGAAACACTAATTTGCAAACTACTAACACATTGACAAAACAAAACAGAGTAATGTGAGCTGCAAAATGTTGAGACTTTAAATCAATCAAAATATAGCACATTATTTAAACCAAAACTTTCCAAGAATAATACCCGATCCTCTAACTTCATGAAATGCATAAAATAACTTGTCAATCGTAGAAACTTTATTTTTTTTATATTTGAGAGAAGTTAGGTATACCAGCAATATTTCAGATTTATGTAGGGCATATATGAAATGTGAGCAATTTAGGGCTAAAATTGAACTTCCCAAGTTGTATTTTCATGTAATGTCCATGATTATCTAGAGATTTGCATCAAAAGATCAAAATGAGAGGTGATTATGCACAGATTCAAAATTTCAATCACACCATCTGTAGGTGGTCTCAATAATGAGATCCTCATTGCCTAAAGGGAATGAAAAATCGGCAGGCTGGTTTTCTGAAAAATTAGAGGAAATACTACATCTCAAATAGTTTCTCCAATCGTAAAATAAACTTTTGTTATCATTTCTCTCAAATAATTAGCTCCTTTTAAACATAAAAATAAATATTTTGAAAATAAAACTGAGGTTATTTGCAATGTCACTTATATATTACATGATTAAATATATAATTATGTATCTGTGATTTTACAAAGTATATATAACTCTCATCTCTCAAATTTAATCTTCATTTACAAAAGCTTATCTAGTAGACATATTTTACAATAGGTATAGTGGAAATGGCAGCCAGAGTGTGCACTCTCCATTTTCCCCTGTGGTGCTCAGCCAGGAGAATGACCATGATTGACTGATCATTGGAATCTGCAGGGGAAATAGATAATCCTTGGGCCAAAAGTCTTTAGGAAGATGCTTCATTATGAATTATAATTTGTTATGCTACAGTGAAGACTAAGAATTCAGCATATTGTTAATAAATTGTCATGCTTGGGTCTCTTATGGTAATGATCATCAATCAATTCACTTAATCGTTAAAGTGAATGTATTTCCTGGGGAAATAATGGGGGAGAGTACCAATATAAACTATTCAAATTGTTCAGAGTTTGGGAGATAAAGAAAAAATCATTAAAAATCACAGCATTGATCAAAGGTCAAAAACACCCCAGAGTACTTATTATAATAAAATTCAAGGGGCTCCCAGTTGGCTTAGTTGGTTAAGCATATGTCTTCAGCTCAGGTCATGAGCCTGGAGTCCTGGGATCTAGCCCCAGGCTCCCTGCTCAGTGGGGAGTCTGCTCCCTCTCCCTCTATTCCTCCCCCCACTCATGCTCTCTCTCTGTCTCTTTCTTTCTCTTGATCACTCTCTCCCAAATAAATAAATAAATAAATCTTAAAGAAAAAAAGAAATAAAATTCAAAAGTGTTTGAAGGACTCTTTCCAAAACTCAAGTAACACAACAATCCTCTTGAATGTAAGTTTGTATTCAACTGAATACACTGTTTTTTCAAATCACAAATAGCAACAATTGATGATTTATAGTACATGGAAAGTGGAATAAATGACACCAGTGACATAAAGGATGGAAAGGAGGAATTGGAAACATAATATATTTGTGTGTTATTTATTATCCTAATATATGTGTAGATGCATACTAACATACAGATATAAAATATATTATATCTATATATTATTAGTATATACCTATACTACACATGAAATAATGTGTTGTTTGAAGGAGGTCCTAGATTAGTAAAAAATGAGTATTATAAATGTGAAAAGAACTGTCATGATGGAAAGGAAATAAAATAGGATCATATAAAATGCTCAATTAAAATCAGATAATATAGCAAAAGATGCCTCTTTCAATATATAGAAAACAATTATGAACATGGTTTATATTAATCCAACTATGCCAATAATCACTTTAAATAGAAATGGTCTATAGACTCCAATTAAAAATGAGATAGTCAGAGTGGATTAAAAAAAAAACAAAATAAAATAAAACAAAAAACACCAAAACCAAAACCCAAGACCTAACTGTATGAGGTCTACAAAAAACCCACTTTAATTCAAAAACTCAAGGGCATTTGGATGGCTCAGTCAATTAAGCATCCGATTATTGATTTCAGCTCCCGTCATAATCTCAGGGTCCTGAGATTGAGCCTGGCATAGGGCTCCATGCTGAGCATGGAGCCTGCTTGGGATTCTCTCTCTCCCTCTCCCTCTGCCCCTGTTCCTGCTGCTCACACCCCCACCCCTCTCTAAAATAAAGAAAGAAAGAAAAAAAAATAAGGACTCAGATTAAAAGTAAAAGGATGGACTTCTGCTTTTGGAAAGATGAACTGTCATGCTTTTCCCTATTCCTCTTCCTAAATCTAGTAAAACCCTGGATGTTACATATAAAACAAAGGTAAGAAGTCTATGAAAGATGCAAGGACCTCAAGGCCTAAGGAATTACATGGTGATGAATTTTTTTTTTTCACTTCATATATTCTAGACTTGGAGTTGAAGAGCCCAGTATTCTAGGGTTTCAAAAGGCACTGACCAGAAAAACCTCTAACAAAAGCCTCTTTTTTTTTCTAACAAAAGAAATAACAAAGAACAGTCTAACAAGACAAAAATATTAGACAATAACTGGTATACTTCAGTAAAATAACAGAAAATACTTTAACCCTTACCTTCACCCATGCCAGCAGATGCTGAGTGGGGAGCCTGGACTTCCAGCTTTAGGAAGCTATAATGAGCTTCCTCAACAGTGCTGCTAGAGTGTTGTCAGAAATCTCCCAGAACAGAGACTGGACTTTCATATCCAATTTTTAAAAAATATTTTAACTTCTTATTTGAGAGAGTAAGAGAGAGAGAGAGCACAAGTGAGTGGGGGCAAAAGGAGAAGCAGACTCCCCGTTGAGCATGGAGCCCAATGTGGGGCTCAATTCCAAGACTCAGGGATCATGACCTGAGCCGAAGGCAGATGCTTAACTGACTGAACCACCCAGACACACTATGGACTTTCATATCCAATTGCCAGTAATACAGTATTTTTGTTTGTTTGTTTGTTTGTTTTCCCCACTGTAATGTCAATGAAGACCATGTAAGGACCTAAGACTTTTAAACCCACCTGGATATACTGTGGTTCTTTCGCCTTAAATACTGGGGTGGTATCAGAGAAGTTAAAAAAAAAAAAATCAGGACTTTCAGCATTAGCCAATGGAAACCAATGCTGTCTGTGAAGACTACTTGGGGAATACAAAATCCCATGACTGAACAACAGTGATGAGGGACTCACCCCATACTAGGGTATCAACTGAAAACTAGTAATGAATATGAATATGAAATTCTATCCCCATGCACAGGCAGTGCTTCCCTTTACTCAATAAAATGCTGTCAAAATAGGCACTTTAAACAGAAAATTCTAATAAGATCCAGAGTCTCACAACATAATATAAAATGCCCATGTTTCAATCTTTTCATATAAAGAACCAGGAAGATTTCAAACTACATGAAAGTAATCATTTACCAAGAAGTCAAAGATATTGAATGAATTCACTAAGATTTTAAAGCAGTCGTCATAAAAATGGTTCAAGGAACAATTACAAACATTCTTGAAACAAATGACAAATTAGAAAGCTCTCTCTCTCTCTCTCTCTCTCTCTCTCACACACACACACACACACACACACACACACACACATACAATTAGAAAGTCTCAGGAAGAAAAGATATAAAAGAACAAAATGAAAGTTTTAGAACTGAAAAATATCCTATCTGAAATAAAAACCTCAGTAAATAGGCTCAAGAGCAGAATAGGGGGACAGAAGGAAGAGTCAGTGACATGGAAGCAATGGCATTTACCCAATTTAAAGAGAGAATGATAAAGAACAATGTCTCAAAAATAATTGAACAAGAGACGCCTGGGTGGCTCAGTGGGTTAAAGCCTCTGCCTTTGGCTCAAGTCATGATCCCAGAGTCCTGGGATCAAGCCCCACATCGGGCTCTCTGCTCAGCAGGGAACCTGCTTCCTCCTCTCTCTCTCTCTGCCTGCCTCTCTGCCTATTAGTGATCTTGTCTGTCAAATAAATAAATAAAATCTTTTAAAAAATAAATAAAAAATAAAAAAATAATAATTGAACAAAACATCAGTGACCTGTGGGACTATTAAAAAAAGAAGATCTAGGGGTGCCTGAGTGGCTCAATTGATTAAGCATCTGTCTTCTGTTCAGGTCATGAACCCAAGGTCCCAGGATTGAACCCCACCTTGGGGTCTCTGCTCAGCAGAGTGCCTGCTTTTCCCTCTCCCTCTGCTCATCCACCTGCTTGTGTTCTCACTGTCTGTCTTCCCTGTCTTTCTCCTCTGTCGAATAAATAAAAAACAAAATATTAAAAAAGAAATAAAGAAAATCTAGCATTCATATCGTTGGAGTCTTGTAAGAAAACAAGAAAAGGGGAGGCTGAGACACTATTCAAAGAAATAATGGTAGAAATAGTCCCAATTCAGAAAAAATATCCCACATACCTTTAAGTTTAAGAAAGTAAGTATCAAATAGAATAAATCCACAGAAATATTTAACAAAACATTTCATAACTAAGCTTTTGAAAACTGAAGATAAAGAAAGAGTCTTGACAGCGAAGAAAAATGATGCTTCACATACATGAACAGAAATTTACAACTGTGGATTTCTTTAATATTTATTTATTTATTTTAGAGTAAGAGAGCACATGCACATACACACATGAGTGAAGAGGGAAGGAGAGGGGAGAGGCACAGGTAGGAGGGGAGGAGAATCACAAGCAGATCCCTGCTGAGCATAGAGCTCTCAATGCAGGGCTCCATCTCACAGCCTGGAGATCATGATCTGAGCTGAAACCAAGAGTTAGACACTCAATCAAATGATTCACTGAAGCACTCCAACAATGGATTTCTTATCAGCAACTATGGTGGCCAGATGGAAGTGGCACAATAGATTTTTAAGTGCTGAAAGGAAAGGAAAAAAAGAAAACTATCAACAGAATCTTACACAAAGTAAAAATATCCTTCAGGAATAAAAAAGAAATCAAGACATTCTCAAATGAAGAAAAAGAGAATTTGTTATCAGTGGACTTATTCTAAAAGAATAGCTAGAGGAAGTTCTTTTATGGAAAGAAAATTATGTAAGAGAAAACACTGGAAGAGCAGGAAAGGTGAAAGATCATGATTAGCAAAAATGTTGATAAATACAATAGACTATGTTTCTCATGGGTCTTCTAAATTATTTTTGGTGGTTGAAGCAAAAGTTGAGGTACTATCTAATGTGGTTCTATTTGAATGCACTGAAAATATTTAAGACAACTATAAAAGGGGGAGGATAAAGACACACAGAGTGAAGTAATGCTTCAACTCTTCACACAAACTAGTAAAATGATGTTAGTAGTAGACTGTGATAAGCTATGTTTATATATAGTGTAATACCTAGAACAAACATTAATAAAATCATACAGAAAAATTCACTAAAAAAATACTATAAATAAATCAAAATGAAATCCTGAATAGGTTTTCCAGATAAGTAAAACAAAAGGTCAGGACAAAGAAAACGTATAAAGAAACAAGAGAAGGAACCCTCTCTGTCTCTCTCTCTCTATTTATATATGGATAGAGATAGACATAGATGATATAGATATGTAGATAGATAGATGCAGACTTAAGCCCTAATATATTAATAACCACATTAAGCATAAATGGTCTGAATGTACTGATTAGAAGACAGATAGTGATAGAGTGGATCAAAACATATGACCTAAATTGTGCTTTCTACAAGAAATTCTCTTTGAATATAATTAATAGCAGGTTGAAGTAAAAGAATGAAATGTATACATTATGCAAATATTGATCAAAGGAAAATAGTAATGGCTATATTAATATCAAATATATTCGATCACAGAACAAAGAAAATTGTTGGAGGAAGTTTGGGCAGATCATATAATGATAAAAGTGTTGCCCCATCAGAAAAATACAGAAAATGTATATGTTGTATGTCCAACAATAGAGCTAAAAATATGCAAAGCAATTTTTTATAGAATTGAAAAGAAAAAGCAAAGATGCCTACATTTGTTTAGACTTAAAATTTCAATACTCCTTACAAAAAAAATTGGTAGATAAACTAAGGAGAGATTCAACAAAAATACAGAATTCAAGGACATCATTAACCAGAATTCAGTCAAAATTCATAGGATACTCCATGAAAATAAGCAGAGGACACATTCTTCTCAGTATTCATAAAACTTATAGCAAGACATAACATATCCTGGGCCATAAAACAACCTCAACAAATTTTAAAGAATTGAAATCATACAAAGTGTTTTCTCTACCCACAGTGAAATTAAATTAATAATGAATAGGAAAAAGAAAACAAAAAAATCTCAAAACACTTGAGAACTAAATAATGGACTTCTAATTTATGTGTATATCAAAGAGAAAAATATTAAGAGAAATATAAAATACATTAAAGTGAATAACAATAAGAATACAACATATCAAAAGTTGGAGAAAAAGCTAAAGCAGTGTTGAGAGGGATATTACACCACTAAATGTATTCATCAAAAAGAATAATCCCACCATGTATACACAAACTTTTTAATATTGAAAATTCAAAAGCTTCCAAATCCCTGCCTCCAACTCCTACTTCAAATGAGTATCCTGTATCCTCCATCAGCAAGGAGATGATCCCTGCCATCAAATACAGGAATACAGGTGCATTGGGTTTCTCAACTCCAACTCAGTGAAGCAGCAAGGTTGCTCTATGAGTGAGAAGCAGAGAGAAAAAAAATGAGGTGTATGCACTAGATCTGGATATTGAGAGCAGCTTGAAACAACTGGCCTGGTGGTGTACTGACATCATTGGTATAAAGGAAATGACCATTAGTAAGATCAGTGAGGAGGAGATCCAGAGGTCAGAGGAAAAAATGACCCTACACAGCCACTTGGATAGACCCAGCAAGTTGCCCAGACCAATATCATCCTTCAGGAACAGACTGAGCTATCCATGGGCCAAGAGTCTGTGCTAGAAGCCATCAAAAAGAAAATTGGCCCTATCAAGTCCAATGAACTCCTCCAACATCCACCACCTTAGTTTTTGGCCACAACATACCTAACTCATTCCAAGACATCACCTTGGTGCTTCCAACCAGCAGCACTGCTGCTTCATGTCTATACCACAGTTGTGTCTCTAGTATGGTATCCATGGTCCAACTTTCCGTGGGTTCAGTGATCACCCTTACACCACCCATCATTCACACACTCAGTATCAATGTACCCATGCATCCCTAGGCTCCTCCTATCATGGCACCCCCCCAGCCCCCACGATTGTTCCAACAGCCTTAATGCCAGCCCCACATGTGGCACTTGTCCCAGCTATACTGTCAATGTCTCCTACCTACATTCTACTCTATTGAGGATGAGCCAAATTTGTCTCCAAGAAACTGAAGACAGAGGACATCCTCAAGCTGGAGAAGAAGTTCTTATGCAGAAACAAGGGTCCACTACCCATCAAATCCAAGTGCGCAAAAGATAAGAGAATTGAAACTAAAGGGGCAGGTGATGCTTTTTATCCCTCTGCTCACAGACAGTTCTCTGTCATCCAGGTGAAGATTCATGAAGTCACAGACATGCAGCAGGGAAACAAACTGCAGTGTGAGGTCATCTTCATTGAGGATTCCAAGTTGTTTACTATAACATGTCCAATGGCATTGTCATCCACCTGGCCCTCAAGGAAAGAAGGAGAAAAAAATAGAAAAGAGAAACCTGCTCCCAGCCACTGCCATTTTGCCTCTCTTTTCCCCAAGCCCCTGCTGTAGACCCAGAAGACCTACCTTAAGCCTTCAAATTTGTTTTCTCTTATTAATTGGAAATTCAAACTGTCCAGCAGAGTTCCATTTCCCCATCTTCTCCCCACACTGGAAAGAGTAGCAGGCTTTTGAAGCCACTCTTCTTCACAGTGGTTTCTGGAATCCCTTTGTGTTAGGATCTTGAGTTGAGAGAATTCATTTTTGGGGAGAGCCTATTAGGAATTGTGAGCCCCGAGATATCCTGCAGGATAGTGTCAGAATGCCAAATGGCACTTGGCTGATCATATATGATTGTTATAATCATTAATAATTTTGTATCTTGCCATGGGCTGTCTAAAAACCTTCTTGGACCTTTAATTGTCTCGTAGGCCAATCCTCTAGCTTCTGCTTTAAAAACCTAGGAAAATAAAAGAAAAACAAATCCAAAACTGGCAGATGGAAGGAAATAACAAATATAAAAGCAGAAATCAATGAAATTGAAAACTAATTAATAATAGAGTAAGTCAGTGAAACAGAGAGCTGAAAAGATCAATGAAATTGGCAAATTTCTAATAAATTAAAAAACAGAAGGCACAAGTTAGCAGGAATGGAACAAGAGTTATCCCTATGAGCCTGCAGATGTCAGAAGGATAATAAAGGAATAGTAATAACAACTTTATATGCACACACACTTAACAAAATTTTGACTGAGTCTTCTAAAACACAAGCTACCATAACTCATCCAATAAAAGAGATCATTTGAATAGTTCTGTAGCTATCAAGGAAATAGAATTTGCAATTATGAAACTTGCCAAAAATAAATTTTTAGTTTCAAATTCTTTTATTGGAAAATTACACCAAATATTTTAATATGAATTAATATTATTTATACACAAGCTTTTCCAAAAAATAAAAAAGGGGGGATCATTATCCAATTCATTTTAGTAAGTTAGTATTATCTTCATTCCAAAACCAGACAAAACAGTGGATTAAGAGAAAAGTAAAGCCAAATTACTTCATGAATTATTTATAAATATTCTTAACAAAAAATTATCAAATAGAAATTAAAACTATATGCAATGATTCCTCAGACCCAAGCAAGGTTTATTCCAAAGGTGCAAGGCTTGTTCAACATTTGAAAATGAATCAAAATTATTCACCATATTATCAGGATTAAAAAAAAAAACAGTGAAGAGGATGAAAATGCAATCATATCCAAGACATTTCAAAAAGCCTCTTTGAAAGGGATCCTTTGACACATATTTGGAAGGAGTAAATATTTGCTCAGTTAAAAAAATCCCCTCTTAGTCATTTGAAAATTCACTTGTTTCATTCTGTCATTTTAAAAATTTTGTTTTATTTTATTTTATTTTTCAGTGATCCAAAATTCATTGTTTAGGCAACATAGCCAGTGCTCCATGTAATACATGTCCTCCTTAATACGCACCACCAAGCTCATCCAAACCCCTACCCGCTGCTTCCAAAACCCTCAGTTTGTTTCTCAGAGTCCACAGTCTCTCATTGTTTGTCTCTCCCTCCAATTTCCTCCAAATCACTTCTCCTCTCCGTCTCCCAGTATCTTCTGTGTATTCCTTATGCTCCACAACTAAGTGAAACCATATGATAATTGACTCTCTCTGCTTGACTTATTTCACTCAGCATAATCTCTTCCAGTCCTGTCCCTGTTGATACAAAAGTTGGGTTTTCATCCTTTCTGATGAGGGCATAATACTCCATTGTATATATAGACCATATCTTCCTTATCCATTCGTCTGTTGAAGGGCATCTTGGTTCTTTCCACAGTTTGGCAACTGTGGACATTGCTGCTATGAACATTGGGATACAGATGGCCTTTCTTTTCACTACATCTGTATCTTTGGGGTAAATACCCAGCAGTGCAATTGCTGGGTCATAGGGTAGCTCAATTTTAAAATTTTTAAAGAATTTCCACAGTGTTTTCCAAAGTGGCTGCACCAACTTTCATTCCTACCAACAGTGTAAGGGGTTCCCCTTTCTCCACATCCTATCCAATACTTCTTGTTTATTGTCTTGTTAATTTTGGCCATTCTAACTGGTGTAAGAACTCATACAGCAACTCAGTGATATGGCAGGATAGAAAATCAGTGTACAGAAATCAGTTGCTTTCTTATACATTAACAATGAAAATATAGAAAGGGAAATTAGAGAACTGATTCCATTTACTAGAGCACCAAGAACCATAAGATACCTGGGAATAAATCTAACCAAAGTAGTAAAGGATCTGTACTTGAGAAATAATAGAACACTCATGAAAGAAATTGAAGAAGACACAAAAAGATGGAAGAGCATTCCATGCTCATGAATCAGAAGAATAAACATTGTTAAAATGTCTATACTGCCTAGAGCAATCTATACTTTCAATACTATTCTGATCAAAATTCCACCGGCATTTTTCAAAGAGCTGGAACAAGCAATCCTAAAATTTGTATGGAACCAGAAGAAACCCCGAATTGCTAAGGAAATGTTGAAAAAAGAAAAACAAAACTGGGGGCATCATGTTGCCTGATTTCAAGCTTTACTACAAAGCTGTGATCACCAAGACAACATGGTACTGGCACAAAAACAGACACATAGACTAGTGAAACAGTGTAGAGAGCCCAGATATGGACGTTGAACGCTATGGTCAATCTTCCACAAAGAAGGAAAAAATTATACAGTGGGAAAAAGACAGTCTCTTCAATAATTGGTGCTGGGAAAATTGGACAACTATGTATGGAAGAATGAAACTCAACTATTCTCTTACAACATACACAAAGATAAACTCGAAATGGATAAAAGACCTCAACGTGAGGCAGGAATCTATCAAAATCCTAAAGGAGAACATAGGCAGTAACCTCCTCGACATCGGCCACAGCAACTTCTTTCAAGATATGTCTCCAAAGGCAAAGGAAACAAAAGCAAAAATGAACTTTTGGGACTTCATCAAGATCAAAAGCTTCTGCACAGCAAAGGAAACAGTAAACGAAACAAAGAGGCAACCCACAGAATGGGAGAAGATATTCACAAATGACACTATAGACAAAGGGCTGATACCCAAGATCTGTAAAGAACTCAAACTCAATGCACACAAAACAGATAATCACATCAAAAAATGGGGAGAAGATATGAACAACACTTCTCCAAAGAAGACATATGAATGGCTAACAGACACATGAAAAAAATGTTCATCATTATTAGCCATCAGGGAGATTCAAATCAAAACCACTTGTTTCATTCTTATTGATATTTATCAAATGGATGTTTTGCAAATATTTTTGCCATGTCTGTGTCTTTTCTTTCTCTTAACAGTCTTTCAATAAACCAACTTAGCAATTTTTTTCTTTTGTGAATTATATTATGCTTTTGAATTTGTATCTAAGATCTCATTACCAAACCACAAATCAATTATTTTATTGAAGCTTTAACTATTTTTTCCAACTACAAATATTAATGCTGTGTTGTTTTGAAAAGCCTGATTTTTTTCATCAAAGCAAATGAAGAAAACAGGCAGATTCTTTACTGAGTAAGAAACTAAGAAACCAAAAAAACAGATTGTTTTTGTTAAAGTAACATCCCATTCTTGCAGGTGTAAAAGATTATACACTCTTATGGGTCTGGTTATGCTCAACTGGAAATGAATCCAAAGTGTCCTGATGAGAGGGTGATAGGAACATTAAGTTAATGTTTGCAAAGCCTCAGAAAGTTTGGCCAATTTGTAATAGCTAAAGAGGCCCTTTACTGAATGTTCACTCCAAGATTACTGTTTCTAAATCAGTTGGTGGCCTTATATGTTCTTGGTTATATTTTCAGTTAAAGGACATAAAGGTAATATTGTTTCAGTGAGCTTTGCTTCCAGAACAGTAGATCCTGTAGGGAGCTAAATCTCAGAGTCAGGACTTGCTGTCATCAACTGGAAAATTAAGAAGAATAAATCCCAGATGGGATAGTATTAGAAACAATGTTCTTTCAAGTTATTTTTCTGTTTTCTATTATTTAATTTAGGGTCACTTAGACCTACATACATATTGATCTTAATCCTGCTTATTCCTACAGAGTAACAGTGGATTCTGATTATCTGTCAGTTACCAATATGCACATTTATCAACCCCCCAAAATTTACTTGTAAGACCAAGTCAATAACTGTAGTGTTCAGTTCACAGTTGTTCTGGAACATGCACAGAGGGGCGAAAAATTTGAGTTGCTCTATGTGCACATTATTGGCTGAGAATGAACAAGATGGTGCTTTTGGTGCTTTCTGTTTGTGATTTCACTGTTTAAAATGGCACCCAAGCCTAGTGTTGAAGTACTGTCTAGTGTTTACAGGCACAAGAAGGCTATGACTGTGATGATGGATATGTTTTGGATATCCCTTGATAAAATCCATATCCATGATATCCTTGGATAAAACTGTAGCACATAGAGTTTAAAACGCTTGCTTGGGTTCCATGACTAGTAACTGGTGGAGATGAGATATAAACTGTCCTGCGCTTTCAGCTGTTGTGTTATTCGAAGTGTTAAATAAAACGCATGGGGAGAGAGAAACTGCCCTCTTCAGTACTAAGTTATCCTGATAATTCTAAATGAAATGAAGAAAAACAAAAATTAGAAAGGAAAAACATCTTATTTTTTTGCAAATCAAAGTGTATCTCGTGTCACATCAAGAATTCATTTTAGGGACAGCCAATGCATTACTTTTAAAAAATAACAATAAATTTCAACATTTTTATATTTTAAGGATTATTGAGACAATTTTTATTTATATAGACTTAATTTTAAATCAATTTCACTTTTAAAATCTGCAATTACAGAAAAAGTTTCATCATTCTGTTTTATTCTATTTATTTTTTTATTCTGTTTATATTTTATTTATGTTTATATTATATTATGTTTATTAAGTATTTGCAAGCAACTCAGTCAAAAGTTAGAATTGAGGAAATTACTAAGACACATTATTTCATTTAATTTTATTAATTTTACTAAGACACATATTAAATAAAAATCTAACATGCTATATCCATTACTGTTAAATACTTGCTAAAGTATAAAATGATTTTATTAACAAAAAGCTACTCTGAACATAAATCAAATATAGATCCACATCTCCATTCACTCCTAATAAAGCCCTCCTGAGCAACTCTAAGAACAGATGAAATAGTTCACCAGGAGTATACAACAGCTATAAAATTATCTGATTTATTTAGAAAATATCTTTGCTTTCTTGAATGAAAATTATTTTGTGGATATATGGCTGTGAAACAATATACATATATTTTTCTCCCACTAGAATCACGAAAGGGAAACAAGAGCTATTAAATCAATTTTAGTTTTCAGTTGTGGAAAAAAAAAAGAATCTTTCTTTTAATGAAATCATGACCTTTTATTTCCATTATTAATAGAATCTTTTTGGAATGAGTCAATTCTCTTTAACATTGTATTTGATCTCTCAACATCTTGACCTGTAGGTTAAGCAAAATATTTATAGCATATGCCCTAAATTGCATTTTTTGATCTTCCAATTTATGAAAATATGTTTAATTTCAAGCATACTAAATTACTGTTAAGGACCCTTAAATTATAAATATAAATCTTCTTTTGTATAAGAAACCACTTTATGTTAAATTATAAAAGTCTTCTAATTTTTTAAAGTAAAACCATGTCATAAAGTTTTGATTGTATTGAAAAGAACTGCTAATATCTTACTAAATAGTTAGAGAAAATCTCATATAATCCTAAGTTTTTCCCACACTAAAAATAATGTACATATAGTATTGGTAAACCCAATCTATTCTACCACCCTCCAATGCTGCTACTTTTTGACAACAAGAGACAATTTCACATACTCTCCTCAGAAAATTAGAAGAGTCTTAACTTATTTCTGGGTTGAAAAATTTTGGTGTGTGTATGGAAGAAAGAGTGTAGAGGCAAAGTAAAGAAAGTTTATTACAGTTAAGAAAAATAAGTTTCTTCTGGAAATGACCTATATTTGTTTCCATCTATGACTATGAAAGAACACCAAATTTCAAACTAGAGTGAATTAAACCTATACAAAGTGAAAGACTAGATGTGAAAATTCTTAAACATGTAGTCAGTTAGGTCCACAGCAATCACTCATTATCTGGGGCATTGAATATTACTCAGGGGCAACTTTTTTGTTTTGATGGTGAAAACTTGAAGTGAATCAACACACTTGAAACTTTTGTTAGGAACAAGAAAATGCAAATCTGATTTTTTTTTTTTTTCTTGTAAAATGAGTTTATTGACTGGAAGCAACCATCATTGTTAGATGAGAAGAAAGGTGTAGACATTTCATAGTGCAATGGATCTCAGCAGGAAACACTGTCTCAGAAGATGCTCTTTAAAAATCTGTAAAGACATTTTTGGGGACATCACTTGGACTTAGCCTGAAAACAAAGATGTTAGAAAATTTTCAAGATAAGGAAACTTCCCCCAGATCAAAGATTTGTTTTAAGTTCCACATGACAGTTAAATACCTGACAACTATTCAAGACATTGTCAGACATTTAAATAATACATAAGCCTTATATATTATATATATATAATATATATATATTTATAAATAAATTATATATATTATGTAAGTCATATATATATGAGACATATAATAAACATCTGTGTATATCTATCTATACATATATCTATGTTATAGGCATTGAAGAAAGAATAAGTGGGAATGATAAATTAAAATCCAAACTTTTCTGCTTACACAATACAAGCATAAAACCAAATATATCAAGCTGTTTGTTCACATTGTGACCTAAAATATTTACATACATCTTTATCTTCAAAATTTTATTTGAATTCCAGGTAATTAGCATACAGTGTAATGTTAGTTTCAGGTGTAGAATTTAGTGAGTCATCACTTACTTGCAACACCCAGTGCTCATCACAATATATGCCCTCCTTAATCATCATCAACCCTTTAATCCATTTTTTTGGTAATTTAAATTTAAAAAAAGTGCTTCTCTGTTACATGCAAATATGGTTGTGATCAGGTAGATCTAGGGAATGTGGTGATTTGACAGAATACTGCTTATCTATGTCTTGAAAAAATATTTGATTAGAGCCACATATTAATTTTTTTCATAGCATAAATATGCTTAAACAACTTATAATTTCAAAACACAACATTGAAAGAACCAACAAATCCTTTAGATAAGAAAATAACGAAATTCCTTGACAATGAAAAATATATTTAAATTTATGATTTTGTTCTGTAAGTTTATTCATGTGAGAATTACATAATAGAGGTCAGTGTCTTTGAGTCTTTATTGGTAATGCAGTGTAATTTCCACTCTGGCAAAGAGCAAAGAGATATCACATATATTTTGTCAATCTCAAAGTGGTTCTTGCAGCCTAAGCAGTGTACTGTCAATAATGTAACAAGAATGATATAACCAGACAAACAGGTTGAAGTTCCATTGGCCATTTCCATTGGTAGCTACCTATATTACTACTTGAAATTTTTTATCTACTTCTTCCATCACAAGGATGACACAAACTGTATGTATGGGCATCTGTTCATGTAGTTTTTCTAGTCTCATAGTAAATACTTTGGCTGATATCTTGTATCTTATGACAAATGATAATGACTGAATAAAACTGAATCAGTTGGTTCTCCTCTTCTTAAACTACGGATGCTATTATCATCACCTTGTCATCAGGGAAGCAGGTTATACACCTGCAATATTCCATTTGGTTCCAAGCTCTACAGAAACCACAGAGATTTCTTTACCTAAAATATACACATAGTGTTAATGATGTACTTCCCATCCACCCAAACAAAGGTCTACTCTAAATTCATCTCAGGAAGTGTAAGCAAAGAGTACAATTAAAACTGTAGTTCCAAAGCTTCAACTTGGTCAAACAACAGACTGTAAAGCCTTGGGAATGAGAACACCAATAATACCTGTTCCAATGACCTGAAGTCAAAACCACTAGAAATCACCAGTCCAAGGACAAGCTCTAGGATCCCCATTGTCAGCAAGTACTATGTGTGCATCTGAGACTTGCTTTCAAGCTCCGGCTGACCCAATTTGAGCCCAGAGAGTTCACATGTGAGGCACCAATTTGTTGTCATCATTTTCTTCTATCTAGCTGTTTTCCAACACCATCAATATTTGGAGTTCTCCATTTTGTACTTCTCCTCCTTTTCCTAAGAGGTTCTTACTTCTAATCTAATCTAATCATCTAGCTACCTACTTATCTATCTATCATCTCTCCCCACCTTCTTTTTTCTTTACCAGTTCTTGCTTTCACTTGGTATGGGCTGCTTCAGTAGAAATACTTTTCTATGTGATGGAATTGTTAAACTGATAGTGCCTGCACCAGAAACAAATGTAAACATTGGCTGAGCTCAGAACATTTTGGAGCTTGGTGAGCATATGTGCTTTTGCAGTGACTGGAATGCCCTGGGCACTCCAGGGAGAAGCTGGGCTCCAGAGCATCTTCCACAGCCTATCTGCAGAGCATTTAGGAGACTTCCGGCCAGAGAAGGGTGTATGCAGTGGCAGCATCTATGGATTCAGCCAGTCACAGCTTTCTTGCTGCACAGGGAGCCAAAGCCCTGAGCACTGGGTAGTGGGAGCCTGAGTCTGGAATGGCCTGGGCATCGCCAGAGCAGGTTACTCCAGCCTGGATGGATAACTATACTCGATACTTAGAAAGCACTTGTATCCCAAGGTCTTGTCAAAGGGCAAAGATGATTCAACTGAAAAGAGTAGTGGAGGATAAAATATCTCTCATTATTTTGTCATATTGAGTTTAGTTCATTTTAATGGGCTAGCTTCAGTAGTAATCATGACCATAATAATTATTATTTTGGAATGCCTACTAGATAATTTTCATTGATTTTTAAAATGGCTAGGCCCAAATATTCCTATCCTAGCCATTCTGTTTATTAGCTACATTACCTTGGGCATATGGCTTTAATCTTTAATTAGTTTTTCCTCATCTATAAAATGAGAATATTAGTAGTGCCAAGTTCATACGATTATTACCAAAAACAAGACAACAGGTCCCAAATGGAGTCAGTTATCCTAAGTCTAACATCACCAGAGATTTGACTTAATTACATTTTAGCCTCTCCCTGAAGTGAAGTCTTAAATCAGTCAGTCAGGAGTCACCAGATCAGCAATACCGAGATCTGCCTGACAGATCCCTGACATCCTCTTAAGGAACTTGACCCTGCCACAACCAATCCACTTTTTGCTGGCTTAATTCCTTGCTTCTGCTCCCTTCTGCCTATAAATTTCTCCATTTTGTATAGCTCTGCAGAACTCCTTTCTATCTGCTAGCTGGGATGTTACCTGATTTGTGAATCATTGAATAAAGCCAGAATGATCTCATTGTTTTTTTTTTTTTTAATATTGTTAAAATGAAATGAAATGAAAGCATATAAATTCTGAACTAATATTAACTACTATTATTAATCCACACAATGACACAAAGAAAGGTACCATTTTTACAAATAAACAGATAAATGAAAATAAAGTATTTTTTCTCTATAGAACTCCATATTTGAATTCAATATTGTTATGCCAAGTTCTTAACCATTGAATATAGTTATTCTTCTTAGGTCTGATCCTCATATGTTAAATGACTAAATCCTGATCAAAAGATATGTTTCCAGTGCTACGAAGCTGTCATGTCATAATCGACTTCCTAAAATACCCAGGAAAATAGAGAACAACACTGATCCAAAAATGGATCCCTCCCAATGGCATATTTTCAAAAACAAACTAATTTCTATCCACTCCCTTATTTAACACATCTAACTCCAAGATGCCAGTTATTTATTATTTTTTTTTCTTAATGTAAGCTCTAGGCCCAGCATGGGTCTTGAACTGATGACCCCAAGATCAAGAGTCTTGGACATTACCAATTGAGCCAGCCAAGAACTCCTCCAATCAATCTTCTAAATTATGCTATTTCCTAAAATGGATATGATGACTTGAGTCAGATATATTGTCTTAATATTGATGTGAGTAATAATTCAGGAGAAGTGATTAAAATAAATACAAAAATATTATTGATGGACTTTGTTATCTGACATTTCTATAAGTTCATAATCAGAGTTGTTAAAATGTCTCAAATTTCTTAAGCATGTTTATATAACAAAACTTTAACTATAGGGTCAGCACAGGAGATACTGCCTTTATAGTTCAAATTGACTTAAGTCATGTCATTAATGAATGTTCTCTTCCTATGATTTATGGTTATCTAATTGCTTTTATTAAAAAACATTTTAAAAATGCAACCAAATTTCAACAGAACAAGAAATATTACTTTTTAAAAAAGATTTTATTTGTTTATTTGTCAGAGAGAGAGAACACAAGTAGTGGGAGTGACAGGCACAGGGAGAAGCAGGATTCCTGTTGAGCAAGGAACCCAATGCAGACTCCATCCTGGGACCACAGGATCATGACCTGAGCCAAAGGCAGTACACTTAACCGACTGAGCCATCCCGACATTCCAAAACAAGAAATTTTAAAGCAGTCAATATATACTACATTTTAAAAGCATTACATTTTTATTATGGAATAAAAATAATTTAGTTTTCTTTTATCTAATCATTACCATCATGAAAATTAAATAAATTAAATAAAACAATTAAATTAAATTAAATTAAATAAAAACAAATAAAAACCTCAACTTCCACCAAAATACATGAAATCATATTCTGACTCATGATAGTTGAATTTCTAGCAGATTTTCTATGATTTTTAAGTAATTAATTAAATAAGGAAATGATTAGCTAAATATTTAGTGGAAAGTTAAAATATGTGAGGAGTTATAATAAGAACCAAAGGTACTAATATCAATTCAAAAGGACTCTTGCCTTGAAGAGATCCTATTCGCATTGTTGAGAAAGACACTTAAAGGAATAATTATAATCCATTATGTTAAAGGATCTGATTAATTTAAAAAAAGAAAAGTTCTATGGGGTGACAGAGAAGGAATTACCTGACAAATTATGGGTGTACTATGTCTTTATGACAATTAGATTTCTCCTAAGAAGACGAGAAGAGACAGAACTCAAAATAGAAAGCAAGAAATTTAAAAGCACAACATGATGATTCTGCATTTGCCGGGAAAACTCATTAGAGCTTGAGGAAGTCTTCCTCACAATTATACTACAGTAGGAAGTGGTGTGCATGGGGCAGGATTTCAGTTTTGTGGGTATAGAAATGTAACAGAGGACTGAGATCTCTTCTGGCTTGCAGATGCCAGAGCCCAGCAATGTTTGGAGATGATCTGAAACAAGTCAAGGTCAAGTCTTTGCTTTAGACTATCCAGGAACTTACCTGGATGGATGCTCCTGTGGGGAGGAGGATAGATGTGAATATCTCCAAGGCAAGCTAGACCGATGCTGGACAATATGTCAGGAGATTATGACTTGTATGTTCTCATACTAGGCCAGCAAGTAGTGAGAATCCCTAAAAGCCTCTCCCAAGGATAGCTACAGGAAGACAAAATCATTCCTCTCTAATATTTTAGGAATGACATGGGTTGAGTTTCTTGCAAACATCTGATAGAATTTCCATTCCAATCAATGTGTGTGCTTTCAAGGAAATTTAAGGCAAGGGACAATTGCGTCTTCAACAAAGAACGTATACACCTACCGAACTATGTGACCATTTACCCAAATTAATGGCTCTCCTTACCAATAGTTTATTCTCTGTGGAATGCAAATACTTCTACTACTACTATTATTACTTCTACTACTACTATTATTACTATGTACTTCCAGAGTGATTTTGAGGTTTAAATATGTTAATCATTAAAAGTGCTTAGAATAGTGTCTGCTCAGAGTAAGCATTATATAAGTGTTAGCTGCTATTACCATTATAATTGATCCATATTATCATTATATCAAGGGAGATTTTATTTGTGCTTATCTGCTGGTGTCATCATTTCTCATCCACATTATAATAATCATTTGAGGCATAAAAGCGGTTAGATACAGATCATAAAGTACTAGGGATGTTACCTTACATTAGTAGACATGTATAAATTTTAATTAAAAAAAAAAAGACTCCTGAGAATCTGCAGATTGAATTATATGTAACATGGCTATGATCAAATAGTCTGGTCAGAAAATGTCTAATAAAGTAATAATGAATATATAATTAAAGCTTAAAGTGAGACAGTGGAATGAAAACTGCAGGGGTCGAGACGGAATTATCAAATACTGGGCGTAAAGGCCCAACCAAGGAGATGTGGCAGAGGAAGCTACTAAGGGTACCTGGCTAGGGAGTAAACTCTCTAAGGAATTTTCTATCTTGGGTTGCCTGGCTGGCTCACTTGGTAGAGCATGAACCTCTTGATCTTGGGGTCATGAGATCGAGCCCCATTTGGGTATATATTACTAAAAAAAAAATAAACTTTAAAAAAAAAACCTCTTAAAGAATTTACTATCTTTATCAAATATGCATAAGATAATTCATATTACCTTGGACAAGGCAGTTCCTAAATGTAAATGTTTTTTAACAAATTGGAAGTTTAATGAAGTCATTAAGTTATATCAAATACAGGCAAACGATAATTTGAAAAAAAGAAAATTTGAAATAAATTTTGGATAATTTGTATATGAGATGCTTTAGGAAAATATAAAATAAAATAAAATCTAAAAGAATTTAAAAAATGACTACATATGTTTAGCAACAGATTTTTGACATCTCCCTAGATGTTAGAGTGATAAGAATGATTGTTATAAACAAATTCATCCCTAATATTAGATATAAAAATTCAGAATTTCCAATTTGGAGGAACTCAGTGTGCAAATCCTATTAATACATTCTTTATATTATCCTGGAACTGATCCATGAATTATTTAACTTGAAGCATGCCATTTAATCTCTGTGGAACTTATTTTCCTCCTTTGAAAAATAATGTCCTGTCTAACTCATATTCATGCTGTAAGGATAAAATGAGATAAACTTTAGAGAAAGATTTAAAAATTAAAATAATATTAATAAGTAATAATGTCATAAGGTCTAATATTAGCATTTAGCAGGCCAAAATCAAATAGAATCAGTCAACTTGCAATGAGAGAATCTCACATGGCAATTTTTCATGTCCTCTCATTGAGTATTTATATACTACATCTACTTACTTCTCTTCTTATCAGTAGTTCATCAATTATTTAACATGTAATTATTAAATGCATACTACATATCAGTTAAGTTCCAATGATGAAGGGCTTGAAATATGTTTCCCTGTAATGACTTAGAGCTTAGTAGTAAATGATAAGTGTGGGTTTTGATTTTATCCCTACATAAAAATATTAAGGTAATCTATTACTGTTTCTCAGAAGACCCAAGACTCCTAGGTGAGAGTCAAATGATTTAATTACTCGTAGCAAAGTAGGCACCATAATTGTCACGTTTGCACTGGTTCCCTTTGCCTCTTGTGTGCTGTGGAGACCAGGTGAACGCCTACACACCTAGTAGCTTGGAAAAAACCCCATCCTTTATAGCAGCAGTATGCAAAACCGTTCTTTGCTCCAGAAAAGAGACAATACTTCATTTCTCAAGGTTGCTCTCTGAAAAGTCCACTTCTTGGGGTTCAATATCATTAGTCGTTAGGGAAATGCAAATTAAAAACACAATATGATGCACCCATATCAGAAGAGCTAATATAAAAAATAGTGACAACACCAAATGCTGGTGAGGATTCGGAGAACCTTGATCACTCATAAGTTGTGGGGAAATATAAGATAGAACAGACACTCTGGAAAATGGTTTGGCAATTCCTCAAATAACAAAGCACAGAATTACCATCTACTGAAAATAATGCTTCCTGTGCATTTTTCCCAATGATAATGAAAACTTGGGTTCACAAAGAAAACTTTGAGACAGACGTTAATGTTCACTGTACCCGTAATAGCAAAAACCTGGAAACAACTCACATATCCTCCAATGGGTGAATGGTTAAACAGTGGTAAATACATTCATACCATGGACTACCAGTCAGGAATAAAAATGAAGAAACTATTGTGTGGACAACAATTTAGATGAATCTCCGTAGGATTATGCTGAGGGAAGAAAAAGCTAGTATCAAAGTGATACATACGATATGATTTCACTTACATAGTATTCTTGAAATTAAAAGAAAATAGAAATGGGGAATGGATCAGTGTGATTAGCAGTTGCCAGAGGTGAAGGATGGGAGAAGAGAGGATTGTGTGGCTAGTAAAGGATAAAAGGAGGCTTCCTGTGGTGATGGAGCTGTTTGGTATCCTGATTTCATCAAATCAGTATCTTGGTTAATATTATAATATTGTGAGATGTTACCACTTGAGGAACTGGATAAAGGGTTAATGAATCTCTGCATTATTTCTTACAATGGCATGTGACTCCAGATATTCATCATCTATTTTTAATTTAATTAAAATATGTGTAGTTAGAAATGGTTTATTGTTATCTCTTCATTACTTATTTGAGTTCTGTGTTAATGTGGGACATACCTTTAGGTTTTTTGTTTGTTTGCTTGTTTTTTCTGAAATTTTTTGTCCAACTGAATGGACTTTCTGGAAACCAAACTACACTCTAGAGTTTTAAATAAAAAACATGATGCTCTCATCATTAATTTTGCTTTTAAATAAAATACATGGCCTTTTTAGTTATAATGTTAAAACATAATTGAGAAATTATTTAAGTACCAATATTCATTAGGAGCCAGCTTTTAATAATTTTATTTTTAATAAATTGAAGATGAAAAAATGGTCCATGTTTTAACACTGCAAATTCCAAATTTTGAGGGGCTTGCTATACTCCTTCTCATTTCTGCTTGTAAACAATTTTTTTGACATGTTCCTTTTAAACTCTTTTAAAATATAGTCAATCTTACCCAAAGCTATTTGTGACAAAATATCCATCAATATACAGGACAGACTAGATGGGAGAAGCATCCTTTTCCTCTTAAACTTCAGCTTAGTGCTGGCACACTATCATTCCACCCGAGTTTGACCAGTCCATGCATGACACTGAGAACTGACAATAATATACTTTTTCTTATAGATTCACATCCATAAATTTAATTATCACCAATGGTCATGTTTTTGTGTTTCTCACCCTGTCCAAATTTATATACATTACTCATTAGCATATATATCCAGGACTCAGGAATATTTTCTCTTTGCAATGGAGTGAATGAATTGTTCAAAATTCCAAGGATCATGGATTTGATGAAAAGGTCTTTTCAACGTATATCTGTCTTTTTCAATTAAGATATCATGAATTGTTGTTAGTAATCACTATTCAGATGTTGCATGCAGATTCAGTCCTTGGTTGTTAAGATTCTTCTTAGATACCTTGTTTTAATTTAGTTTAAAAAGTGCCCAGCCCTGCTCAAGCTCTTCTCACATGGCCTAGTTGTCACATCTTTCTTCATAGTTCCGGACCCATCTTTACAAACATTGTATATTTTTCCATTTTTATTTCTACTAGTGATAAATTGATTATTTAAAAGAGACAATAAAATGCAGAAAGCTTAAGAAAAAGCCAAAGGAAAATGTGAAGATATAAATATCATTGAATTTCTCAAGCTTTGTTATTTACTTTTATAGGTATTTAAATTATACCTGGCACTAGAAAATCCTAAATCTGGTTATAACATCCTCATCTAATCACAATTTGTAGATATAGTTCACAGATTAAAGAGTTATTGTTAAATAGTGAATGATGAGGATATCCTTGGGTAGAGCAAAATATTCAAGGGTTCTCTCATGTTTTACTCATCAGTCCTTACTAACAATGGAAAAAGATGGGCACAGTGCAGTTTAAGGATTTGCAAGTTCTTGGATTTCGAGACATTATCTAATTATCTGAACAATATGAATGAAGGACAATAATGTCTAGCAACACTTATAAAATAGTGGAATCTGGTCCAACAATGACGATATTGCAAAGCCACCAATTTTTTACCCAATCATCACAGTGATTTCTATTCACAAGGTTTTAAAAAAATATATTTGCTACAAAGTAGCATTTATTTCCAATATTATGTTATTTCGATTTTACATAGCACCAGATGAAATTGCTTCACTTTTAAAAATCCATATTAAGATAATCTACAAACTGAGGTATGTCCAAATTTGCTTCAGCCCAATGAGTCCAGGTATGATTTAGATAATGTTATGTATCTAACCTTTACATGCATGATCAAAGCTTTATATTAGTTGCAAGTTATACTATTTTTCCTTCAACCACTAAGTAGTTCCTCATAATTAAGTTCTCCGTAGCTTTTCAAACAGTGATGATTAAATTTAGCAATTACATTCATGGTTTAATTCAATTGACAAACATAATAACTCAATCCATTATTTCCTTACTATCTTATAAAAGATTTAATATGATATCTGGATTCTCATGTGCAAAATGAGATCATATATTTTTCTAATTCCTGGAAAGGAGTCCAGAGCTCAAAAATGGAATAGGAACATAAATACAAGTTTGACAACGGTAACACCAGGTAGTGCTGATAATTATGGCAGTTAAATTTATACAATTAATTGGAAGAATGGAGGTGAGTTGACATTTTTGAGGATATATGGACATTGCAAAGTCCTAGACAGATCACAGTTCTTTTTTAGTAATTAGTTGTGTGCAGGTAGAACCTAAATACACTGTATGTGTTGTAAAACTGGATACTTTAAGAAGTTTGTAATTTTTTTGGAATGGATGAATGGAGTGTATCACAATTTTGTAGTGTGATTTTTTTTCTCTCTTCAATCTATAAAAGTAAATTTAATTATCCTGCTGATTTTATAAAAAATATAAACATTCCTGTTTTTTTCATTTTAAAGAGTAATAATTATAAAGGAATTATTTCATTCTCTAGCTTTAGTATTGCCAGAGTAGTTTGTTTAAATATCTCTGAAAAATGATCATCTCACAATGTCCTTTCACTCAGTTCTTTTAAGAACCACAAAATACATTTTCTAAATTCCCACTGTCTATACTTATTTGCAAAGTAAATTGCAAAAGTTTAACTATCATTATCTTTATTTTTGAAAAGAAGTAGTCACTTTCTTTTATACTAAAATTATAAACTATATACAAGATAGTATGATTTGTAATTTGAACTTTACAGCTTTTTAAAAAATGTTTATTTTTATTTCTTCCTTAAGCCCTTAGTCTCCATTGCTAGTTCACCAATTTTCCTGCAATGCACATAGTTAATATGAAGTTTATATTCAATATTATTTTATATATATATATATACACATATATATATGTGTATATATATATATATAAAATAATGCTCCTCTCTACTTGGCATGGCTTAGTGACAGTTTGAAGAAAAAGGCAATGAATATCTGATCCCCATGATGATTTCATTGTAATTCTAAAATACTGCCAAGGTCTTTGAATTGCAATGCAGTCATGTGTAAATAAAACAATACAACTAATTTATTACATCCAGTAACAAAAAAAAAAAAAAGTATAAAAACTAAGTATGAAAATCCATGATATACTGACAAATATTCTGCAGGCAGAAACTCTTTAAAGTGAATGATATCAACAGGCTAGTGCTAAATATAGATAAAGATAATTGAACACATATATTGAAAACTCACAAGGTAATTCAAGATTGCTGTCAGAAGCTATCAAATCAAGGGCATGGAAAATAGATTGATGGTATAGATTATTCTTTGTATTTTGCATATAGTTTTTACTCGTATTTATTTAAGATTTAGAGAAGAGAGTCTTGTATATATTATTTACAGTTTTCTTTCTTTGATTTGAAAATTTACCATGGACTGGAGTGTGACTTTGCATTTGCTGCAAGACATATCTTACAGAAAATTAATATTACTTTTAATGTTATTTAACCTATTTTAATTCCTTTTGTCATTGTGGAAGATTGATAAGTTTTTGTTTTTCTTTTCCTCTGAAGTCCTTTATATATCTTCTATCTCTGTCTCTTCATTCCTAATAATCTGTCCTTCTCTTCTAAGGTAAAATCCCACTTCTTTCTGTTAAAGTATTTTATTGTGTCCTTTTGAACTTCTCTTTGTGATCAATAAAATTCCTACATCTTCAACATTATATATATATATTTAAAAAAAAATGCCTCATTGTCTTAGCCAGATCCTAGCTAGTTCTGGGAGATAGAGTCTTCCTTAGAACTCTTCTAAACAGTTTCTTCTTTTTCTTTCACATTTGGCTTATATCAGTGTGAGAAACCATGTTCACTGACTTGCTTCCTCTACGGTTTGACAAAAACCTACTATGCCACCACGAACTTGACAAAGTCCCCAGAAAGTTATGGCAGACTCCATATTTCTAGTGTCTTTGTCTTGGCTGACACAAAATAAGCTCTAAATAAATATCTGTTGAATGGTATAGAGCCACATAATTCTCTAAAACTTTTCATAATTGTCCCCAATATCCAAAGTAGATCCCAAATCTAGCTTTGTTACCATATTCATGGCTTGAAGCCTTGTCAAAACCATTCTCTATTATTTAAACTATTGCAAAAAATTTCAGTTCGTCCTTTTATTCCTTTCTTTGCCAACAATCTAAAGATTTACTGGCTGGAAATATATCTCTGTTTATAGCTTTATTGGGGCATAATTTAAATAAAAGAAATTACACTTAGAGTATACAATTTAAGTTTTGATATATGTATATACCTGTGAAACTATCACCACCGTCAAGTTAATGTACCTATCCATCACTCCATAAAAATTTCCCTGGGCCCATTTTTATCACTAAATCCTGCATCCTAGCCTCTCATATCAGAATCCCCAGGCAACTACCCATCTACTTTCTGTCACCATAGATGAGTTTGTATTTTTGGCAATATTATATAAATGTAATATCGTGAGATGGTTTTTGGATGTGTCAATTTAGCTACTGTAAGCCGCAGTCCTCAGAAATCCCCTTTTAGTGTATTTCTGATTGCAGATTGTTTCTGGTGGTTCTGTCCCTTCCTCTTGCCATAGCATGGATGTTCTCTCTTGAGCAGGAAGCTGCGGCAATTGTAGGGCTCATCTCCTTTGTTTCTTATCTTTCAGGGATTACTGTCCTTCATTGCCTAATGTCCAATGTCCTAAAAACTCTCAATTCATATATTCCATCCATTTTATGGTTGTTTAAGTCCAGAGGGTAACTCCAGTCCCTGTTACTCCACCATGGATAAAAAGGGTCATTGATATTTTCTAAATGTGAATTAGCTCAAATAACCCTTCCCTTTAAACTACCAATAGCTTAATAATACATACAGAATAAAGTCTTAGTACCATAAAATATATAAACTTACTTCTCTAAATTCATGTATCATGACCTATCAACTCTGTTCTAGCCATAATGGCTTTCCTCATTGCCTTAGATTCAGACATTTTGTGCTAACCCACTGTTCTTATTATATTCACTTTTCCTTCTATGTGGTATGCTTTTTCCTCAGATTGCCACATTGCCTCCTTTTTTTCTTTATCATTAAGGTGTCAATTGTAGCCTTCTCTTCCTTGCTAGGATGAAGCAGTTTGTAACAGACTGACAATCCCACAGAGAGATATTGAACTGTAATGATGGATATGATATTTGAAACTGATGTTCAAAGTCACCAGAGAGCACCAAGGCAGTGAGGACTTGGAGAGCCATGATTTTAGAAAGCAACAATTCTCTTGTAGTTTTTTAAAATTCTTATCACAGGGAGCAGAAGGTGAACAAAAAGCGGAAGACTGGGGCTTGAACAAGTTGTATATCAAACTTGTATATCTCTATATCAAATATTTTTTTTTAAAACGTTAACCTCTGTCAACCAATATAAATACAAAGCAATATAAATACAAAGATAAGCACATCAAATCAAATGCACATTTTTAAAAAGATTTTATTTATTTATTTGACAGAGAGAGATCACAAGTAGGCAGAGAGGCAGGCAGAGAGAGAGAGGAAAGCAGGTTCTCTGCTGAGCAGAGAGCCTGATGTGGGCCTCGATCCCAGGACCCTGAGATCATGACCTGAGCCAAAGGCAGAGGCTTAACCCACTGAGCCACCCAGGCGCCCCTCAAATGCACATTATTGTAAAACTTCTGATATCAAAGAATAAGAAAAATCTGAGAAACAGACTTTTAATCTCCAAAATCATAACAGATAGACTGGAGCTGGCTTCTCAAGAAATGATTAGAGCCAAAAGAAAGTGGAATCATATCTTTAGTACAGTAACAAAAATTAAATGCTTTTATAGCACACTATATGCAATGAATGTACCCTTGAAATACAAAGATGAAATAAATGCACTTTCAAAAATGAACAAAATTTAAGAGAATTAATTTATAGCAAATCTTGCCATAAAATAAAGAAAATACATTAGGTAGAAGAATAGTTTTCCCAAACAGGAACTTGATAGTAGCAGACACCAGTGTAAGTCACCAAAAAAGTATAAATATGTGAGAAATCTAAATTACTATTAAATTAAAAGAAAAACACTAAGAAGTATGTTGTGGGATTTAAACTGTATGTGGCATTAAAATATTGTCCATGTCAATGATAACACAAAAAATATGAAAGGAGTAAGTGGAATATCATGTTTTAAGTTTCTTGAGTTATCCAGAAAATGGCAAAAGTACTTGAGGAGCCTGGGTGGCTCAGTCGGTTAATTTTCCAACTCTTGATTGGTTGAGATCATGATCTCAGTGTCCTGATATCCAGGCCTGTGTCAGACTCTGGGCTCAGCACAGAGTCTGCTTGAGAGTCTCTCTCCCCCTTTTTCTTTTCCCTCCCCCTATTCTTTCTAAACAAACAAACAAATAAAATCTTCTTAAAAATAGCAGAAGTACCAATGCCAAGTAGATTGTAATAGGAAAAGGTTGTTCATTGTCTTTCAGTAACCTATAAATGAATATCAAATATTTCAGTGGAAGAATGGAATTGATTAATCAAAAAGAAATCAAGAAAAATGAAAAGGGGAACAGAAACATGAGTAAAATAGAAAACAAATATTCATATGGCAGATTTAACCCAAATATAAAAGCATTTACACAAAGATTGTAGGAATGGCTTGCAAACTAAATATAAGCTGCTTATAAGACTAATCTCTTAAATATAGTATGCTGGAAAGTTTGAATATAAATGAGTAGGGAAAAAAGATATTCCACACAAATAAAAAATCAGTGGTTCAAAGACATATTTCCTCCTCAGAGAGAATGTGTTATTTTATCTATTTCTCTCACCTGCCCCCTAGCCCTCCTACCTCCACACACAAAAATATAATCTACCTGAGGAGATATGTATGTTTACTCCCTACTCCAACCAGAGGAACTACAAGAGTATATGGAACATAACAAGTACTCAGGAAATACCTGGGAACATTTTCTTATTTATTATCTTCACAGTGGTCTAGTCCTCATTTTTATCTTAAAATGCTGTATCACTATACTAATTACCTCAAAAGATCTCTTTAAGTATCAACAGCCTGGTCTTACCTATACTTTCTTCATGTGATCTTTTGTCCTTGCATTGCATCTTTGTGGCTAGACTCTTACCCTGAATGAAATCAAGTATTCCTTTTGCTTCCACCTGAGTGAATCAGTAAGATTTCCTGATGATTCTACCATGTTCTGCAACCAATTCAACATGATGTTTTATGACTTTAAAACTCTACTTTTCAGAAGAGAACATTGATTTCCTGCAAATGACAAAATAATAAATAGGATAAAATTACAAAGCTATTATCTAAATATGGCCATAGACGTTCCATACAAGATTTGTATGTATGTGAATAGAACTTAAAACATGGAAAATTTCATATAGTCTCTATCCCTAGCAACTCACGAATGTTTAGAAAAAATATAGTTCAATTTGATTAAGAGAAAAATGGAAGTAGATTCTGCTGCACAAAGATTAAAATTAAGCTTCAACAAAGCACTGCATATCGTCTCCTATAACAAGGGTATAGAGGATGACATAAAACAGGCCTAGGATTTGCCAGTTGAAGTATTCAAACTCTAGAGATGGTTAATGCCCATCCAAGGAAGGTCATGCCATGCCAGCGTCAAAAACAAATTTAGAAAATTGTGGAACCTTGATAATTGAGATGGGTACACTTAGGTGGATGCTTGTACCTAGTGTTAGCACTCTATACTAACTTAAATGTACGAAGAGGCACAGTTCCCCTCAGGATGAACCTCATCCTTCCCTGCTACGAACTAGGCATATGCTAATATTAAGTTGTGGTATAACCCAGTGGGGAATTTGCTGAGCCTCTTAAGAAAGGAAGGGGATGATGTCTCAAAGGACCTAATCAGCATGTACCAGCAGTAGCTGGGGGAGTACAAATATAATTTAATTCTGAGCATTCTTGACCCAAGGGTCAAAACATAAGATTGAATAAGGTGGAATTTATTTAGGAGAAATTTTAGAGGATATGCATTTTAATATCCTGTCAAGGACCCCAGAGGATGGTGTGAAATCTGAAATGGCTACAAGGATAGATTTTGGAAGCTGGAAAAAGCAATGAGCATGCTACGTGGAGGCAAAATGCCCAAATCCCACTGCAAATGGTAGAAGAAAAAATTCAAGGGCTTGAGAAAGTGGGACTGCTTGAGTGGTTATAATATGTAAGGCAGTAAACCTCTCCAGATGATTACATTCCTCAGGAAGGCCTGAAGGATTCAACATTTGCCAAGGCCATAATAAACATGCTTGTAAGAGTGTCACCCACAATATTAAAATGTTCATTAGTTGCTCTTGTTGGTAGACCAGGGTTGATTGTAGGAGAGGCAATTATTGAACCAGGAACAATAAAAAAATGGAAATGATAGAACCTCCAAACTGAAGAGGTCTACGAAGTGTGCTTACCCACCTGAAGCTAGGTGGATACAATTATTGTAAATAACAAAGGTTTGGATTAGCAGCCAAGAGCCTAACTCGCAGATATTTAATGAAGATAGTAAACAGAACACAGTCCCCATAAGTGCAAAATATATAGGTAGTTGAAAATAGAACTACTTACTTTAACCTTTCGGAGAAATCAGATAGACAGCCTTTGGTTGTTTTTCCCTAAAAAGTTATAATTATATGTCCAGATTCCAGACATGGGCTCATTTTCAAACCCAGAAGCCTTTTATGAAAAAGGAGACAAGATCTCTGCAAAGAAGGAACCTGCAACACCACTGTAATAGCACGTGCTAATGGTTCTTGCACCTCCCCTAAAAGACCCCTTGGTCATTGACGTGGATAGATAACTGTATTAGGCAAAGAGAATACTCATACTTCAAAGAATTGTTTTTCAGAGGGTCCAAGTTGCCACGAATACCAGGATCTCCGAAGAATCACCAAGATACCCTATTTGGCCGGAGACACCAGGTAATAATGTATCCCTTTACATGATTCAGCAAACAGTGGGGTTTGACATACCTAGTATGGAGTTGTTGAAATTCCCAAGTCAGTCTTGTGTTTTATAGGAAAAGCACACTCAGAAAGGGTGATATCAAATGGAAGCTTCTGTAACTGACCCTCAAAATAATAAATCAAAAACAGTATCATATCATAGGGTAAGATGGCAAATGTCAGTACATCCTCTAGATTCTAAAGGATACAGAGATGGTGGCCCTCAACATTTTCCTATTAAATTTACCATCTGGCCCCTGCAGAAACCAGATTGATCCTGAAGACTGACAATAGACTATCCCAAATTTAATCAAGTTGTAATCTCAATTGCAACTGCTGTGTCATATGTCTTATTTTTTCCTATATTTGGGAAATAAGTTATTTTCCATTCTTGGTGGAATGGAAAATTCCTGTGTTGCTCAGTGTGTTAAAGGCTCTGTCTTTGGCTCAGGTCATGATCCAAGGGTCCTGGGACCAAGTCCCGCATCGGCTCCCTGGTCAGCAGGGAGCCTGCTTCCCCCGTCACCGCCTGCCTCTCTGCCTACTTGTGATCTCTGTCTGTCAAATAAATAAATAAAATCTTAAAAAAAAAAAAAAAAGAAAGAAAAGAGATCAAAAATAGCGTTCAAACGAAATGGACAACTATATAAATTTACAGTTTTGGGGGTTCTCTCCCTCCTAACCTCTCAGGGTTATATTAACTCTCAGTCATTATATAGTTAGAGAGCACTGCATCTTCTGGATATCACTCTGAATATCATATTGATTAGCCTCACATTACTAGAGCAAGAAAAAAGGGAGTTAGAGATGGGTATATTTTACTTTTTCTTCTAGGTGATACTGGTATGTCAAGATTTTACATAAAAAATGACTCAATCAGAGTTGCAATTTAAATAAATTACCCTGGTGGTTTTGTGAAGGATAGAATTTTTACTTGAGCACAACTTGAAGTAAGATAATTGACAAAAAAAAAAAAAAAAACCACAAAAAACAAAACAAAACAAACAAACAAACAGAAAAAGACACTGAAATAGCCCCAGTGAGACATGCTGGATGTTTGTCAGTCCTGGGAAGGCAGAGGACCTGACACATTTACTTGAGGTGAGACTATGGAGACAGAGTCACCTTGTGAGGAGAATTTCACAAAGAGGCACGTTCGAAAGGTATAGGTGAGGTAATGGAAACCCAAAGAATTATGGCATTTATGGACTTCTGGACATGAAAAACATCACTGTATTTAGCCAGGTATTAAGAGGAAGGAACAGAGAAACAAACTGAGGGTTTTGGAGGGGAGAGGGGTTGGGGGTGGAGTGAGCCTGGTGGTGGGTATTAAAAAGGGCACATATTGCATGGAGCACTGGGTGCGGTGCATAAACAATGAATCTTGGAACACTGAAAATAAAATAAAATTACAAAAAAAAAAAAAAAGAAAAAAAGGAAGGAACAGTGTTAGCAGGGCATCCTGTATGATGGGACTCTCCAGAGCAACTGTGTATCTCTCGGTCCCCATATGCCGATATTGGAAATCACCATTTAAACTAACACTAAACTAGCACCATTTAAACTAACTATCTTCTTTATACAGCATTCTTGCAAGTGTTCTTAAGCAGAAAATACTGAAATATACCATACAATGCACTTGAACAATTGTTAAATAACATCCTAAGCTAAGTTTTCCTTGATATCATCCACAGAATAAGAGCTATTTTTGAGTGGCTACTGTGTTTAAGATACTGTAATGGGTGCCTTACACTCTTTATGTCATTCAATCTTTGTCATACTTAGTGGTGTATAATATTAACTGCAGTAGTTTCATCTGAGAAGACTAAAGCCAAGAGAAGATAAATAATTGAAGGTCAAGTGCAGAGTAAGTGTATGAGCCAGGGTTGCAACCCACTTTTGCCTGTTAACGTATTTAAGCTTAAGCATAAACAACAATGCTTTTATGACCAGAGTATGCAATTTAATTAGAAAAATAAATTTCCATTTCATAAAAAGAGCTATACAGGGTAGTATGTAATCAACTAAAACCAATTTTGCATAGAAATCAAATAATTGTGGGAGTAACATTGACAAGAATTAAAAAGTTGATAACTAGGAATAATAAATGAAGTGTTAAAGAGCAGAGAAATATCTAACTGGAACTTTAATAATGGGTAATTTTCATAAGAATCTATAAAGATGCAATGGACAGCATTATGGATCAATTGTCTTTGAGGTCCTTCTTAAAACTAATCTCAACTGGGGCGCAATTTCATCTCTGTGATTCCGTATTTTTATTGTAACTATGTATCTCCTTATCTTCTTACCAACATTCTTCATTTGACCTTGACAAACAAGAAAGAGACCATTTATAATCTTACAAAATTGAGATTTTTAAAAGTAGATATAAAAAAGAATATTCTCTCCATTTATAGCTGTGCCTTATTTTGTGGAACTCAGTGAAATTTAATAAATCATAAGGAATGTGTTGGGTCAAAATAATCAGAGAGTTTTTAATCAATAGTGGATTGCAATAATCATAATATACAACATGCTAATTAAGGGGGTTTATATAAGATAAATTATAAGCTATGGCATGTAGTAATCAAAGGTTTAATTCTGATATTTTTATGAGTAAGAGTGTTTTCAAAGTTGATATTACTTTCCCATGTCTTTGTCTTCACAACTACCTGACAACTGATTTGTGAGTTTGTGTCACAGTTGGATGGTGTGCACCCATCTAAGAAATAACAAACGTAGGGACGTGTTGGAACAGATGGAAGGCACTCATGAATGGTTTCACCTACTTAGGGGATTGGTAAATTAACTGAGGAGTTTGGGTTCTGATATTGAAATAGTTGCTTGCTAGTGTCACTGCAGAAGTCATCAATGACAGCTGCTATCTCTAAGTATTTTAAACTCTTAGAGATGCCTGTGTTCTCAAAACTCTTCATTTTACATTTGGGAAATAAATCCCCATAATAATTATCAGGGTTTTCTTGCATGTTTTTTGTTTTTGTTTTTTAGAATTTTCTTAATGAAATGTTCTTATACTGAAGAGAAAAAATGTTGAGTTATGGGTGGGAGTAGAGGGACGATATTATAGTTAAGGAAAATAAGGGGTTATTTATAAAATAAATACCCAGTTTGAAGTGTTACAATTTCGCACATTTTCCAATGTAAAGTTCTCATCATATAAAATTCCCTTTCATTAGAAAAAAGTCAAATTTGACTGAAAATATGAACACTTACCTGACTTACCTAAGTATTCTTAATTTTAAGAAGTCTGTGATAGGTGACTTGGCTTCTTTCTGTCCCACTATAATCTTTTCTTTTTCTCAAAAATATCAAGGATTTTTTTTTCTTAGAACAGGACAAATTATGTTATGAGACATCATCTTTTATTGAGTCTTTTAAAAATTTCCGGATTCTATGATTACATTCTGATTTTCCTTCTGGTTATTTTTTTCTAAATTAATCCTCTGAAAGTTGAATATATATTTTTAAGAGCAGTATTTCCACTTTCTTGAATTATTTTCCTTATGAGCCACATTTATACTTCATGTACACTTGGACCACATATAAAAACTGATGGAGAATATTTTCATATTTTAGCTTTCTACATTTCCCTTTTAAAGTTATTAATGAATTAAGATGTTGACAACTTTAAGCATTTTTAAAATAGCTATTCTGCCACAGCTGCTTCCTTTTTTACCTCCCAATTAATAATATGTAAATCTATATGGCATACTAATTAAGTTCATGGATAATGCTAAATTGGGAGTAGTTGTTAACAGAAAAGAGAAGTAACACAAAAGTGTTATTATGGTATGGAAATGTGGGAAGGAAAAAAGTTTAAAGAATGTTCAACTAGAAGAAATGTGGCTTTTTTAGGTAGAGAAAGTTACTGGATTTTAACTGTCTTTGCCTTCATTGAACATATTTGTAGTTCTGCAAATCCTGATTAGAAACCTACCAAGTAATGAACAGGCAGTGACTATTCACTTGAAGCATTGGAAAATAGAAAACTTTGGTTGTCAATACATAATACTTTATCTGCATAAGACCATGTGAAGTTAATTACAGATATCCTTTACTCTGCTGATTGTTTTCTTTTAAGTTGCACTTAAGGTACAATTTATTTCTAAGCACAACGCTTTCTATTTGGGACAATGTATAAGATCTTTAAGACAGGATATGAATCTCACAATTTTTTTGGTAATGTTCAATAATTTTTCAGTTGTGTGTAACATCCAGTGCTCATCACATCATGTGCCCTCCTTAATGTCCATCACCCAGTTACCCCATCTCCCCACCACCTCCCCTCCAGCAAGCTTCAGTTCTTTCATATAGTTAAGAGTCTTACATTGTTTTTCTCCCTCTCTGGTGACTTCCCATTCAGTTTCCCCTCCCTTCCCCTATGATCCTCTGTGTTGTTCCTTACATTCCACATATAAGTGAAGCTATGTGATTATTATCTTTCTCTGATTGATTTATTTTGCTCAGCATAATACCCTCCAGATCCATCCATGTCTATGTAAATAGGAAGTATTCATCCTTTCTGATGTCTGAGTAATAGTCCATTGTGTGTGTGTGTGTGTGTGTGTGTGTATGTATATATAACCAAGAACATCTTGGTTCTTCCCACAGTTTTGCTATTGGGGACATTACCACTATGAGCATTTTTAACCTTGGAGCTCACACTTTTTAAATTAACTTGATTTGTCTTAACAGTAATAGCATTTATTTTTGCCTAAACTTTCTTATGAAAGTTGTTTTAAGGAACTAGTGGGGAACTCGTGTTTTATTTACTAATTTTCTTATCATTGTTATTTCAATCAAAGGCATTAATAGACACCTAGATGAATAGCATAATTTCCTACTGGATAATAAAATAAGTAATAATATCAGAACATAAAAAATACATAGAAAGCAATTATGAGTGAGAAAATGAATATGTACAACACACATAAAATATAAATATATATAGAGAGAGAGAGATGACTGTGAATCAGTCTTCTTTTAAATATGAAAAAAAGAGTAAGTTCATGTAATGAAATGATGAGAAAGTCATGGCATTTTACGCTGGAATAGGTGATTTTTTTTAAAAGATGTATTTATTTATTAGAAATACAGAGAGTGAGAAGGATGAGGGAAGGGCAGAGGGAAAGGGAGAAAATCTTAAGCAGACACCCAGCTGATCATAAAGCCTGATGTGGGGCTCAATCTCACCACCCTGAGATCATAACTTGAGCCAAATCAAGAGTCAGCGATTTAACAAACTGAGCCACAGAGGTCCCCAAGAAACAGGTGATTTTTAAAACAAAGAAATTTGAGAGCTAAAAGAGCTTTGGGAGAATATATTCATATGATAATAAAATCTTATGTAAATAATTTTTGAGGTTTTGGCTAAAGAGATATGTGGTAAAGAAAGAGGTAAGTCATAGTTTATGGGTAGAACTAAAGCTAGAACTCAAGTATTTTAATCTGCATCTCGGTGCTATTTTCACTGTACCCTGTGGCCATTATGTTGCACTTTTCACGGTCAGGTTTTCCTTATCCTTAGACATTAGTAAACTTTCAGTAAAACATGCATTGCTGTTTATCAACCATAAAAATAACAACTTTGGGGAACCTTGTTGGCTCAGTTTGTTAGGCATCTATCTGCCTTCAGCTCAGGTCATGATCCCAGAGTTCTGGGATGAAGTCCCACATTGGGCTCCCTGCTCAGCAGGGAGTCTGCTTCTCCCTCTGCCCTTTACCCTGTTTGTGCTCTCTCTCTCTCACTCTCTCTCTCAAATAAATACATAAAATCTTTTTTAAAAAAATCAACTTTTACTCAGCAACTTCCTATAGACTATAATGGACAACATCCCCGAGGGATGGAAATATGTAGGATGGTATTTGTTTTTGAGAAACTTATAACTGCACTTTGTAGATTAAAAACACACTCAAAAAAGGACAATCATAATAAACATTGTTTAAATGCTGTTTGAATATTAAAGATAAAATATTGCATTTCAGAAGATGAAGAATTCACTGAAAAAACCCATTGGCTAAGTTTTATTTGATGAATGGGCTTCAAAGCACAAACACAATGAATCAACAGAAAATAAGAGAAAGGCATTATATGTGGAAGGATTCTTAATTAGAAAATGTTTGGATATTGGAAGAATGATTTGTTCAGTGTGGATACTTTTATTGAAATAGACTTTTTTTTTTAGATATAACACAAGAACAGTTCATAAGACACTTCTAATTACAGAACCACTTATTACCTTCGAACATTTAGACTAAGTAAATTTTAGAAATGAATAACACAATGTTCTAAGTATTGAAAGGAACTTGAGAATTACATTGTAGGAAGAATTTGTGAGTAAATTTTATAACTTGTTCAAACATACTAGATGGACCTGCAACATTACAAATGATTTCAACAGCCATGACTTTGAAGCTTGACCCAGGAAAGAAAATGAGTTCTTAATTAGTTAGTGGCATTGCCACAGAAAATCATTCTTATAGAGCGTGGTGAGTTAAGTAGATACATATCCTGAAACTTTGGTATTTGATCTGCTGGATTGCCACACCTTAAGACCAAATAGAGTTCCCTAAGAGGAAAGTTGCAAAGGAATTCCATATTGCCTCAGTAAACTATGGCATTTAAGAGCAAGGCTCAATCAGTAGAACTCACTTTTGGAGCACATATGAACTATTGCTTCTTGTCATAACGTAACTAACTGTTCTTCTGTTTTTCTCCAGTATCATCCTTGACTTGATTACCATGCTCCACTTAGCTGGATATTTTTTACTCATTTTTTTGGCTCTCACCATCCTGAATGAAGCTTCTGGTACAAGTGCTTTATGTATAACTATTAAATTTCAAAACCTGGTCCCGTAGGCCAAGACTAAAAAAAGTGCATTTGACATATTTATTACTTGCTTTCTTCACCTGCCTCATGTTCAAGTACAGCTAAATCTGCAACCATTATTCATTATTCAGCCACTAAGCCTGATTTAATAATATAGAGTCCTTTCTTATTTACAACCGACCAACTTCCAGCTTCTATTAGTAAATTGTCCTAGTTTGAACCTTGACATTTAATATAGGCATTAAACTTTTATAAGCATGAGTATGGAACAAAGAAAGTGATATTTTATAAGATTAATGCATCTAAACATGCAGAATGGATTGGAGAAGAGTGGGAAAATGCACAAAGGAAACTGTAACAACCAAGGTGACATTGCCCTGAGATATAGTAAATACAGTAACTTCACTAGGAAAGGGATAGATGTGGACACATAATAATTTAGAGAGAAAAATCAACAGGACCCAGTAACTAAGTAAAAGGAGAACAACAACAACAAAAAAAAATAGAAAGAAAGAAAGAAAGAAAGAAAGAAAAAAACGCTGCAGCACTTTAGAACCCAGTAATTAAGAGACAAGACTATCATGAGAAGAAATTAGGAAACCCAAAGAAAAATTATGGTAGATGATACCTAAAAGCAAAAAAGAGAATGATGAAAGGGGCTAAAATCTAGGGTATCATTGACATTAGGAGTAAGAATGGTGCTAGTAAAATATAGAAAGAGGCCAAAGCCCAAGAGGAAAACATAAATAGTGTGACCTCCAGAAGATAGAGAGAGATTAAGTAAAAAGAGAGGAGAAGAGAGAATGAGGGTCAAGGAAAACTGGTGTTTATGTAGACACAAAAAATAACCCTATAAGTTTGAGTAAAGTAGTTACAGTTGACACTTGAACATGCAGGGATTAAGAGTGTTGTCACTCTGTGCAATTGAAAATCTGTGTCTAACTTTTGACTTCCCCCAAATTTAATGTTAATAGCCTACTATTGACCAGAAGTCTTCCTGATAACATAATCAATTCACACATATTTTGTACGTTTGTGTATTATATACTGTATTCCTACATTAAAGTAAGCTGGAGAAAAGAAAATGTCACTAAAGTGTTCCTGAGTGGCTCAGTTGATTGAGCATCTGCCTTCGGCTCAGGTCATGATCCCAGAGTCTTGGGGTCAAGTCCCACATCGGGCTTCCTGCTTGGTGGGGAGTCTGCTTCTCCCTCTGTCCCTCATCCGCTTATGCATTCTCTCTCCCTCTCTGTCTCTTTCTCAAATAAATGAATAAAATGTTTTAAAAAATTAAAAAATAAAATGTCATTAAGAAAATCATAAGGAAAAGAAAATACATCTACAGTACTATATGGTGTTTATTAAAATAATCCACACATAAGTGCACCCATGCAAACCCATGTTGTTCAAGGGTTAACTGTATATTTATAATTAAATCTGGATGTTTGTTAGTGATCATGCCTAGAAAAAAAAGAATAACTATCATTAAAACAAAACACATACACACAAACACACACAAGCCTTTACTGTGAAGCACAAAATCAATCATCAGTAGTTGTGTTGGTTGGTTTTTGTCAACATCTCTAGCTCTGCTTATTTAAGAAGTTCAAGGATGTCCAGTTTCTACAGTCCAAACAACATCAGATTTATGTTAAGAGCTTTTTTCTGTTAATGCTTTTATTTTCTTTTTAAAAAGTGATTCTTAAGATTGTTAACTTAGACATTTTGAAATTAAATGTAGTAAGTTGTAGTTTTAAAACAAGTACATGGAAATACAAACATATTAAATAATGAAACATATTTTCACATGGAAAGTAGCTAACCAGTTTGATATTAGGTTAAAACGAGACAGTGTCTGAAATATTTTGAAAAAGAGGAACCACAAAGTCCTTAATATTTAAATAAAATGTATGTTGTCTTTAGTTTGAGAAAGTGTGTATTATAGTTTTTTTAAATTATATAAGATGACTAAAAAATACTTCTAGGTTGAACAAAATGAACATATGATAAGGGCAAGGTTTTATGTATTTTAGTAAAGGCAGCTTACAAGCTGTGATTTATACCTCAAAAAGATCAACCCCCTGATTCACTCTCAAACGTCCTTTAAACCCTAAGCACACTCAAAAACATAGATAAGTTCTTTAAAAAGCAGAACGATGGACAAGGCTGAAGTCATATCAGAATTCACAAATTTGACTGCATCTTAAGAAATGATCTTGTAATTTTTTGATAATAAAAGAAGACTCAAATCTCTGCTACAGGCCACAACATGTATTAGTCTCGAACACATATGCTTGGTGAGAAGAAGCTGGACCCAAAAGGCTGCATGTAGCATGATTGCATTTAAATGACATTCTAGGGAAGAAAAATCTTTGGGTACAATAAACAGAATGGTCACTGTGAAATGAGTTTGGGAGAAGGGACAGAATGCAAAGCAGGCACAGGGAGCTTTCTGAGGCAATATGCTTACTCCATTTCTAGATTTTGGTAGTGGCCACATGACTATACACTTTGTCAGAACCCAGTGAAATCTCCCTTTAAGAAGCAATGAAGTTTATTGAATGTGAAATGTAGTTCCATAAAGTCAGTTTTATTCTTTTTAAGTTTTTATTTTAGTTTCAGTTGGTTAACATACAGTGTTTTATTAGTTTCAGGTATACAATATAGTGATTCAGCAACATAAATCTAATTTTAAATAAACAATAAAGATCATGTGCCATCAGGCACAAATAAGAATGGCTTATCTGAGTGTTAATGGTGGGCAATATTTATTAGTGGTTATCCTTATTAGTAACCTTGTACTCATTAAATTTTTTATTATTATATAAGAAAATGGAGAAGAGATAAGTATATGCTGTTTTATATGTAAAATTTGAATGATTCTTTTAAGATCAGAAGCCAGACTGCATTTTATAATCATTTTCTCAATGGTTCATATGGTAAAAGGAGTTAATCCCTAAATTGGACCCATATTCTAAACTATTAGTTGTATTTCCTGGGTTAACACAAATTACTAAAATTAAAGCTTAACAGAAAATTCTGTGTTTCCTTTACAAACTATTTTTTTTTCTTTGCTGCACACACTAGAGCTTCATTAATTTAATTTTCCTGTAATGTCTTATAAGTAGAAAATGCTATTAATCTATTTTCTTTTAAAGATGAGTAATTTGGTATTGAAAATAGATTTGCCATTTGTCCAGGGATTGTTACATGGTTAAACATCATTAATATTATTACAATAGCTTCATAAAGCAGATCAAGACTGGGTTTATTAACATCCACCTAATTATATCAAAGACACTTCATGTAGTGCCTTTTTCCACTGTGGGGGTTCATTTATTATTGAGGCAGTGTGAGAAAGGTTTTCTCCTAATTTATTCCACATTTTATTTTCAACATGAAGTGCTAAACCTATTGAACCATAGACCTTTGGTGAATTGATCTCTTCACTTGCAGTATTTACCGCTCCAGTAAATTAGGTGTACATAATAACCAGCTGTCGACCTCCAGATGCTATGGAGTCAAACTGCATAAATTCTCATCCTTACAGACACACATATTTCGATAACTTTATCTGAGAAGTGGTCTACTGCTGCTGTAAATAATTTCATACTGTGGAAACTAATTTCATGCCATCTTTGTTTTTATTTATTTTAAAATAAGGAATATTTGTGATAAAAGTTCAACCATAGCAGCAATCAAAGTCTTTTGAAAAGGACATTTTGTCTAATGGAAGTTCATATTTAAAATTATTCCACTGAAATTATATACTATCTAATAAGTGAAAACCATCTTTTCTAGATAAAATGATCTGTATCCTGGAGAGAATAATGTCCAGTCATTGAATCATGACATTGTTTGTAAAACTCTGTGAGTGAAGACATGACTGGAAGAAAAAGGTTTTTTTGAAGTTGGAAAATTCAGTCTCTGGATAGTGTTGATTGGAAAAATGAATAATATAAATGACTCTGGCAAGTAAACTCAATGGGCAAGGAAATAAAGTTTTCTAAAACTGAAATTTCTTTAAGTTTGTAGGTATGCTCAGAAGAAAAAGCAATGCATTACGCACATGTGCATATACATACATCAAATAGTTTGGATTGCCACTAAGGTACAGGGAAGAAAATAAGAAAGTAAGCGTACAGTTTGATTGAATCAAAAACTGTTAGATGTATTCACTTCAAGAGAAGAGCACCATTGAATCCACTGTAGCTCCATAGAGAAAAAACCTACATAGGCAAAACGCTAGCAACAAGAAAGACAAAGGTCAGCAGGAAGGACTTAAGTAATTATTAGAAAGTCCGAACTTGGCATTTTGGAACTGTATCTTAATTTGAAAAATTGATGATATTACAGTTATAAATAGATTAATCAATAAATAGCAAAAGCTGACTGAGGCAGTCAAGGGCCAGTTAGTCTTTTCTCAGTCAGAATGATAAATGCAACACAAAACCTTATTGACAATCACTCCGGGAGGTTTTATGATTGACAATGAAGACATGATGTGAAATGCAATATTATGTAGGTAGTCTTGATGATTCTAGAAACATTTTTTTTAAAGCTACTGTTGTGCTAATGATTTAGTAAAAATTGACTTCTCAACACAGCAGTGATTAGCTGTGTCATTTTAAAAAAGGGGTTCCAAAATGAGGGCACTTTATAAAATCCCTAATATCAATTTCCAAGTAATAAAACTGAATTTAAAAAGCAATGAGGAAATTATACCTTTTTATATTTCAGACTGCTAATGGAAGAGTAGAGGCAGGTCCTCAACATATTAATGCTCACAGATAAACCTTTGTTTCCACCCCCATGTGACCTTCCTCCATGTGCCACACAGCATCACTACCTCTCTCCTGGAGCACAAAGAGTAACCTGACTGTATGCATGGATTGAACATTCAGCTGGGGAGTTATTCCTATCACAAGACAAAAGTTTTCAAATGCAGAACAAACAAAACCTAGACAAATAATCATTTCTTGAGTGTGCAGGGCTAATTTTTCCAGTTAAGCCAGAATTTTCTATCCAAGGAATTGATAATTGGAAACTTGCAGTGACAGATATAGACTGATTGTGGCAATAATAAACTCTGATTAACTATGTATACAGGTTGAAACAGAGAGAGGCTGGTAGCCAATAAGTTTTATGCAAATCAAATCAGTTGTTTGATTACCACTACGGCCATGTCACAAATGTCAAACTAATCTTGCAAGGGTGGTGACCTCAAAATAAGTAGTAAGGATAGGGAATAATTTAGCACCTCTTTTCTCATTTATACAACACCTAATTTTAAAAAGGTTACACTAACGACATACAGGATTGTATAAAAGACATCTCTTTCAGTCCACATTTCTCAATAGAAAGGCTCTTGAAGGTTCCTTATTTAAATACACTGTATAAACAAAACGAAAGAACCATCACATTTTTATATGTTCAGATTCTAATTAGTTACTATTGAGATCTTGGTGAAATCCTGTAAAGACAGAAAATGTTTACTATCACTAAAAATACTTCCCTATAACAAAAAATATAATTTGTAAAATAGTTTCAATTTTTAAAATTATAGAGACCCATATTTTCTCACTCTGATGGTATGTAAGCATGCACACATTGTACAAATCAATATAACACTTTTCTATTCTATTATTAACTTTTGTGTTCTGAGATATCAGATAAATACTGAAACTGAGATATTTTCAGCATACCTAAGATAAAGTGACTCTGATGACAGTTATAATAATGAGACAAATCCTTTAATCCTTATACCACTCATTTGAAAAATAGCATCCCTTGTTTAAAAAGCAACAAACCCTTTGGATGAATAGTATCAGAAGGTATAGTATGAAAGAGGTCAGACTCTGAAATCTTAGCTCTTATAAATAAACTATGTGTTATATTTGTATCATGCATGATCATCTCAGTTCTGTTAAAGAGATTTTGATAAATGTTTCCATTTTACATTTCATTATATCAAAATGCTACAGCAATCTAGAAGAGTTTGAGCATCTGAACCCATCTTGTTTGTAGTTAGATAAGGGTATATGCTATTTGAATTTCTTTATTCTTCAGACCTTCCTATATGGATAATTATTAGTGAATTGGAAATGAGGTTGTAAATGGATCTTGGAATATCTGGTTAGTCCAAAGTCCTGATCAAATAATAAATTAAAATCCACAGCCTCTTTTGAGGTGTGTGTGAGTGGGATTACAGAGAGAGGATTCCAGTCTGTGTTATCAACACATAACCATGATCCAAAAATCAAAAATGTCTGTGTCCATTATGGATGTGTGGTCCAAGATGGCTCAGACAATAGCTCTTAGCTTTTTGATGTTGAGGTAGAGACGCTTGAAATAATTTAGTCCTTCTAGGTGCTTAACTTGGAATCTGACCATAAGACTCCATTAACATGTTTCTGTGCAGATCTTTGCTTCAACCCTCCCTCCCTAGCGCTTCTTACTATTATGGATTTAATTTATCCTATTTGGCCCATTTTTAACACATTAGGAATTTCAGGAGGTAAGAGGCACAAGTCAAGATCACAGCAAGGAACTGATAGCACAATCAGAATGATGAGCTGAACATTTAGTAGGGGATCTTTTTGCATAGACATGCATAAGGTTAAATCAGTCAACAAGGGAGATACTTGCATACTACTAAGGATACTTCTGTAGTTCCAGAAGGTATAGTCAGGAAGGATGTAATTAAAAAACTGGAAAAATTCTGATAATGAACCCTTACCATGGAGTGATATTACTGAAGGAAGGACCAAATAAGTCCTTGGAACTGCCTCCCATCCATGTTCCCTTAGCTTAAAAAATAAATAAATGCTCATCTTGGTAAATGGCTGCACATCTTACTGTGGGAAACGAAGAAAGATGCATTGTGGCCTCATTGCAATGTTCTTCTTCAAAGGATGCCCTATCCCCTCAATCAAGGAAACCCAATTCTATAAGCTGGATTCAATTTGAGAATGTGATAAGAAAACATAAAATTCCTTCATAGTCAATTAAGTCAACTTCTTCCAATAGACTTAGAATTTTTTTTCTGTTTATATATGTTAAATAGCATTTTAACATACTACCAACTATTTCTTTCCTATGGACCCTATGATAAATTATATACTGCTACAGATTTCTAGGGGAGATCAAAAGTTCAAGTGTTCCCTTCATCCATGTGTCTTATGACAACAGTAACCAACCTCTCTTCTCCTACTCGCTCAGACCCTCAGTGACCCCAGTGACCAAACCAACCAGAAGACATGAAAGTCTGCTTGGTATAGAAGAGGCTTGTTTTTCAGGCCACATAATATTGAGATGGAATATGAAATGCAAACATTACTATCCAGCCCAGAGAGTAAGACTTGTCTTTAGAACTACATTTCCTATTGTAATTAATTTTTTTTCAGTTTTCCTTTTATTTTTTTTCACTGTTATGCTTTGATTATGGTGGAAAAGGTAAAAATATGTCAATTGTTTCATTTCCTATCCCAAGAGTTTTTCTATTCAGATAATAGATCTAAAAAGATCTGTTTGACAGGAATGGACATTACACAAAATACTATTTCATAGCTACATATTCCCCTCTGGAGGTGGTTTTGAATCACATATGGTATAATTGATTGGGGTTATCTGGGACAATATTTAATTTGAATTTGGAGGGTAAAAGAGTTACGTTTCTGTGTATCTATGTGAGTATATATGCATGGCCATAGGGTGAACAGTAGTAGACACCTTTATTTTGATTGATTTTCAAAAATTTAAATTCCTACAAAATGGGGAATCTGGATCTACTGATAAAAACATGGAAAATCTGAAGCTGTTGGTAGTATGGCTTCTACAACGTTGGGATGCTCAATTAATAAAGTGAATAAAACTACAACACAAATGAGGAAGAAACAACAGCTGAGAATATGCTCCTTTTCCCTGCAAGTGCCTGTATTCAGTAATCACTATGGCCAAACTACCCCCATGTCCTCACTTGGGAGTGAAAAGCATCCTAATTAAAGCACCTGTTTGCCTAAGCTAGTTCAAAGTAGATATCGTCCTTTTACATAGGAACAGTAATAAACAATTTGTAGAAGATAATTTAATCAACATTCCTAATTATAATTTTTCAATTTTTTACACTTCCAGTGTAAAAATATATACAACAAATATATAAAACAAATTATATAACAAATTTATTATATCCCTTCTAGTAGATCACCAAAAGGATAAGTAACAATTAATGAGACTTTGCTTGTAATCATTGAATGAATGTTTTTAATCTCCGACCTGTTGCATTTTAACTATTATTTCTAATTAAAATTAAAGATTATTTTAAAATTAATACTATATGGTTTAAATGTATTTACAGAGAAAGTATGTTTCTTTTTTAAAATTTTTTCAATTTATTTAAATTTTTTAAAGTTTGTCCATTTTTCTTCCCTGCCTCCCACCTTTGCAACCACCCTAATCTGTTCTCTGTGTCTATAAGCTTGTTTTTTGTTGTTGTTTATTGTTTGTTTGTTTGTTTGTTTTTAGATTCCACATATAAAACAGATCATATGCTACTTATCTTTCTCTGTCTGACTGATTTGACTTAAAATAATACTCTCAGTGTCCATATATGTTATGTATCCCGAATGGCAAGATTTTATTCTTTGTTATGACTGACTTATAATCTGCTATATATATCATGTCAATGAGAAATGTGAGAGCAAGTTTTTTAGAATGTAAGATTACCATTAGGAGATCTGTACAATAGGAATTAAACAACTCTGTTAGCTACCAGGTTTTTGCTAAGGAGTAAACATCTAGCACACATGCCAAACTGGAAGACTAATACTGCACCTTACAGAAGGCTTAAAGACACAAATAGACATCTAGTTGCATAATATGAGCTATAGGAAACACAAATAAGAAAAAAAATAAGCTCATTCGTTAGAACCAAGTTGCAGGAACAAAATTGAAAGAAAAATTGCAGTCCCTCCTTCTGAAACTCTTCTTTCTATAATTTAGTTCCTCCAGCCTCAAAGACTTACTGTCTAAAGACAGGATTAGTTGCACCATATAGTAGAAGCTGAGCCTATAAGTCAACAGGGACTGTCTTAGGAATTAACAAAAGGATTATCAAGCAATTTTTAATCCTCTGTCAAATTAGAGAACATGAACTTGTAGTGAGTTAGCTTTTAAAAAGATTTTTATGCATTTCTTGTTTAGGGATTGATATCTGAATTGGCAGGCTAAATATATATTTAAAGTGCTAAAGAAAGGTTTTTCTGGAAAAATGCAGTGGCGGTAGTAACAGTTTCAGGTAATTGTGATTATCACATTAAAATAGACAAGCAATTAGGTATCAAAACCAAAACCCCATGAATGATATTTACAATAACCACCAACAGCTACAAGACCAGCATGTTATTGATGTTTGTAATGGAAAAAGTAGAGCGACACCTGGTGAAAATAGGAAAACTATAAAACAGCTAAAGGGTAACACAGGGAAATCCAATGGTCCAAAGGAAAAGAGAAGCTGAAACCAGAGGGTTTTTTGCCCAATCTAGTAGTAGATGAGTTCAGGGATAAGCAGTGAGAACAAGTGGGCTGGAATGATCTAGCCCCCATAAACTTTCAGGGCTCATGCCTCCCATTCTGGAAAAATTTAAATAGCTGAAAATAGAGTTAAAATTGAGTACTATAGGGAGAACATAATCAAAGGGAATTAAAGAGAAATTCAGATAAAAGTGGTGGAGGAAAATAGCCACAACACCTCAGAAAGCAATTCACTAAATTGTTTATCACACACACATATTCATTCATGCACATACATATGCACAAGGATACTTACATAAAAGGCACTATGAAGTTAGAAAGGATATTATCTGCTAAAAGTTTGGGAAAACTATATCTCCATAAAAGTAGGAAACATGAAAGTATCAAGGTCAAATAAAAAAATTAGTAAAGAAAAACAAGAGTAAGAAGGAAAGTAACATCCCTGCAGGCAATGAATGGATGTCAGAAAAACATGCTAAAATTAAAAAAAGAAAAAGATCAAATGTGTAACACAGAATGGATAGTGAGCACAAAGATATTATTAATAAAATTATACAATATAAAAAATATAAATGATACTTAGTGTAAAAAAGAGATGTGGCAAAAATTTGGAAAGAATTAGAGTTCAAAGAAAAACAATTATTTTAGAAATGAAGGCGAAACTAGATGCATGTAAGTACAGCAGATAATGCATGGTAAACAGCAAAGGTGTGAAGGAGGAAAGGTTTAAATATTAAAAAATAAAAAGTAAAATTAATTGTATAAAAAGTGATAAGACAGAAGACTGACAAAATTTAGCATAAATATAGCAGGGTACTTGAAGAAAGGGAGAAAAAAGCAAAAGGATGAAAAAAAAATACTTTAACTAAATAGAGCTTTCTTTAAAAAATGACTTAAACCTGCACATTGAAAAAGCAATATTTATATCACAGTATTGACCAGGAACAGCCAACACTAACAGATATTCTAGTAAGGTTATTGGATTCAAGATAAGGGAAAAAATATTGTGGGCGTTTAGGCAAAAAGACTCAGGCCAAACTGAAGAGGCTCCTGAGGTTAAATTTGCAACACTTTCAGATTTAATAAACAGGAGAATTGCAATATGTTTAAATTCATGAATTAAAAAAAAATTTAGGAAAATAAACTAATCAATAAACGTTTGAGGATGACAAGAGAAACAATTCATTATCTCAAACCTGGATAATTCGAGAAAAGAATCCAGCTTTTATTCTGCCATTATATATGAGTTACATTGTTGCACAGTCAAATAGTAGGTGAATATAAACAACCATGGAATTTGAGGACCATAAGTTTTACCTCCTCCATAAATTAGTGGATCTGGACTGGGTATGAGGAGAAAAACCCACATCTTACATGCCTCCTGACAGAAGAACACTTCAAAACCCCCAGTCTTGCCGCAGGGAAGCAACCTGACAACGTGCAGGTTATACAGAGAACAGACAGTTTATATTGCTCTGCAAAATGACTAGAGAATATGCAAAATCATGAATGCATCAAATATCCCAAATTATTCTTCAGATAAAATTTAAGGAAATAACAGGTATAGGTAGGGGAGATTATTTAATGGAAAACATATCATGGAAGTAAAAATAATAGTAATTGTAATAAATATAAATAATAAGATTTATTATTATTATTTCTCTTTGAAGGATTATGCAGTCTTCCTGCATTTAAAATATTCCTTTCGGGGGTGCCAGGGTGGCTCCATTGGTTAAGTGTCTGCCTTTGGCTCAGGTTATGACCCCAGGGTCCTGGGATGGAGACTCACATTGGGCACCCTGTTGAGCAGGGAGCCTGCTGCTCCCTCTGCCTCCCCCCAGCTCATGAGCCGGTGCGCTCGCTCTCTCTCTCTCTCTCACCCTCTTTCAATCTCAAATATAAATAAATAAATAAATAAAACATTTCTTTCAAATATTACTTCCATCCTTCCCAATAATATGTTTACTGAGAATAGAAAAAGATGCTGGGAAAACTGGACAGCTATATGTAGCACAATGAAACTAGACCATTCTCTTACACTGTACACAAGATAAACTCAAAATGGATAAAGACCTCAACGTGAGACAGGAATCCATCAGAATCCTAGAGGAGAACAGCGGCAGTAACCTCTTCGATATCAGCCACAGCAACTTCTTTCAAGATATGTCTCCAGAGGCGAAGGAAACAAAAGCGAAAATAAACTTTTGGGACTTCATCAAAATCAAAAGCTTCTGCACAGCAAAGGAAATAGTCAAGAAAACAAAGAGGCAACCCACGGAATGGGAGAAGATATTTGCAAATGACAGTACAGACAAAAGGTTGATATCCAGGATCTATAAAGAACTCCTCAAACTCAACACACACAAAACAGATAATCATATCAAAAAAATGGGCAGAAGATATGGACACTTCTCCAACGAAGACATACAAATGGCTATCAGACACATGAAAAAATGTTCATCATCACTAGCCATCAGGGATTTTCAAATTAAAACCACACTGAGATATCACCTTACACCAGTTAGAATGGCCAAAATTAGCAAGACAGGAAACAACATGTGTTGGAGGGGATGTGGAGAAAGGTGAACCCTCTTCCACTGTTGGTGGGAATGCAAGTTGGTGCAGCCACTTTGGAGAACAGTGCGGAGATTCCTCAAGAAATTAAAAATAGAGCTTCCCTATGACCCTGCCATTGCACTACTGGGTATTTACCCCAAAGATACAGATGTAGTGAAAAGAAGGGCCATCTGTACCCCAATGTTTATAGCAGCAATGGCCACAGTCTCCAAACTGTGGAAAGAACCAAGATGCCCTTCAACAGACGAATGGATAAGGAAGATGTGGTCCACATACAATATAGAGTATTATGCCTCCATCAGAAAGGATGAATACCCAACTTCTGTAGCAACATGGACAGGACTGGAAGAGATTATGCTGAGTGAAATAAGTCAAGCAGAGAGAGTCAATTATCGTATGGTTTCACTTATTTGTGGAGCATAACAAATAACATGGAGGACAAGGGGAGTTAGAGAGGAGAAGGGAGTTGGGGGAAATTGGAAGGGGAGGTGAACCATGAGAGACTATGGACTCTGAAAAACAATCTGAGGGGTTTGAAGCAGCGGGGGGTGGGAGGTTGGGGGAACCAGGTTGCCCTCTCTAATACCAGGTGGTGGGTATTAGAGAGGGCACAGATTGCATGGAGCACTGGGTGTGGTGCAAAAACAAGGAATACTGTTATGCTGAAAATTAAAAAAAAAAAAAAGAAAAGAAAAAGGATTCTTACATTTGAATAATTTAAAATAGATTAAGATTTTTGAAAGCTGTATAACAAGAACATTTTTAAAAAGTTGAGTTGGAGGTAGAATTGAGATGGCAATGTTGTTTTAAAGACTATATTATTTGTACTCAAAACTAAACTTACTGTTTTGCTATCATATTTTTTCACCAATAAAATCTAGCTCTTCACATTTATGAGAATTTCTCCTCTCTTTTTCCTAAATATATGCATATCTCTTGAGATGAATAAACATGTATTATTTTCTCTATTTTTAAAATTCTCATAATAACTGTGAGTGTAAACCATACATATCTTATAAATAACTTCTTATTCATACAGACACACACACACACACAGAGACATATATATATATATATATATATATATATATATATATATATATACCATGACTACAATTTAACATTTTATTTTGACTCTCATTTTGTGTAATTTAAGAATGAGTTCATAACGTTGATTCACCGAAAAACAGAGGAATTCACTGGGATATTTGTATCACTAAGAAGGAATTAGAATTATCCTTTTTGTATGTATGTAATTTCCCAAGAGAGTGGGACGTGGGTTGAATAGTTTTCCATGACTAAAGAATTCTCCGGAGTGGTTGAAGAAAGAGTATAACTTTAAAGAATAGAAGAAATATTTCTCACCCTATAAAATTACAAAGGAAAGAAAAATTACTGCCTACAGAGTTGATTTTCTCATACTGGCTCTGGAGCAAACAACCACAGGAACAAGAAAATTGGGTAGTTTTACAATTTAATAAACCCAATTCATCAATTAAACACTTTGACAAAAGAATAGTTGCAGATGTTTTTAAACTCAAAGTCATAGGTAGTGATTCTCTGCCCTTCAGAAAATTTTAGATCTCAAAGAAAACAATATGTCTACTTTTAGAAAATACTGCTGTGCATCTGAGTTAAACTGCAGAACAAAAAGATTCCAAAAGCATTTTGTAATACTAATACAGATACATTTAGTGAAGTTTTTGAAAAACAGCTCAAACTACAAATGATATAGGAGATAAACTCTTACCTTTGTCAAATAATTTATTCATATTTTGCAACCATACCTAAAAATATAAATTAATGATTATTTTTGTCCTTTGTGATTATTTTCTGCTTGATAACTTACGTAATTGAACAAATCTGCTATATATTTTCTTCTCAGTTCTCCTTTAGATGTTCCTGATCCAATCACACACTGTGCCTAAACTGCTTGATGATTTCACTGTGACCTCAAAATCTGTACTTTCTCATTTCTAACCCATGCGATCTATTTCACCAAAATTGTCACCTCTAAAGAGTTTGGATATAAAATACCCATTCACTGCTTTATAACTTTTACCCAGGCATAATTACTCACAGTACCATGTTTCACTCTTAAAGTATCATGATTCTGAGTTTTGCTGATAAATTATATAGCGGCCCGCATTCATAAGCAAGAATGTCATTCCCAAACCAGACTCCTGAAATTCAGCCACACTCTTGTTCAAGTACAAAATCATGCAGTGATATTCAAAACATTTGTTTTGGTCGTTTTTGTACATTCCATTGTTCTGTGAAAAACACCTGGATCACTTGGGCTTCATACTAGTTTCCATTCTCCAGTATTTGTTGTAGGGTGTTCAACAAAACTAGATCTTTGTTCTCCATTTTTAATGACTGTTTATTCACAAAACAGTCATTAAAACTTTCCTCATTTATAACTCTTGATTTTTTAGAGTAAGTATCCGAGAGTGTGATGGCTAGGAACTCATCTGCTCTTACCACCACTTTTAACCTTGATAGAGGTTTCAAATCAGCCTGTGTGACTATGACACTTACATCTTTCTTTCAGATTTCTTTAGAGTAGGTACATTTTTATCTTAAATTTTATATAAAAGAAGTTTTTTAAAATATAAAAACTAGAGAGGATAATAAATGAAAATAACCATATTCCTGTCATCCAGAATTAATTATTTTGACAATTATTTATATTTCATTCAAATAACTTGAAGTGGACAAAGTGAGATATTATAGATATATTTGAAGTGATCTTTCACCATTATTTCTAATTATTTCCATTTCATCCTCTCCTCAAAATATCTGTCTTCTCTTCAGAAAAACAACTAAATCCTCCCAATCATATTTTAATATTTCATATTAAAATAGATATATAGAATATGCAATATTAGGTAACTGTGTTTTTATGATGGTTTTCAAAATACAGTTGAGGAAATGTGCCCTTTTTATCCACAATTTAATTTTTAAGCTGTGGCTTTATTTAGTGTTGGGCTGGAACTGGCTAGGATTGACTTGAAAAAAGCTCACTACTGCCTTTTCCTATCAATAGCTTGATACCAACCATAGCGGGAGTATTTACAACATGTAAATTGTCAAACAATACAAACTGGGACTTTTTTTTTATCAGAGGGATTATAAACTAACTATATTTCTAATCTACCCCATTTTCCATTTAAGTGGAAAATGGGGTATATTTCATAAATATACCAAAATTAAATCCATTATTGTGTTATTAATGGAACTTCATGATCTTTCCTTTTTTCCCCCTCCTCCCCCCCCTCTTTCTAATTTGCTATTATATATAATGTACACCATGAGCCTATCGGCTGGGACCATGTAAGACAAGTGGAATTGCTGAGTTCTAGAGTGTGCTTCCTTAGGTTTCAAGAAGACTGTAGCTAAGGCAGTATCAATACACGAGCTCTCATTTCTCAGGTCCTCGGCAAAATATCACACTTTATGGTTAACTATATTCTATTTGTCTCATGTATGAAACATTGTGTTATTTTTGCTTCCTTTCTATTTCCCTGATAATAATAAGGTTGATCTCCTCGTCATTTACTTATTTTAAATTTGTTTTTCCTCTCCTGCATGTAAGAAGAAAATAACTTTCATAGTGTCAAAATAGTTTCATTTTCATTAAGCAGATACAAGTTAACTCTTACCCTCCAAGTCTGAATTGCTTGAACTCAAAGAATGTTGTTAGTATGGTTTTGTTAAGCATGTTTTCGGTTTTGTTTGTTTTTCATTAGGAGATAATGTTAGCTCATGAAAGTACTATTCTTCACTACTTACAGAATACTATCAAGATTATTTATCCCTTCATGGTTCACTTATTCATTCAATGAATATTTAATGAGCACTCTCTATGCCAGGCACTATTTTTGATGCTGGGGATCTGATAGAGAATCACAATAACACCTTTTTAAAAAAGGAAATTTCTGAATGGAGTTTCCAATCTTGTGTTGAAAGTCAATCTGTAAGGAAGATGTATAAGGAAAACACATTGTATCTTAAATAGTGGTGAGAACTTTAAAAAACATAAAACAGGAACAAAGATGTTGGGTAGTGTTGCAATTTGAGTGGCCAGGGACTATGTCACAATGAAAGCGACAATTGAGTAAAGCCTGGAAGGATGAGAGGAAGCAAGTTATCTGCATGGGGTAGTACCTGCTAGGAAGAATGATCAGCAAGTTCAAAGGCACTGTGCACAAAATCTCTTTTTAGAATTTTCAGCAGTGACAGTACAATAATACTTTTGAGACAAAAAGTTTAAAATATGTGCTAAAAAACAAGTGCAATTCTCCTGAGAGATCAAAAACCTCACCCAGAGAGGGAGATAACATTTCTTCATTATTACTACAGACATATTTGGGAAAAATAGAAATTCTTGTGTGCCATGCCCATATTCCTGCTTCTGTTTTACCAATAGATTATTCCTCTAGGTGACGGTAGCTATTGTAGTAGAACTAGTCTCAAATTAAAATGTCATTTTATCCATTATGGTTAAGGTCAAGTGGTATATAAACAATTATTCTTTTTTTAATTTTTTTTAATAATTTACTTGACATACAGAGATCATAAATAGGCAGAGAGGCAGGCAGAGAGACAGCGGGAACCAGGCTTCTCACTGAGCAGAGAGCCCGATGCAGGGCTCCATCCCAGGACCCCAAGATCATGACCTGAGCCAAAGGCAGAGGCTTAACCCACTGAGCCACCCAGGTGCCCCATAAACAATTGTTATTAATGACTGAGCCACCCAGGGACCCCTAAACAATTCTTCTTCATGAAAGTATTACCCCGTGCCTTTCAGCTATGGCAGTCAAACTTCTGATAGGTCACCATCAAAGGGAACATTTATATATAGAGGGGAAAACATACACAAGAGACTAAGCTCTTCAAAATCATGTTATAATAAAGGAAGAGGAACATTCCTCTCCCCTACCCCTATATATCTAAACGTTCCTCTAATTTCTTACTACTTATCTTTCATCCAAAAATTTTGGCTTCGTTCTTCCTCTTTCTCTGAGAGTTGTCTGAATGATAAGGACATCAAGGAAATAAAACTTCTCTGTCTAATCTAGGTACTTAGGAGACTCAGCATCCAATCATCCTTGCTTCTAATTCTGCTACAGATGTGTACTTTTATTTAGTGAAGCCTTAAGTGCATCTGTCATTAGGATGATGTTTGAAAAATGTGAGTAGGACTAGAGTTCTTTGGCCAGTTGGTTTTTTTCTTTCTACTTCCTCTTTCTCAGAGGTATGACTCCATTTCTACCAAGAAGATGTGATTAAGATACCCCTATTGGTTGCTTGGAGCTATTTAACTCCCTACTGGCCTTCATCTCTACATCATCACTGGCTGAACAAAATAACCACTAACAGCTAAATTCCAGAGTTTTCAACTGCCTGGTGTCACACTTTCCAACACACTGCCTTGACCCTAAATACACTATTCCTCTATATCCTGAAACACAGTCTGTTAGACACATCTAATTTTCAAAACATGGTCTTATTTTTGCCTTCCTTAGGTCAGAACATGGTCTTATTTTTGCCTTCCTTAGGTCAGATATAAGATATTATACCTTCTTCCAATAAAATTTAAAGCATTTATATACCTAAAATTCAATGGGTTTATATACTTAAAGGCATTTGAATTTTCATCACTTCCCCAAACTATTATGAATTCTCTTAAAATTTTCACCTCATATTAAATTCCCAGTTTAAAATAAGAAAGTTATTAGGAAAAATAACCTGAAACTAATATTTCTCTTTTAAAACAGAACATTTATCATATATATTTTATGAATTCACTTTTTCTACATGATACTAATGGTTATAAGATATTAATTCTTTTTTATATATGTGTGCACACACACCTATATTTGAGGGATTTATATTGATTCAATTGAAAGTAATATATAATGTTTTCTTTCAAAACCATTTAGAATAATGAAATATATTATGGTAAAATATGATCCAAATAATTGTATGTCGTCTTTTCAGTTTACTTGAAAATAGGTGAGGATAGATGAGAGTTATTTCTTCCATGTTCTACCAGTAGTAGCATGATAAAATCAACTGTGTGACTGCTTTCTTTTAGAGGAAACAAGGTGAATATTGAGAATTGAACGATTGAAAGTAGGCCATTGTTATTTATAGGTTATTATGCAAATAACAATTGAGGTTTGGATGTTATAGATCACTGTATTAGTAAAAGAGTCTCTTCCTTACTCTATATGAAAGTTCTAACCTGGGGCACCTGAGTGGCTCAGTGGGTTAAAGCCTCTGCCTTCGGCTCAGGTCATGATCCCAGGATCCTGGGATAGGGCCCCCATGTTGGGCTCTCTGCTTAGCAGGGAACCTGCTTCCTCCTCTCTCTCTGCCTGTCTCTCTGCCTACTTGTGATCTCTGTCTGTCAAATAAATAAATAAAATCTTTAAAAAAAAAGAAAGTTCTAACCTAATTTACTTTCATTGACTACAGAAATTCATAGAAACGTCTGTAAATTCAACACAAAATTAAAGTTCAGAGTGCTAAGTGCTGCCATTTGCCTGCCCAGGACTCGTTCCCCATTATTCTGTACTAATAAAAGCCATTGATTTGTTTATGGCTGTAATTTTTACATCTAAAATTACTCATCTATTTATTCCCTGACATCTATAGATGACTCCATGATACAGTGTAGAAAGTTAATTCACACAGAATTCCCTTGGAAGATTCCTACCCTTTGAAAGCAAAGACATCTTAGGGCAAGGACTTTTAGCCTTTTGGCCCAACTCCCCCCCGCCCCGCTTCTTTTTCCAAGCAGATCTTAGATCTGTTACAATGTTTTATTGCATGATTATGTAGGTTATATTGTTAAAACTTTAATTTACATGTGTTACAGGAACTGGGATGATGTTTATGAGGTTGAGATGATAAAATATAAATAAGTGGTTCTTCGTATTTCAAAAACAGAAATAATAAATCATTTATAATAAAATACATGCTTAACAATACTTCTAGTGATGATAAATAGCATATACATATGGAACAAAACAGACATGTAGCAAATACTAATTATTATTTATTTGTAACAAAATTTATAAATACGCGTTTAATGACTAGGATAGTCCTTCATGCAATCAAATTTTTACACAGGAAATATGGAGCTGTACTCTGTAAACTAGTGTCCCACTTGATCTGAAGAGGAACTTTAGTGAGAGAAATATACCAGGTATATTTGTGGTTCAGCATGAAACCTATGAAATTCTGATATTCATCAGTTTTCCCAATGCTAGACAGTACAAGGTAGAAATTTAACTCATTTGCACAGACATCATTTTTGTCATTTATATTTTGTGTTTAACAATACTTTTTATTGAGATATAACTGACATGCTAGTTTCTGGTGTACAACATAATGATTTGACACTGTATATACTGAAGAATGATCACCATAATAATTTTAGGTAACATTCATCACCACGCATAGTTACATATTTTTTTTTTTCTTCTTGTAATGAAAACTTTTGAGATCTACTCTCTTAGGAAATTCCAAATATATAATACAGTATTATTAACTAAGTTACCATTATCTACGTTATATCCCAGGACTTATTTTATAACTGAAGTTTGCATCTTTTGATATCCTTCACTCATAGTGTCTACCTTTCTAACACTCACCTCTAGCAACCACTAATCTGTTTTCTATGAATTCCATTGTTCTTGGTTTGTTTGTTTGATTCCATTTGTTTGTTTAGATTCCACATATAAATGAGATCCTATGATATTTATCTTTCTGTGTCTCATTTATTTCTCTCTGTGTGATGCCTTCAAGGTCCACCCATGTAGTTTTAAATTGCAGGATTCTCTTCATTTCAAGGTGAATAATGTTCCGCTGTGAATAATGTTCTGCTGTGTGTACATATGTGTGTATATCACATTTTCTTTATTAATTTATCCATTGATGAACACTTAGGTGATTTCCATGTCTTGGTTATTATAAATAATGCTGCTATAAAAATGGAAATGCATTTATCATTTTGAGCTAGTGTTTTCATTTCCTCCTGGGATAAGTACCCAGAAGTGGAACTGCTGGATCACATGGTAGTTCCAGTTTTAATTTTGTGAGGAAACTCAGTACTGCAACAACATACATTTCCACCAACAGGGCACAAGGGTTCCCCTTAATCTACATCCTTGCCATCCTTTTGTCATTTTGATAATAGCCATTGCAGGGGTGAAGTGATATCTCTTTGTGATTTTGATCTGCATTTCCCTGATTAATCTTTATACTACATAAAATCAAAGCATAGTATCAATGTGTTATAAAAATACTTACTTAAATCTATTATGTGAATTTTCTAGGGTTCTATAATACTATAATATTATACAGTAATGGGTTCAGCAACCATGTTTTGAGAGCTCATTCAATAATCAGTCAATACACAATGAATAAAATTCCACATAGATTGATTTTTGTGCTAAAGTTTAAAAGTTAGTGAAACATCATTAGTTTATTCATGAAGACGATTAGTTGTAGATTGATTAAAATGTAAATAGCTGAATGCAATTATTCAGTTTAACATGAGATAGTAAGATTAGGGTTTTTTTAATTAGATTTTAAGTTCTACAGGAGAAAAATACATAATTGAATAAATATACTCAATACTAATAATTCCATTTTATTATCTAGCTACTTATATGAATACCATAGCCACTATAATTTAATATGTATTATTAATTCAATATAATGTGAATGGAATGCATATGAAATCATATATTTCATAATGCTTATTTTATTTGAGTTTTAAAAATAAACATGAATTATACTAGCTAATCAATAGGCCTGTTTTGAATGTATGCAGTAGTAATACTGCTGTGGTTCTGGATATGAAATACAGCCCTTCTTTGATAGCAAATAATCTGGTTTATGAGATTAAAAACATGCACTACAGATAATGAAAAAGCAGGATAAGTCAGTATATAATTTTTGCAATCCTGTATGCAGTAGAATGTTGATTGACTGCATATTATGTATTAGATACATTTCTGGGTTTTGAGGTAACATCAAATAAAGGTCAGAGTCAGCCATCAAGAAGCTTAGAGACTAAAGAGAGGAAGATAGCAGGCAGGCAGATTCCGAATGCTGAGTTACAGAAAATAGGTGTAGGTAAGTACTGGCTGCAAAGGGAACATAGGAGGAGGCCCTGTAACTAGAAGACTTTGAAGGGGGAAAGGTTATGGAAGATTCCCATGGGTAAACATTAATCAAACCAATATTTAAGCCAAAGAGAATTTCAAGAATATGCAAAAACCTGGAGTTAAGTACATGTATAATTTCTACAGATCCTAAGTAAATGAAGACCTGATGCTCATTCAATCATGCCTTCTAGACCTTGTTCTGACATCACTTAGATACACACATTTGGGAAAGACATTTGGACATTTTGAAACTGAATTTACTTATCTATATTAAAAAAGTGATTAGATTAAGTTATTGCTTTACTCCCTTCCAGGCTTTTGGTTGTTCACTTTTCTATTAACAAGAATAAAGAAAACAGATATTAGGACTCATGAAATTAATTTAACTTTATATTGACCTTAGATAACCTGAAACAACCGTAATGAAAGTTTTCTCCTCTGGCTAGTTCTTAACCCGGTCTGCATTTACCTCTTAAGCTCCAAACAAAAACCTGTCTCTGTGTGATACCTTCCCTCATGCCAATGGCAGATATACTGATACTATCCTGAGTCTATGTAGGTTTAGTTCACTTCCTGTAAGATAATTCTCAAATTCTCCCTGGTATGGTAGTTATTTTTGTACCTGTCTTCCTCCTCGCCCCACCACCAGAGGAGATCCTGCACTCCTCCTGAGTAAATTACTAAGGGCCTGATTAATCTTTACCTCTTGTTGAAAAAAATACCCCTAAATAAGCGTTTGTAAAAGAATTAATTGCTAACCACTTATACTCACTTCTTAATAACATATTTATATTTAATCTTTCAACAAGTGAATTCTGAGGCATATCTGTTGATAAAATATAACAAACAACAAAGACAACACTTGTTCAATTAATGACTTAATAAGATTGTTTAGTGCCATTTTGAAAAATGTTTTTATTATAGATTTTTAAAATGATCAAGATAGCTGACTGAAACCAGGTTCAAGTAATAGTGTAATTAGCTAACTTGCATTAGATAGAACACATATTCAATATCATTTTTTCAGTATTTCTTTAGATTAATTTTTCTCGTGTTGATGCATGTTCATAATTCAAGACAGTTGTTTTATTACAGTCGTGCTTCCAATAAAACTCTAGAGGTTGTATGAATATAGATTGAGTGAATATAATTTTAAAGCATTATGTGTAGTCATATTAAAAAATAGGGGATAAGAGGAAAATGTTGATAATTGTACTCTACCCATTACAAAATTTAAATTGATTTGACTTCAATGTGAGGGCTACAAGCATATTCAATGTATTAAAAAGCACAAATCTATAGTCTATTGTTCAGCACACTGTTATTACTACTAGTACATCATTCTCCCATCAGACTTCCACAGCAGAAAGTTCTAAGAAAATGATTGCAATCAATCTTTTAATAACTTGAGTGTAATTCTAAAATCTCATATCCATAGCCAAAGGGAAGATATTTAGTCTTTCTTTGCCTCAGTTTCCTTACATAAAAAGATAACAATTTTAACTGCATCACTAATTCAAAACCTTCTTCTTTCTTTCCTTTTTTCTCCCAAAGTTATACCCTAACCTTCACATTCAGCAGGGCCTACCGGTAGAGAACAGAGAGCCGAACGGATAGTAATTTACTGCCCTCCTAACCTTGTCCATTTCTCACCAAGAAGTTCTCCATACTTTTATTTCATTGTAAGTCAAGATAAGATTTATTGAGTACTAGTTTCTGTGGTAAGAAAAAAAAGAAATAAAAAGAGGAGAGAAAAATGGTAATTTGAACCTCTGAAAAAGGATCATATCTCAAATTTAAGATATTATCTAATTAATGGTAAACTAGCAATTTGAGTTTTGTTGATATTTTCTAAATGGATGATTAAGTTAATAAATTACTCATTTTTATATATAATTAAGGATTCTTTACATCATAAAAGTATATTATATTTCATTTTTTAAAAAGTAAACAAAAATGTATTGTCTTTGTTTTAGGTATTTCATATATTGCCCTGGGATGTTAAATACCAGAATTAGCCTGCCAATGAAACTGGGTAATGTTTCATGTTAATAATTTTGATCCCATCAACTTTATCTATTTTTGTTTGTTTATGTTTTATTTGCACAGAACAGGGAACTTATACAATGTTATACAATATTTAACTGTGATTATTAAAAAATAAATTTTATGCACATAGCCTCTTTCCTCCACTCAATCTTCTAAAAAGAAACACATATATAAACACACACATCAACACTTTTCTTCTTCTTTTTAATCCTTTGGAGATGTTAGGCAGAAACTTGGGGAAAGTAGCATTCTGGAGAGCAAACACGGAAAATTGTTAGCATTTTATCACTCTCCTCTTTCCTCATTTTGATCTTCTTAATGCAGGAATTTCTTGGATCCCTGATGTTTGAAAACAGTTGAAGAATGCGTACAGGTTGCCAGTGTGACAGCTCTGTGTCTGGCTGCTTTAAGGGAAGCAAATTAGAGGACATGATATCCAAGCTAAAACATTAACTGGGTCTTAGGAGAATATCTGACTTCCTGTTCTGATGATTTGACTTGTTCCATAGGTAGGGAAGGGTGGAGAAGAGCTGTCTGCCTTTAAGAGGAGGGACCATAGGGGTTCTTGGGTGGCTCAGTCGGTGGGGTGGCTGCCTTTGGCTCAGGTCATGATCCCAGGGTCCTGGAATCGAGCCCCACATCGGGCTCCCTGCTCGGCGGGTGGTCTGCTTCTTCCTCTCCCTCTGCCTGCTGCTCTGCCTGCTTGTACTCTGTCAAATAAATAAATAAAATCTTAAAAAAAAATTAAAAAAAAAAAAAGAGAAGTGACCATACCTGCCACACTCTGCACTTCTCAAGTATTTACTTGCATCTTAAATCCGAAGACAACCATATCCTGATAGTTTCTAAGTTTACCTTCTTTCCTTTTTAATACATTATTAAATAGTCAGATTTCAAATTATTTTTCAAAGTTGCAACATAGTCCAATATTTATTCATAGTTGTTAATTACTCCAATGCAAACACTAGTATGCCTGAAATGTTCATTTTACCTATTGTCTCTTGTTAGGCATGCTAATAATTCCTTTATTACAACACATGTCCCCAGACCACTAGTGATGTTTTATGAATTTTATGTATCAATTCCTCACATGAACTCCTCCTATGAATCAATTTTATAAAGATACTAGGATTTAAGACAGTAAATCTTAAGTAGCCTTAATGTAGGGGGGTCTATGTTAATAGTTTTCATTCTCTGCTACATATGACATTAATTCTTCCAGCATATGCAATTTTTCTATGTACCTGAACATGGTACTTTGGGAGAATTCTCTGAATTCCCCACCCCAACCCATTATATAGTAATGTTCAATAGACTTAAATAGAAACCAAGAGATAATCTGAGACAATGAAACACTAAGCATCGCACCTTCAAAGATGACTGATTGCTTAAGATCCTAGGTGTCAATGGGACTTGGAAGTTAAAATAACAAAAAACCCACAAACAAACAAAAAATCTGTTCTAGTCCAAAACATATTGTTTGCATGTCTTTGGACTTTTCAGAGGTACTGCAGTTACCATCTTAGTCCAAGTGTTATTTTTCCTTCTAATTTTTATGTCATTGCTATATAAGTTATTTAACAAAGTCCCCTCTGCCTTACCTATAGAGAAAAGAGGTTATTCTCTGTTAAGTGTAAAATTCCTAAAGACAATTCCAAATCCATAAAATGTCTGAATGGTAGATTCAAATAATTTAGTATTTGAATGATGTGGATATATGTATATATATATATATATATATATAAACATATACATAAATATGTATGCATATATATTAATATATATGCTAATATGTTATATACATATTATCTATTATTTCATTATCTGAATCAGTATTATTGTTTTCATTATTATTACTTTAGCAGAGTGAATAAAAAGTTGATTTATACAACTAAAGCATTTACATTTTTAAATTATTTTTAAATTCTTATGGAAGGTTAAGAAGGCAAACAAACTTCTTAATGGTGTTCTTCCACAATGCATCTTGCAACTTGTCTTTGAGATCACTTCTCTTTCCAAATATCTGTGGAGCTCAAGAGGTACTTACTATGAATCCACTGTGGTAGACTTAGATCTAAATTGGTTTGCTATTGCCATGCCTCTCAGACGCTCATGTTATATGCTTTATCATATTCTTGTTTTCTATAGGTGAATCTTAGAAGTTTAACTATAACTCTCTGGGTCTTGTCCCATCTACTTTAACACATTATATCTTTATTAATTAGTGTTTAAGATTAAGAAGTTGAAAGTCTCTACTTCTTCACTCTCTTTTTCCCATCCTTTTCTGGATTTGAATAGGGCAGAATTTCTTTTATGTATTATCTTTGTCTTAATCCAACCTTTTATCTAGAACTCAACAGTTGACAGAGGAATTGCCTCAAAATGGAGGAAAAACTATGATTTTTCCAAACTTATTCTAAAACCAACCAATTTTATTTCTGCAATATCCTTGGCCATACAGATAAGTATATTAGAGACCAGGTGCTGCATAAAACTTAATTGGGGGTGGGAGAACAAATAAATAGAATACATTAATTTTTTATTTCCCTACTTACATCAATATTAAACTTTTCTCGGATTTGTGCAATTGCTTTGTGGTGGGAAGCAAGGGAGATGGCATCTCTGGAAATGGGTAATAATGTTGAAGTACTTCCAGAATTTGTTGAAATCCAAACCTGAGGAGCAATGTTTTAGAAGATTTGGTGAAATTCTTGACTTCAACTTTAAATATACAGTGTTAAAAATATGTTTTTTATGATCATAACTAATAGATACTGGAATATAAATCCTACTTGGGAACCTAACCAATGCTAATGAACTTAGTGACAATGTTTAGTTTCTGCAGGTTTAAATTAAGAAAAGGAGGAAGATGTTCTTTTAACACCTGTATCTGCATTTCAGTAACATCATTTCTCATATTGACCCTAAAATATTGTCTCTTTATGTGCTATGGGTTTCTTTCTCTCTGTTTTATTAGAAAATCATTTAGCTGTCATGATCCTTACCAGGATTATAGTTTGTAAATCAATAGATCAAATTTTATACTTCCCAAATTGATCATAATAATATCATCATGTGTTTTCAATGCTAATGTTGAATTCATATATACTTTATGTACAAATTTGACATAAATGGGATATTTATTATGAACCATATTGTATTATGTTGTATTACGTATTTGTATTGTATTGTATTGTTGTATTATGATACAATATTGTATTATGAAATTTTAAATTATATTCCAGTAATGTGGCCTACTGGAATTAAGTGGAATAGGATAGTTAATCAGAGACTATTTCTTGGTATGAGAAAGATCCTCTACTATATTTTAAATCACTTTGGAATGGGAGAAAAAAAGCAATTCAAAGTGCATTTTCTTCTAAGACTTCTATCTCATTTGCATAAGAAGAAAATGAATTTTCTATTAATAACAGGATCATTGAACAGCAATGCCTAAAGATAATAACAGCCAGCATTTCACTTCCTCCATTTCAGTAATCCTAGACAGATGGATACCAACAAACAAGCGAATGGAGCTAGCTAATTAATAAGCACATTGTTTTGAACATCAGACTGTATTTTTAATAAAGCCCATCATTTGTTTATTCATATAATAAATATTTACCCCCTAATGTTGGTCAGGCAATATGCTAGGTACTAAAAATGAATAAAGATAGGGATAATGCAGTATGGTGGGAAAATAGATACATATAAAATAATCACACAAATAAAGGCAAAATAGATTATCTGAAAAATGCTACAGATGACAGTAATAAGGTGTCATGATATTTTAATAAATAACTAAAGACCTATTATATGATGTACTTAGGCAAAAGTGTCAGAAAGAACCCTGCAAAATCAAGTAGCATAATGTATTTCATTCCTTAAATATAGGAATAGCTATGTTTATTTGCCTTTAGTTTGTTGAGTATTTCACCAAGCCAAGTACGTTTGAGAAATAAAGATAATTCAAAATATGCATAATGCATCAAGTATCACAATGGAGATAAACTTCTCCAATGCTGGAGTTCAGACGTGTGGCACACATCCTTGCACACTGATTGTCATGTTGGTAGAAATCTATCCTCATGAAAACAACTTTGATCCCCAAACAAAGCTTTCCTTATCTCAGGATAATAATGATTCTAAATGCAAAGCCATTCAAAGTTGTCTTCAGGCTAAATCTTTAAAGGTATATGCAGGACTGCCAAAAGGCAGAGAAGTACGACAAATAAAAAAAAGGATTCCACTGACAAATAGAAAAACACCAGAGACCAAATGGCATTTTATGACTCAGTGCCATACAAATCCAGAGGAGGAAAATAACATTGTAATTTTTTTAGTTATTAATGAAAATTTTAACTATAATATTAATATAGAGATCTATTATAATTTTTTAGTTTAAATTGTTTATAAACCATCTTACTGGCTTCTAATCCCTTCTCCAAACTTGCATTTCCTCCTGAATTTCCCAGCAGATTGAGTTGTTGCACTATTAATTACAGTGATTTGAAATTGAGCTTCATATTTTACTTTTCCTTCTTTTTGTTAGTCAAATATTGACTAATTCACTGATTAAGATTCTAACCTCCTTACATTCCTTTAAATACCGCACTATTTTGGGGGCTCCTGGGTGGCTCAGTCAGTTAAGCATCTTCCTTGGCTCAGGTCATGATCCCCGGGGCCTGGGATGAGGCCCCTCTATGAGCTCCCTGGGCTCCCTTTTCAGAGATGAGTCTGCTTCTCTCTCTCCCTCTGTCCCCAACCCACGCACATGCTCTCTCTCTCAAATAAAGTAAAATAAAATCTTTAAAAATACATACATACATACATACATACATACTGTACTATTTTTAAATATTCTATTTCACTTCTAGAATTTTCACCAAATCCAGCACTTCCCCAACTATCTGTGGTGACGGATTAGTCAACCCCTCCCCAATTCAATGTGGACAAATAATTTGGTAAAATATAATAAATATAAACCCTAGAAAAATAAAATACAAATTACAAAGACATAAAATGCCAACTCTATTTTTATTAGATGCAAGAAAGGAAATCACATTACAGTAAATATATTCAGGACAAATATGAGAAGAAAGAAGTATAAACATTTTATAAATTGTTCATGGAAACTATGCATACAGGTTATTACTATAGATAATTGCTTTTACAGTTGATACATCTTGCCTCATTCTGTGATAAATGAATTATTAAACACTTACATGCACACATTGAACAAGCCCATCTATCACATTAAAATTCAAAATATTGATATACACTCAATGTATTGATATACATTTTGTTTGTCCAATGTGTGCATATAATTTGACAACTGTAACTCAAAAGTATATAAAATCTTGCTCACTGACTTATCTGTTAGATTAAAGATAACATTACTCCTAGAAAAAAGCATTTGTAGGGGCAACTGGGTGGTTCAGTGGGTTAAAGCCTCTGCCTTCGGCTTGGGTCATGATCCCAGGGTCCTGGGATGGAGCCCCGCATCGGGCTCTCTACTCAGCGGGGAGCCTGCTTCCTCCTCTCTCTCTGCCTGCCTCTCTGCCCACTTGTGATCTCTGTCTGTCAAATAAATAAATAAATAAATCTTTAAAAAATAAAATAAAAAAATAAAAGCTTTAAAAAGCATTTCTATACCCTAGCTAGGTCTTGTTTTAGTAACACATATTAAAATAATCAGTCTCACAGAAAGATATTAATGGGTAATGAAAGTGATTTTAAGGCACTTTCAGTGAGCTTGTGCTGTTCATTTTTAACTATAATGAAAAATGAGACAAGTGCTGCCATGTTTTCAAAATTTACCTTTAAACTTCCATCCAGTTTCAATAATGTTTCTGTTAGGGGTATGAGAGTCTGTGTTGAGGGATGAAAGTCTTGGTCTTTAGATTCTCACAAGAAAATCTACATGGGGATCTGCACTGAAATGAAGACAGCCAGAAGGAAAGTAGCAAGCACAAAACCGTTATTTAAGCAAAACACACTCTCAGCCAGCCCTGGGTTGTTTTCTGGTGGGATATTATTGGGTCTTTCTGGGCTGGAAGGAGCTGTGCAGTAGTCTCTGAAGGAGGCTACTTCCAATCATTTGGGAAATCTCCTCCCATAGGGTGGGAGGAGGAGTTTTATGACCCCACAAAATTTGCACCTGATTCCGCATTGATGATGAGCTTAGGTGTTAACACTGGAGCAGAGGTAGAAGAGGACAGCTTTGTTCTGCACCTGTGGCTCTAGATCAGTCAGTCCCAAGGTCTCAGAAGTCACAAGGTCAGGATATTGTTCCACTGGCTTTTAATCTGTAGCTTATCACCATCCTGATTCTGGTTCTCCTCTCTGTCATTTTCTTTCAAGGATTTGGGATACTGCCTTTGGGGCATTCTTTCCACTCCTCTCCTCTAGCTTCTATCTAACATTTCCATCCAGTTTCAGTAATGTTTCTTACTTAGGTCTTACTTATGGTCTTAGGACCATAATTAAGTTTAAAATATCTTTCTATGAAATAAATGAATAACAGATTTTATATACTTTTGAGGTACAGTTATCAAACTGACCCTTAACTATTGCAAATTAAAGCATGAGCCTACTGCTGGTATCTAGTAAGAATATCTTGCCACACGCAACTATCAATTTGCTACAGAAGTTTCCAAATGATTACTCCCAATTTCTGTGGTTAGGCCCTTGCAATAACAACCTGTTTGCGGACCAGCAATAATTTATGAATCAGACTTTGAATAGCACTGACCTAGAATACAACCTCACTTTTGTTTTTCGCTTTCTTCCTTGTACTGCTTTGAGTGATTGAGTGATCATAAAACTGTAGTTAAGAGTTTCCATTTCACTCCCCAACTTCAAATCCTGAAGTGGTTCTGTAGAAGATGGTATCTCTTGCACATAGATACCAAACAGTTAAAGTTTACCTTCTGTTTAAAAAGTTACAAACACAACACAAAGAGCATGCTTTAGCATATCTCAGCGGCACTCCAGTTCTTGACAGTAAACACACCTGGGAAAGTAGGTCAATTTCTTAAATAAAGATATCTTTACACTGTGCTAGTTTTTTTTTCCCCTGGCAGTGAGGACAGAAACAGTCTAACAATGAAGAATTTCTGTGCCATTAGTGATTATAAGTTCTCCATTATTATATACCTGCTTTGATCAGCCAGATATTCTACATTCTTTCATTCTTTTCTTATTTAGTCCTCAGTTTGTTTCATTTTAATTCTTGTGTGCATTTTACTTACAGGAAATAGGGAGAACCCTGGCTAAGACGCCAGGGGTGGGATCCAATAAAGGAAGCCATTTCTGCTTCCTTTGAACTGAATAATTTACATAAGCCATGCTAAAATCCTTCCTGTTCATGCTCAGGTATGCACTGGAATCACCAAATTTATAAACTAAAACTTAAAGGAATTTTAAATTTGGGTCAAATGCATGCTGCTTCCCTGGGCTAACATTATTCTTATTTTGGTGTTGAGGATAAATTATTGCACACCTCTTATATCATTTTTGTGCTGGATAACTCCCATTTTTCCTATCAGGTTTCCTCTGTACCCTTCAATAAACCCGTTCTGGCTCCACCAAGCAACCCACTTGGGACTGTGTAAATACATGCCTTCTGTGTTCCTTGTTATGTTTGTTCAGTGAAAGGAACCTGCAGGAGATGAGAAAGGAGAGTGAGTTTGAGTGATTTCCCTGCTTCGTATCTGCACTGTTAACCTGTGCTGACTACATGGTATCGTGGCTTCTGTTAAGCAACCTTCTTACAGGACTTTCTTTTGCTCTGTGCTCCAATAATTGTTTCCTATTCTTGCTCCTTTAGGCCTAAAGATGGTTAAAAAAGAAAAAAAAGAAAAAGTCCTACTGTTAATAGTCCCAGAATAACACATTTGTTCTTGTGATTTTCCTATACACTGCCAATGATGTATACAAAACAAAACGTTCTATGAATTCCCCAATTTGACTCTACCATGTACACTTTGGCAGGTTACTTTCTGACAGAAATTGATATGAGGAGTGATCTCAGGGGGAAAATATTAGATTACGTACTTGGTTATATACATATTTTAAGTTCACAGAGATATATTCATCATGAATCATCTAAAATAAACAGTGCAGTGTTGGCCCAAGTATAGAAAAACAACCCATAGAAAAGAGAATCAAGAATGATTGACATACAATCAGAGAAAGACAACTATCATATGATCTCCCTGATATGAGGGAGAGGAGATGCAACATGGGGGGTTAATGTGGTAGGAGAAGAGTAAATGAAACAAGTTGGGATTGGGAGGGAGACAAACCATAAGTGACTCTTAATCTCACAAAACAAACTGAGGGTTGCTGGGCAGAGGGGGGTTGGGGGGGGTTATGGACATTGGGTAGGGTATGTGCTATGGTGAGTGCTGTGAAGTTTGTAAACGTGGAGATTCACAGACCTGTACCCCTGGGGGAAAAAATATATATATATATATGTTTATAAAAAATAAAATTATAAAAAAAAAAAGAATGATTGACATATATATATATTAACCTGATTTATGACCAGGAGCCACTAAATTCAATGAGAAAGGAAAGATGTTACAATAAATGTTTTACATGAGTCACGGATGCAAATGTGAATGATTTAAAAATACAATTTCCCTATGAAGGCATTGAAAAATATAATAAGCTTTGTATAGGAAAATACCTTAAAATAGGTCATAAGATGTACTATATGTAAAACAAAAGAATAATGAGTTTGACATTGATAGAACAGTTGATAGAACAGTTGCAAAGCATTAACCAGGAAAAAATGACTGGTATATAAATACATAAAAAATACCTATATAAATAAAAAAAAATATAATGCTTGACTATAATGGCAAGTTTTATGTATCATCCTGGCTAGTACCCTATTATTTAATCAAGAACAAATCTAAGTGTTGCTTTAAAAGTATTTTGTACATATAGCTAATATCTATAATCAATTTAAGTAAAGATTACCTTCAATAATTTAGGTGGCCCTCATCTAAACAGTGGAAGGACTTGGTAGGGGGGGATTTTCTCTGAGAAGAAATTCTGCTCTGACACTACAGCATCAACTTCTGCCTGAGTATCCAGTCTGCCAGTATGCCAGATTAGTAGCCTCTATAGTCATGTGAGCCAATTTCTCTGGAGAAACAGTTTTCTGTTTCTATCTAATACAGATTTTGTAGTAGCAATTCATAATGCTTAACCATGGGTCAAATTATCATACATCCTGAGCTGCCCAACATGCTTGGCCCATGAGGGCAAAGGTTCTGCATGCACAGTCGCATTTCATCAACCAATAGAAGTGGTATACAAAAGATCAGGTTCAAGGAGACCGTGAAGGCACAAGTAAGCTATAGCAGGAAGTGGCCAAAATAGTCTTAGCCCCAATTCTTACTCTACTGCCTCTTCTTTCCTAGTCTGCACTGATGGTACATGAGGAGACTTTATAGTTAATTGGTTTATAGATGGTTTTCTGTGACTCTTGATAGCCCCCCAAAGTGGACAGCTACTTTATGGGACCTCCCTGAAGAACAATGGAGAACATGTAAATCAGTTAATTTTAAGTTAAGGGAATTATCCTTGAGCATGTGGGTGGGTCTCATCAGATTAGTTGAAGGTCTTAAAAGTGTAAATGAAAATTTCCTAGAGAAAAATTCTGCTTCAAGATTGTACAGAAATTCTGTCTAAAATTTGAGGCTACTACATTGCCCTACAGTGTTTGGACTTGCCAGTGTTCATGATCATATGAGTCAACTCCTTAACATAAATTGCCTGTGTGTGTGTGTGTGTGTGTGTGTGTGTGTGTGTGCATGTATGCCTGCATAATGTTCCTCTAGAGAATCTTAATTGATATACTGATAAACCAAGAAAAGAGGATGGGAAAGTGATTAAAAAACATTAAACATTTAAGCATAAACAACCACTTCAGGAAAGAGGATATATAAATGGTCAATAAACACATGAAAATGTGCTCTAACTCATCAGTTATCAGTAAATGCAAACTGCAGTAAAATGTCATTTTACACCAACCAGAATATCCAAATTTAAAATGACAATATCAACAGCCACTAAAGTTTTTGAACATCTAGAACTTGCAAACATTATCGTTGGAGGTATAAATTGGTAATGTTATTTTAGAAAAAAAATTGACAGTATCTAAACATATGTATATCCCAAGATAATTATATTTTTGGCTTCAGGTGCTATAGAACAAATGACTATATTCACGAAAAGAACATGTAAGAATGTTCAGAAGCATGTTCAGTATAACCACAGACATGACACAACCTAAATGTTTGTCAACATGATTAAATCTCCATACATCTCTCTCACTCTCTTGCTCTCTCTTCCCCCATCTCATCCCCACCCCTCTGTCTGTCCCTGTATATCCCTTCCCTCAATTTTCACACCTGAGTAGAAACCTCTTTGCTATTACTGTATCCAAGGGGCAAAACTATTCTTTATACTGCCTTATTACTCTCCCCAAACCTTTGTAAATAATCCTTAATAATCTCTCCTCAAATTAACCAATTTGAGTGTGCCTTATCTTTCCTGCCAGGACACTGGCTATTATAATATCCATATTTTCCAAGTTTGAGCAGATGATTTCAACAGAACATCCTTGTGACATGTTCTTCCAGGCATAGTGTTCAATTTTTGCTATTTTGTTCAAGTGAAATAGATTTGGCAGACCCGCTCTGAATCTTGCCGATTTATACTCCACACTACTTACATTTAATCTATTGTTTCTGCATTTATTAATCCATATGTGAAATTATTGATTAAAAATTGATGAATTTTAAAAAGCTGATGAATCAATGTCATGTTAAAATCGTTTTGATTCGTGGATGCTTTGCTTTTGAAACATGTTATAGCTCTGAAGTTGGAAGAAAAATATCACAAATGGAAGACTTCATGTTTTTCATTCTATGAGGAAAAAAATGAAGAGGAAATTATTTCCCCTGAATTCAAGCCCTCCTAAACACTGTACTATTCAAAGTGCTGTTTTATATTTTTATTTAAAGATTTAGCTGTACATATACACTAAGAAACAGAAGCAAAATTTATAAAACAATCATTCCATCTTTCAATATAAGTACAAGGTCCATAGCAATTGGAAAGCAAAACAAAACAACAACAAAAAAAGATCACAACATCTAGATGTCCCCCAAATTACCAAATGTTAGATACTGAGGATGAATAGACAATATAGTCGGGAAGCCTATTCTAATTACGACCTGTTACAAAAGTTGGCATTTGAGCAGTGTGTGTGTGTGTGTGTAGGGGGTGTGTATGATGACCCAGCAAGGCAGGATACCTGATGTCCTCTCAGGTTTCAGATTTTAACACCACTAAGTTAAAAATAGAAACTCCATGCGATTCAGCAAATCCACTACTATGTAACAAAAGGAAAAGAAAAGAGGACTCTGAAGAGCTATTTGCACCCCCATATTCATTGCAACCTTATTCATAATAACCAAGATATGGAAACACCTAAATGGGCATCAGTGAACAAATGGATAAAATGTATGGCATATACATATAATGGAATATTACTCAGGCTTAAAAATAAAGAGGAAATCCTATCATTTGAAACAACATGGATAAACCTGGAGGGTATTATGCTGAGTGAAATAAGCCAGACACAGAACGACAAATTCTTTTTGAACTCACAGATGGAATCTAACATAGACTCACAGAAGCAGAGAGTAGAATGGTGGTTGCCAGTGGAGGAGTGAGGGGGTAATGAGATGGTCAAAGGGTATAAAGTTTCAATCATGCAAGGTAAATGAGTTCTGGAGAGGTAAGTGCAGCATGGGGACCATAGTTAACAATATAAATTGTATATTTGAAATTTGGTAAGAGGATAGATCTTAAAATAAATCTTTCAACACACACATGCATATACATACCCATGTTAAATATACAGATGATGGTTATGTTATTTAACCTGATTGTGGTGATCTTTTCACAATGTGTACCTATATGAAAACTTCAAAGCTGTATAGCTTAGATATATACAATTTTTATATGTACACAAAAAGATAGTATCATTACTATGTCTGTCCTTTCTACCCTTCCTCACACTCATCACTTTTTTAGTCTCCATATTTCTCAAAAACAATGAAAGTGTGTGTGTGTGTGTGTGTGTGCACATGCATGTGTACGCACGTGCATGTGTGTTTGAGTTTGATGGGACTACTTTTTTTAATATCTTCTCTTCAGTTCAAGTGTAATGGGCTTAAAATTCATGTGATAGACATTCCTAGGCACTCATACAGTCTATATGAAAGAGAAATTATTTCCATCTTGTACACCCAAGCTCCCTATATCCTATACTAAGGCTTTAAGACTTCTGTCAATTGAAAAATTAAGTTTTCATTGATTGTTTTAAAAATCACCTAGAAAGAAAATAATCATAGAGCAGTAAACCAGTTAACATAATATAACCTAAGGACATGCCTAATGCCATGAGAAATAACATTGAAATCTCCAAGTTAGAAAAATATTATGGAAGAAATTATCTTCCATTTTCCTTAAGTTTGAGCCTATAACTTTTGTCTTCTAATTTAAAACTTGGTAATCTTTTGTCTGCAGGTCTACTCTATTATTGCTATTAAAAAGTTCTTAGATTGTTATTAAAAGCTCTAGAGATTTGCTATACAACACTGTACCTATAGTCCACAATAATATATTGTACACTTTAAAATTTGTTAGAAGGGTAGATCTCATCTTAGGTGTTCTTACCACAATAAAATAAAATTTTAAAAACTCAAATTAATGATGTCTACCTCAGGCCTAGAAAATTATATTCAGTTTGCTTTTGATATTATCTAGAAAAAAATTATTTTTAACTATTTAATGGAAGGGAGAGAGTGGTAATTGTATGTAATATTAAAGTTTCTGTTCTCAATAATAGATTACAATTTTATATCATTCCAGTGATATGCCTAACTTAAGTGCTCCATTTTCCAGCCTATCATTTCACCACTTGGGCATATTCTAACCAATTAGATGAAATCAAGTAGGTCATGTGCTACTGCTCCTTAAAAATAGGTATCCTTCTTTTCTACTCCAGTTTTGCATATAAAATTCATCTACTTTTCATTTAAGCTTTACCAAATAAATTTGGAGATTTAATGTATTTTTCTGATTTTGACATATCTCCTATTGTTATTTGTGAAAAGAGAGTCAGGCAAATAACTAATGATTGTAGGATTTAATTAATAGTTGGGCAAATATGGGATACCAACCATTATACTTTATGCTTTTGAAAATAGGTTATTTATGAAAGATAGATATTATTACCCACATAATAAAATGCAAGATTACTGCATCAACTACTTTCAAAAATTAATCAAAACCAAAATAGCTTAAAACATTAATAAGAGACTTAGTTTTCTAGTTAAAGAAAAGGAGATTTAAAAAGATAAATTTGCAAAAATAAATATATATCTTTTATTGAAAAAAATATATAAAATAAGGGTGCCTGGGTGGCTCAGTGGGTTAAGCCTCTGCCTTCAGCTCAGGTCATGATCTCAGGGTCCTGGGATCGAGCCCCCCAGGGAACCTGCTTCCCCCATTTTCTCTGCCTGCCTCGCTGCCTACTTGTGATCTCTCTGTCAAATAAATAAATAAAATCTTTTTTTTAAAGTACATAAAATAAAGTTACATTTTTAAATTACTAAAATATGCTATCCCTATTATCTAAAAATGAAAGAGTTTCTTTCAAAAATAGTAATGTCTTTATTTGAATGCTTCAAAATAGGTTTATGCAAAATGTGCCATGGATTAGTTGATATTTAAAACATGTTCTAATTTTTGTATATGTTATTACCTAATTATCAATAATTTTTAATTTCAGAAATACACATTTGTTGATAACAAATCATGTTCTAGACACATGCAAGGTAACAAATAATTATTTCACTCATATGATTTCATTGCTTATGAGGGCTTAACATTTTCATTGTTTTCTTTCTTAAAAGCTGTAATAATAAATAACAATGACTTGAGTTTAATTTTTAAACCTCAGTCTTTCAGACAAATACCATCCCCACACTATTCTTCTCATAAGACTTCTTCATCTAGGCTATTTACCTTCCTTTTTCATTTTTTTCTAATCTACTTTTCAAACAATTCTCCTAGCCATCTTCCCTTCAATTCTTTTTTTTTTTTTTTTTTAAGATTTTATCTATTTATTTGAAAGAGAGAGAGAAATCACAAGTAGGCAGAGAGGCAGGCAGAGAGAGAAGGGGAAGCAGGCTCCGTGCTGAGCAGGGAGCCGGACACGGGACTAGATCCCAGGACCCTGGGATCATGACTTGAGCCGAAGGCAGAGACTTGAACACACTGAGCCACCCAGGCACCCTGGAAACTGATAACTCCAATAAACAAGAAAATGTTTGACTCTTGGGATGATAAATACAAAACTAATTTAAAGTATACCCTATTTTTATGAGAATAGATAAATTAACTTCAACAGGTTGTCATATAGCATATAGCAGTGTACAATTACTAAAATGAATCATTTAATTGTTTAATATTCAGTTAGAGTGCCTCCATGGTAACAGCTTGTGTTTTTATTATTTACCTTCAGTAAAGAAGGATGGGATTTCAGTTTTATATCTCATGAGCGGCTGATGAGTCTTAATTTTAATCAAAGTATCTCTTATGAAAATAAGTAAAAAGATTGGAGAGTATTGAGAGAACAAAGAATGGACAATGAAAGCCTCAGGCAAAAAATTTGCTATTGACAGAGTCATTTAATATACAATCTTTGGGTAGTAATTTCATTAAAAGAAGATTAAAACTAGGCACATTTGTTATTTTTATCTAAGTCAAGAATTAAGATTTTGAATCAAAATTTGAATCCAATGTTGCTTGATGTTTCTTTTTTTTTTTTTTAAAGATTTTATTTATTTATTTGACAGAGAGAGAGATCACAAGCAGGCAGAGAGGCAGGCAGAGAGAGAGGAGGAAGCAGGCTCCCTGCTGAGCAGAGAGCCCAATGCGGGGCTCGATCCCAGGACCCTGAGATCATGACCTGAGCCGAAGGCAGCGGCTTAACCCACTGAGCCACCCAGGCGCCCTGATGTTTCATTTTTAAAAAGCTAATGTCTTTGAGCTGGATAATGTACTATGTTGTTGAACCCTTGTATCAATTCTATGAAGTTGCACAATTACGTATACTTTTCAGTGAACACTATGATTGCACAGAGAGGTTATTTAACCTCCTTAAAGTAACATTGTTGTTAAATTATAGACTCAGATTATGAATTTAGGCAACATCCACAATCTCTGTTCTTGTCTGATATTCTATTATTGCTTAAAATATTCATTGATTTCCCTATCACCCTTTTGCATTCAGGTGTGGTCCTATAACTTGCCTTGGTTAATGGATTTGGTAAAAATGACATATACCACTTCTAATGAAAAGCTCTAAAAGCTAGTCCAAGATAGTCATGCATCTCCCATTTTCCGTGAAACTAGTGAATTACATGCAGTCACTCTGGTCCCAACATGAAGAGTGGAGCAGGATTAGTGCCAACCTGAGATGAACCCATACGATAAAAATATTCATAGCTATAAGTCACTAAGAATTTGGCCTGTTGATTATTGTGGTATAACCTAACTTATCTCAACTGATGCAGCTCATAACCACAATATTATTTGGTTTTCAACACAGTATGCATATGCCTAGTGCCAAATCACATTCAATATTTTATCAGTTAATATGTTTGTCAGATAAAGGTGATGCCTGGTTACTTTATCTGAAAGAACAGTATAAATTGTAAGCCAATATTAACTAGGGTATATGTCCTTCTGCTTGATCTACTGATCAACATTAGAGAAAGTCAAATAAATAAGCTAAGCCAAAAAAAAAAAAAAAAAAAAGTGGGAGAGAGAGAGAGAGCATTTCTTGTTATGTAATAAGACAAAGAATGTTTAAATAATCCAAAGCATGGATCTTGTTTTTATGTCTCAAATAAATCTTACTTAAAATAGTTTGTTGTTTTAAATAAGTGAAAATTCCACATTAAACTGAAAATGTGTTCATCTTTTCCCCAAAACAATCTAAAGTGAAGTCCAGTAATTACATCTAGAGATAATTATCTATTTTTCTGAGTTCATATTTTCCAGATGACATTTATTTCTTCGTTAGTGTCATCATAATGCCAATTTAGACTTTCCACAGTCTTTAGATTAAGTGTTATGTTTAACAACTCCAATATACACAATACGAAAAGAGAAATTACAGAACATTCAAACAGAAATCTCCATTTAAGAGAAAAAAAGGCAAGATTTTCACAAAGATGGCACCAAGTGTGAAGCAGGAAACTCCTGGCCGTCCTGAAGCTAAAGCTAAAGCAAAGAATTTGAAGACCAAGAAAGTAGTATTTAGAGCCAGAAGAAGAAAGAAAAGGAGGGAAAGAAGGAGAAGGAGGAGAAGGAGAAGAGGAGAGGAAGAAGATGAAGAAGAAGAAAGAGGAAGAGGAGGAGGAGGAGTGGAAGAAGAAGGAGGAGGAGGAGGAGGAAGGGTTAGGTCAGGAGAAGTTGGGGGAAAGAAGATGCACACATCACCCACTTTCTAGAAGCCCAAGACACTACTACTCCAATGGCAGCCCAACTATCCTGGGAAGAGCACCCCTCAGGAAAAGTAAGCTTGACCACTATGCCATTGTCAAGTTCTTTCTGACCTCTGAGTCACTCTGAAGAAGATAGAAGACAACACATTTGTGTTGTCCACACACTGTGGATGTCAACACCAACAAGCACTAATTCCAGCAAGCTGTGAAGATACTCTATGGCATTGTTGTGGCCAAAGTCAACACCCTGATCAGTCCGATGCTTTGAGGAAGGCATATGCTCCACTAGCTCCTGAATACGATGTCTTTGATGTTACCAACAAAGCTGTGAAATGTGTAAACCTGATGATTCACAGGCCTGTACCCCTGGGGCAAATAATTATTATATGTTAATTAAAAAAAAATTGAGATCATCTAAACTGAGCCTAGCTGGTTAATTCCAAATATAAACTTTTTCATCATTAAAAAAAAAAGAAAAAGAAAAGTATAGAGTGGTCAAAACTTCAGAGCATATACCACATTGTGCTAGAGTAAAATACAAGGGTCTTCCAACTATGAAGTAATGTGGGTGCCTTCACCAATAATTTATCCACACTTTTCATTCTCTCTGAGTGAGTACTTTCTGTCATGCCCCTGCTCTATGTTTTCTAAAAGTATACAAGAGAACTTTATTTCAGCTCTATGGTATTAAGAGTGAGCCTTCTCTCCACCCCCCCCCACCCACCAGTAACAAGAACTGGGTTGTATTCAGAGATGGAGAAATTGTAGATTCTTGTTTGCTAGTCTTCTTTGTCAATATTTTTTTAAATCTTACTAACTACATAGAATTAATTTCAAATAATTCAAAACTAGTAACTTCAATGGTAATAATTGTCTAATCATATTTTGAATATAGGTTTTTTCCTTTTAGTTTTCAACAGACATGCTCTTTCCACAGTGATTAAAGAGTAAATTAGTTTTGTTTCCCTAACTGAGTCTGAGAATGGAAACTGTAACATTTCAAAATGAGGGCTATGTTTTAGTAAAATGAACAGAATATCAGTTTATACAAGAATACGGGAATTCTCATTGTCCTATGCCCACTTTGATGCAGTCCATTCGTGACTTTATGGTTTGCCATTTATGATGACCCATTCTGAAATTCAGTTTCTATATGATTAAGGACTTGGGCATCATGCATATTATAAAAACAATTGTCATTAATAGAATGGATATCTATGTAACAGAATGTGATGGGAATGTCTATTCAGGTATGGCTAGATCCAGGAGCTCAAGTAATTTCATTAGAGCCCTACTTCCTTATTTTAAGGTTGTCTTTGTCATTTCTTGCGTTGGATGTGATTATAGACTTTCTCCAATTGTAGCAAAAGATATGCTATCAGCTTTACATTCCTCTACATATAGAAGTTTTGATCTAAAATAGAAACTGGGACACCTGGGTGGCACAGCTGGTTAAGTGTCTGACTCTTGGTGTAGGCTCAGGTCATAGTCTTGCAATTGTGAGATCAACCCCACATTGGGGTCTGCTTAGTGTGGGGTCTGCTTCAGATTCTCTCTCACTTGTCCTCTGCCTCTGTTTCTCCCTGCTTGCCCAAGTGTGCACATGTGTGCATGCTCTCTCTCTCTCTCTTTAAAATGATAGATAAAATCCTTAAAAAAAGAATTCTCTTTCACAATGTCTGTAAATTAATTCCAAGGAAGATTTGGGTGATCTTTGCTTGTGTTGAATGTTTACTTCTGTAGAAAGGATTGGAAGTAAAATAAATTTATGATCTGTCCAAGCTGCAGATTTTTGCCTATAGGAAAACCTTGGAAAAGGTAAGGGACAACTAACTTCCTTCCTTTTTTTTTTTTTTTTTTTTTTTTTTTTTTGTATTTCAGCTTTATTTAGGGATAAAATTGGCATATAAAATTGTAAGATATTTTAAGTACACATTGTGGTATATGATATACATTGTGGTATACACTGTGAAAAAGATGCCCTCCATCTAGTTAATTATATCTACTACCTCACATGTTTATCTTTTTTGAGTGTGTGTATGAAAACATTTAAGTAACAAGAAATAAATCAAGCAATCACTACAACAAGGGAAAATACCAAAGCCTTCAGTCTATAAAACTAGGGGTCAAAGTCTGAAAGTCAAGGACAGTGGAAACAGACTTAAAAAGACTGAGCATGATTAGAACTTTAAAAATCAAAGATCCTGCTGTCTATTTGTAGAGAGTATAGTCGCCTGAATAAGTTTGTTGCCAAGAGCTCTTTTTTTTAGCTAAGTAAGTATGTCACACTGAGTATAACCTCTATTTTTTGAAATTTGAAGACACCTGTTAACAGTATCTTTGTTACATGTTGGTTTCGCTATTTTAACTATCTTTCTTTCTTTTTAACTTTTACCAGTTTTGCTATGATACGAGTTGTCTATGTATATTAATTTCCTACAGTGGGTTTAACAAATTACCACAAATCTTGTGACTGAAATCAATAAAAATTTATTATCTTACAATTCTTGGGGTCATAAGTCTGAAATGAGTCTAATGGGGCTGAAATCAAGGTGTTGATGGCACTGTGTTCCTTCTGGAGGATCTAAGGGAGCATCTGTTTCTTTCCTTACCAATTTATATAGATCGTCCGCATTCCTTGGGTTTCTGGCTCTTTTTTCTATTTTCAAAAAGACTCATTCCAGATCTATTTCTATTGTCACGTCTCCTTTTTCTGATTCTGACCTTCATATCTTCCTCTTATAAGAACCCTTATGATTATATTGGACCCCTCTGGATAATGCAGGATAATTTTCACATCTCAAAATTTATTAATCCAAGCACTTCTGCAAAGTCTCTCTTGTCAAATAAGTTGACATAGTTGTAGATTCTGGAGATTAGGACGTGAAAATATTTAGTGGGTATGAGTCAACCTACCACACCTACCATATGGATGTTTAAATCAGTGTTTTAAACAAATCTGGGAATTGTTAACCATTATTTTCAGCAAGGGTTCTATGTCTTTTTATCTCCCCTTTTGCAATTACAATTTCACAAGTGTTGGAATATTTGATGTGTTCTGACAGATTTGTGAGATTTTGTTCATTTTCTTTCAATCCTTATGTCTTTTTTTCTCCACACTGGATACTTGCTCTACAGAAAAGTGCCCTGTTGCTTTCTTCTGCAATCTCAGATTTCCTGTTGATTTTTCCTGGTGAAGTTTTCACTTCCATCATCATATTTTATCTCTAGAATTTCTATCTGGGTGTTTCTCATAGTTTCCATTTTATGTTAACTTTTTCTAATTGTTGACTTGATGATAGCATAATTTCCTCTCCTTCTTTGGACAACTTTATATTTTTCTTGAGGATTCTTCTCTGCTAAATCAATTGTCTGATCCCACTCAGAAGCAGTCTCTGCTCCCTGTTTTTATTCCTGAGTATGGTTTCCAATTCCTGTGTCTCTGCATGCCTATTTTTTTGAGTTAAAACTGGCATTACAAATAAATTGTTGTTTGGCTTGGATTATAATTTGCTCTTCTGAGAGTTATTAGTATTTATCTCAGTAGGTAATTGTTTTGTCCTTGTTGAAATGAGCAGCTATTGGTACCTCTTCTCAGATTTTGTTCCTGCTTATCCTCATCAACCTGGGATCTAGGATTCTGAACTATTAACTATTGATATGCCTTAAGATGAATTAAAACAACCAAATATTAGTTGACCAAAATTTTTTCATCTGAGAGGGAATATTCCTTCATGACACCAGGGATTAAAATGCTAATAATCACACAATCTGCAATTATCAGGACCATAGATTGAAGGCAGCAAAATATATAGGCAGAATCAAGATTGGATGATAATCATAGTAATTTGTATTATTTTCTCATGATTATTTGATTTCCTCTTGTTCTTTGTCATGCTTCTTTGCAGGCATAATACAATTTCCCAAACTATTGAATTGGAACTCCTGGACATTTGACATGCTTTGATTAATGAGTTATAAAAGGATTTGACATTTGTTTTATCTGAGCAAAAAGCCTTAATATATTTTGTTGAATTGTGTACTCCTGCATTTCACCATAAAAATATGACGCACATAATCACTACTCCTTTAAACCGAGTTCCACAATAAGAAGACATGTACAGGTGAGTGTAGCCAAGCCCAGGTAAGTCTAACCAAGCCCAGAAGAAGAGCCGTAGTTGACCCACATCTCTTATGTAATATGGACAAAGAAAAAAATTGCTGTTGTAATCCACTGAGCTGTTGGTGATTTCTGTGACTATAGCAGAAAAATGACTAAAATAGCAATCTCTTATGTCTTCTTAAGTGTTTGAAAAAGAGTACATACTGCTTCCTACCTTAAGATGTAAACAATAAGAATACTGTGAAATTAAATGTGTAAATAAGAATTCGGAGTAATGAAATGTTTTTTGTTTGTTTGGGGGTTTTTTTGTTTGTTTGTTTTTGAGTAATGGAATGTTTGAATGTTGATAAATCATCACAAAATTGAGGTAAAATTTAATTAAAGATTTTTATATTATTATTGGCTTATAATTCTCTTACATAATTTGGAGGAGAAGTATATTGGTTATCTACATATTTATTAAATTTTTATCACAGCTAATGATATAGCATATTTATATACTCTCACTGGGTATTTGTATAATAAATCTAAGAAACCTATGAGAATTATCAGTCACCTACTCTTAGTAACAATAACTTATACTCAAGGTGTTTCTTAGATAGTGGAGTAGAACAAATAGTAAATTAGAAATAAGAATGGAGGTGTTGCTCCTGGGTGGCTCAGTCATTTGAGTGTCTCCCTTCAGCTCAGGTCATGATTCTGGAGTCAGGGATTGAGTCCCATGGTGGGCTTCCTGTCCAGCGAAGAGCCTGCTCTCCCTTTCCCTCTGCCGCTCCCCTGCTTGTGCTCTCTCTCTCACTTACTCTATCTTAAATAAATAAAATAAAATCTTTAAAAAAGAGAAAGAAGTGGGGCACCTGGGTGGCTCAGGGCATTAAGCCTCTGCCTTCAGCTCAGGTCATGATTTCAGGGTCCTGGGATCAAGCCCCGCATTAGGCTCTCTGCTCAGTAGGGAGCCTGCCTCCCCCTCTCCCTCTGCCTGCCTCTCTGCCTACTTGTGATTTCTCTCTCTTTCTCTCTCTCTCTGTCAAATAAATAAATAAAATCTTAAAAAAAAAAAAGAAAAAGGAAAAGGAGAATCAGGAATGTTGACATCTGAAGTAAAATGTTTAACTTAGGGTATTTCAAGCTAATCATTACTCAAGCAGTATTTTTTTCAACAACTTTTTTTGTTGTAGTTCGATATTTATGATACGGAGAAGTTCTGTGGCAGGCACAAACAATTGCATTATTTAAGGACAGAAACAAAAAATGTACAGTACACAAAATGGATTCTCAGAAAAAACTCAGGACAAATAATTTCTAATCATGAAATCACTGACAAGTTCACCTGATTATGGACATGTCTATTTCCCCCCAAATATTTTCTTTCAAAATATTACAAATCAACAGAAATGGTGAAATGTAAATAATCACAACAAAAAATTATATATACCCTTCAACTTGATTCTGTAATTGTTAATTAAATTAGTTGAGTTACACAATTAAAATTTGTGACAAAATTTGAATCACTGAACAAAGTGGTTATTATATATCATATAAAATTTAAAAAGTACGTTTTTCTGGCATTTGTATAATAAAAACCTATCTTATCTGATTCCCCCTGGATATTTTCCACACTAATAGAGGAAAAAATGTCTTATGATTTATTTATATGCAGTTCCATAGAAGATTTAATGTTGAATTCTCAAACACTGTGTACTTGGGGCGTTTTTCAGAGAGTCTCATTCTTTGAATGGCTGTATCTGAAGTAATTTTACTTACGCTGTATTATCTCTACAAATGAAGAGAAAGCAAGTAGCAACAAGTATTGTACTTCCCTCTGTGGGGAGGCGAATAGAATAGTAAGAAAATAAATTGCTTTTGCCGTGCTATCTTTTGATGTACTGCTTAGCAGTAGGTGGTCCTCCTCTGATCATTGGTTGACTGCCTTTAGGAACAGTTCATGGCAGTTCAGAGACACACTCCTAGGAATTTTATAATTGGAGCAGAATACAAGGACTCTACAAAGAGTGATACCCTAAGGACAATCTGAGAAATAAAGACTATTTATTACAGGCTGAAAAAACAAAACAAAACAAGACAACACCTGAGATAACTTAAAGTGATCATCTTCTAATATATTTTCCCTTGTACATTATATCATTGTGGGTAAATAAACTTAGATAGCAGTGTTTTGTGTTCAAGTTATTATGATCTTCATCATATAACTGAATTATTATATATGAAAAGCTACAAAAACGTTTATTCATGGTTTCTGAATACCCATTAGGTACTGTTAAATAATATTTAATCTTTCTTTACTTTTACTCCAGGAGAATTAATCAGAAAATGATAAACACACACACACACACACACACACACACATATGTGTGTATATATATATACATACACATACACATATATATATACATACATACCTACATATATATGTATATATATAGGTGTGGATATATGTGTTGTATATATATATACATACACATACACATATATATACATACATACCTACATATATATGTGTGTGTGTGTGTGTGTGTGTATAAAATATATGATAAACATTTTCACTCCTACATAATAAAATATTTATACAATATAATTTTTTTGCCAGACTCCTGCTAGGAATTTTAAATATGTTATTTTTCTCACTTTAAAGCTCCTTTTCTAGTATGAGAAAATCAGAGCAGAAAGTAAGGCTGACCAGCTAGAAATTTCCAAAGTCTGGTTTTAAACCTTAATAAGTCTGACTATAGGGGCACTTGAGTGGCTCAGTCGAATAAACATCTGCCTTTCGCGCAGGTCATGATCCCAGGGTTTTCAGATCTAGTCTTGCATAGGCTTCTTGCTCAGCAGGAAGCCTTGTGTCTTCCTCTGCCTGCAGCTCCCTCTGCTTGTGCTCTCTCTGTCTCTTTCTCTTTCTCTCTGACAAATAAAAATATAAAATCTTAAAAAAAAATCTGACTGTAAGACTCATATCATTGTCATATTAACCCAATCATTAACAGGATATAATATTTTAATATGCATCATTAAACTGGGAATAAACACAAACACACACATACATTTGTAAATTATATTGTACTTCAAGTAAAAATAACCTCAAATTTTCATATTTTAAAAGATTTTTGAATTGCTGATCATATAGTAAATATTAATAAATATCATAGGTACTATAGACAAAAAATCTGTATTAGCTGATTGTATTGTTCCTTGCTTTGTCTGAGAGGAAGCTCAGACCCACGATTATGACCTTATCCAACAATTGGAAAGTGAATTATGGTGTGTTCATTCTGTGGTGTTGTTTGGCATAGGATTTAAAGAAATAAACTTATTTATTTTTTAAATTTTCATTTCCCTGTATTTCCCTTCTTATATACCATGTCTGTGTGTATTTCCCTTCTTATATACCATGTATTGCCCTTCTTATATACCATATATATAAGAACTATATTTCCCTTCTTATATACCATGTCTGTGTGACATCAGTTTATTTTTTTTATCTCATTTTAGAAAAAAAATACATAGTAGTACCTTTGGGACCTAGTGGTAGACATAGAGTTATTAAAATTGACACCAAAAGTATAATCTATAAAAGGAAAAACTGATATATTATACTTCCAAACATCTGCTCTGCAAAAGGACAGGATAAGAGAATGGAAAGAAAACCAACAGACTGGGAAAAAATATGTACAAACTACATGTCCAACAAACGACTAGTGTCAGGAGTAAACAAGAAGTTGTCGAAAATCAAGAATATAACAATCTAATTAACAAATAGGTAGAGAATAAGGGCTATTTCTCCAAAGTTGGTATACCAATGGCAAATAAGCACATGAAAGATTCTTAACTTCATTAACCAGTAGGAACATGCAAATTAAAAATGAGTTATCACTAACACACCTATCACAATGGCTTAAAAAAATAGTGACAACACCAAACATTGATAAGAATGGATGGAAACTAGATTACTCATATGTTCTGGGTAGCAATGTAAAACACATTCCTCTGAATAACAGTTTAGGAGTTTTTAAAGAACAATTCAGCATGCAACTACCATGTAATCCAGTCACTGTGCTCTTGGGCATTTATCCTAGAGAGATAAAAATATATGTCTATGGAAAAAATTGATTAGAAATGTTAATAGCTTTATTCATAAGAGTAAAAAACTGGAAATAACCCAGATGTACTTCCGTAGATGAATAGTTACACACACACTCCTAAAAGAGATGGCATCGAGATCATGGCAGCAGAAGGCATCCCTCTTTGTGCTCTCCCTCCCTACCCCTACCTTAACAACTAAAATTTGGCATCCATCCAAAAACAAAAGTGCCTCTGTGGGAGTTGTGGGACCCAGTACCATACACCAAAGGACCCAAGAGGATTCTCATCTACCTGTGCTTTGGGTAATAGGCAGACATATCTCGGTACGAGCTGTGAAACCAACAGACCATGCAAGGCAGCCTCAGTTTCTCTTGGCTGAAGTCAGGGAACATTGAGAGAGCATTGACTTGGGCAAACATCCACAAATGAGAGAGCTTTTGAAGAAGACCAGGTTTCCTGAGGAGAGATTCCAGCACTCTACTGAGGGTGGGGGGACACAAGTTTGGATGTACCGGCGAGAGTAAGAGAAACCTTGCCAGCACCACCCTTTCCTTAAGCAATCGATCATATATATAGGATTATAGGTTTATACCCAAAATATTTATAGAACTCATACAATGAAACAATAAGGAAAAAATAATCTGACTTGAAAATAGGCAGAAGAGGGGCGCCTAGGTGGCTCAGTGGGTTAAACCTCTGCTTTTGGCTCAGGTTGTGATTCCAGGGTCCTGGGACAGAGCCCTGCATCAGGCTCTCTGCTCAGCGAGGAGCCTGCTTCCCCCCTCCCCCTGCCTTCTTGTGATCTCTTCTGTCAAATAAATAAATAAAATCTTAAAAAAAAAAAAAAGAAAGAAAGAAAGAAAATAGGCAGAAGAACTAAATAGCATTTTTTTTTTTTTCCCAAAGAAAACCTCCAAATGGCCAACAGGTACATGAAAAGATGTTCAACATCACTAATCATCTGGGAAATGCAAATCAAAACCACTGTGAGATACCACCTCACATCTGTTAGAAGGTTCTCCATCAAGAAGATGCACTGTTGGGAATCTAAAATGGTAGAGCCACTATAGAAAACAGTATAAAGTGTTCTTGAAAAATAAAAATTAGAACTACAATGTGATCCAGAATCCAGATCATTTAGAGACTAGATCTTAATTTTTACCACAAAAACGAAATTATTATTGTTTGATGTGATAGAGGTATTATCTAATGTTATGGTGGTAATTGTATTATAATCTATAAACCTGTCAAATCAACATGCTGTACAGCTTAAACACACATGTCAATTATATCTCAAAGGAAAAAAAAGGACTATAATGCACAAAACAATCTAGTGTAGAAGGTCTGGAGTCTAAAGACTTGAGTGTTCTTTGATAATCATTAGTTGTATCACCTGTAAAATAGGTTAACAATGGTACTTACTTCATAGGAGTTGCTGTAAGTATTATTACATATGCATATGAAATTCTTAGCATAAAAACTAATCATAATATGGACCCAGTGAGTATTAGTTATTATGATTTGCTTGTATCATTTTAAATGTAGTTACTGAAATACATAAAATAACAAAAGAATAATAGCAAACACATTTATTTACTGATGAAAATGGAATATATTTTACAAATACCATGTAATTGCCTAGGGAATATGATACTGAAGTGTTTATAGTGAGAGAAAGTTAAAAAGACTTAATTATCTACAGAAAGGAATTGGGAACCAAGTCTTGAAAGAGATTATTTATATAAATTGAAAAAAAAGAGAATTATAAAAAAATAAAAAAGGAAAAATCTCGTCCCACAGCAATAGTGTACTACTACACACTAAGCACTAAAAGGTACAAACTATGGTCATATGCAACAATCTGGATGAAACTCTAGAGAATTTTGCTGAGTAAGAAATTCAATCTCCAAAAGTCACATCCTGTATTACTCCTTAAATAGCATTTTGAAATGACAAAGTTATAGAAACAGACATACCAGTGGTTGGCAGGGTTTAAGGAGAGGATAGAGGTCAGGTAAGAAGTTGGAAAATATAAAAATGCAATATTAAGGATCCTTGTGGTGATGGAAATGTTCTGCATTTTAACCACGTCAATGTCAGTATCTTGCTTGTGATATTGCCATATAGTTTTGCAAGAACTTATCATTGGGGGAAACTGAATAAAGAGTATATAGGATCTCTGTGTTATTTCTTACAATTATCTATAAATCTAAAGTTATCTCAAAGTCTTTTGAAAAGTAATTAATCAAAACTATATGAGCAAATCAAATTGAAAATAATTAAGCTCTTACTTTAGCATTGTACAAAACATAAGAGTTCCTAGTAATTATGAATCCATGCATTATCTGTATACTATACCACACATTATATACCCTGCAAGAAGTAATATTGAGTTGGTCTCTTGAATTTGCATCAGTGAATATTTTCTCTACCCCCTGCCTAAACATGTTCTATTACTTTTGAAATATGGGATAAAGGGCTTGAAAAGGGTACATTGGAGAATATGAGTGAACAGCCATACAGCATAATTGATTACCTTGTTTTAAATTTATATATCTACCTCTTTTAGTGATAGAAAACAAAGAAACTAGATGGCCACAGCAATGGTAAAATTAAGAATAAAATTGCAGGTGTCACGCTTTCTCTCAATTTAACAAACATATAGTCAAGCACAGTATTTAATGCAAATAAAGTAAAAGCATCTCAAAATGAGAGCTGGACAAAACAACATTCATTATTGTAAATACTAATTTATGATCTATAAATGGAAACATTTGGGTGAATGTATCTTTGGAAAATAACTTTCATGACTTGACTTATAGTTAAGTCCATGAATTACTACTAAAAAATGCCAAATATTATATCTATAAACCATTTCTGTGATCTTAAAAAAAAACACAATATTAATTTGTGGCTTAAATCAATCTTTGTATAGTCTTTCAAAAGTGGTTGTTTCAGGTAGGGAAATGATTTTATATTCTATCATACTGCATCATTTTTATATGTTTTTAGGGTTTTAAGATGATAGTTTTGCTTTAAAAATATACCTACAAGAATACTTATTTAATGCTTTGATTCTCAGTTTAAAAACCAAGTAGCAAAAGAAAAATAGAATTTCCTTTATTCATAGAGAAAATGCGATATTATCTACAAAACAAAAGTATAAAACAAGATCATTTTGGAACTTTAGGTTTCCTGTTCTACATGTAAGGAGGTAGTAAGTCACCCCTCCGTACTAAGAAGTAAAATGTCCAATGAACAGACTGAAAAAAAAAAAGAATTTTTCTAGGATTCATACATAAGAGCGGTGAGGACACAAAACAAACTGCAGCATCCAAGATTGGAAAGACAGACAGAAGAATGCAGGGAGCTGGCTTACCAGAGCAGAGACTCAGGAGTAGATAGGAATCACCTCCGAAACCAAAGCCAGGAAAACCCATGCTGTAACTGAGGAAGATTGGAGGCTCAATGTGGACAACTCTCTCTGAGATAAAAAACCTCCAGAGACCCGGTCACTAGAGGGCTGCCAAATCTGTGGGATTTATGCACAGGAGATCCACTAGGTTCTCCCAGTTATATCTAGAAGTCCCCTCAAGAATACCAGCAGGAGGAGGAAAAGGGGACCGTTTTGGAAATATGTCAAACCACATTGTTCTTAGTTAACCAGAGACTAGCCGGCCTGGGGTTTATCAGAGCCTAACTGACTTGAGGAAAGTGAGGTACCCAACTGCAGCCCACTCAAGCCTTTCACCTGGGAAAAGGAAAATACCCAATTCTAGTCAGCTCTAGACATCCTGTCCCACCTAATGGAAAAGAAAAATAAAACCAAGAAACACTTGTGAAATTCACCATCTGGAGACAGAGACTCATTAAAAGCCTGAGAATTAATCATAGGACTATTGAAAGCTTACCCTCTCCCCATACCTCACCACTACATTACTTAAGGACCTATCTACACTGGTTCCTTTTACATGATGGCCTGTTATCACAGGAAAATGACAAGGTGCACCAAAAGGGAAAAAACACATTAGGAAGAGACAGAACAAGCATCAGAACCAGACATGGCAAGGATGTTGGAATTATTAGACCAAAACTTTAAAACAGATGTTACTAATATTCACAGGACTCTAATGGATAAAGTAGACAGCATGCAAGAGCAGATAGTAATATAAGCAGAAAGATGGAAAGCCTAAGGAATGAGAATCTCTGTACTTTTTTTTATCAAAAAAGTGAACCAAAAACTAAAATTTTAAATATATATATCTATATCTATATACATATATATCTATATATATATATATATAGATATATATATCTTCTATTTTATCTCTAAAGACAGTTACCTGCTAAAATTGGGGAGACGGGGAAGAGGTAATCTCCAAGTTCCCTTCTGTTGTGAATGTTTTAAGATTATTTCAGAAGCCTGGCATATATATAAGAAAATAATTAGATTTACATTTTAAGAATTAAGTGGTATAAACAATGAAAACCTTTTGGGATGCTATGACACTGATTACTTATATTTCATAAAGTTACAATATATCTATAAAAATCTTAGTATTTTTCTGCTATTGAAGATCCATCTAAATTTATATTACATATAAATATGACATAATTTAATGATTACTATCTGCAGAATTATGATGTCTTATATATCACATAAATGTATTTTTCTGATAGTGTTAATATTTAATTTAGAAACATTTGAATTTGAAAAGAATTTAATGTATCAATTTATGACAAAATATTATTCTTAATAGATAATAAACACTTTGTTAAGTATTTGGAATGCCATTTTTTTAAAAGATTTTATTTATTTATTTGTGAGAGGGAGAGTGAGAGAGAATATGAGCAGGGGGAGGTGCAGAGGGAGAAGCAGACTCCCTGTAGAGGGTGGGGGGAGCCCAATGCAGGGCTTGATCACTGGACTCCGAGATGCTGTCTTGAGCCTTAGGCAGGCACTTAACAGACTAAGCCACCCAGGTGTCCCTAGAATATCATATTAATTTTATCTAATAACATTAAACATTAAACAGACAAATTAATGAAGGGAATAGACACATTGAAAACAACTATTATAAAATCAGATGTGGAAAATAGAATAAAAAAAAAATCTGATTCCACATCTGTGAATCATAGGAAGAGACACTTTTAAGGTGTTACGAAGGAAGAGTAGAATTTTAGCCAAAAACCAGGAGGAGACAACTTAGGCAAAGAAAATATTTAAGCAGAGACACTGAAGGATCGTTAAATGTGTAAGTAGTAATCTAAGTTTTTCATACAACCAGAGAATATGTCCTGTTGCTTTAGTAATGGAACTAAAACAGCTGTCTACATTTTGTATTCTGAGACGTCCAAAATGGCTTCCATGTCCATAAGAGGGTACTCCAGAAGATCCATTATGCCTAGAGGAGAAAACTTGTATTTATTTTTATTCACAAATAAAAGAAATATTACTGATAAGTAATTAAAACAACATGTGAAGTTGTCTTGTATAAATACAGTATTCCAAGGGAAACTGGGTATTCCACAATACCCAAAGGATTGGAAAGTTAATCCTCTCTTCATTTGTTAACTTCTCACACATTTCCTCAGTCTGCCTGTACTGAATTAAGTGCGTTTATATTTTAAATATTTTTTAGTAAAAGTAAATCTCCTTTCATTTTGGAGAAAATTTTAAAGCTTTCTTTAAAGAAATTATAGAAATCCTATATAATTGTTTATAGATTAGAATGCTTGATATGATTGAAATATTAATATTCTCATGTTTATATATATCCAATGATTTTCAATTAAATAAATTATTTTGGGTTATTTTGTCACAAACAAGCTTTAATTATAATAAAACCAAAGACTCAAACTAACCAAATTGATAATTTAAAAGAACAAAGGTAAGTGGAAGATTGTGCCTTATCAGATTTGAAAAATATAATGAAATCATACTCATTAAAATAGTTACATATTTTGGTAAATATTAAAAAATTAATTAATAGAATAAAATATGGAATAGAGATTTGGATCTACACTTAAGTGAAAAGTTTTTTTATGATAAAGATTCCATTGCCAAGAAATGTGGAAAAGATGAACATTTCAAAAGATTTGCTTGAACAGATAAAGAAAAATATATTTTTCCATATAAAGAAAAAGTGAACCTTGATAATAGATAAAGAAAAAGTGAACCTTGATCATACAAAATCCATAAAACATAATTTTAGGAGAGAATATAGGAAAATATGAGTTCATGATAGGAGAGTATTTCTTAAATGACACATAAAGCATGGATATAATAAAGAAATATTTGACTTTATAAAGTACACTATAAATAATAGTTCACAATGATCAAAGACATGTAGAAGCAGGCAACGAATTTGGAGATACCATTTAGAGCACCAATGAAAAGAAAAAAGTTAAATATAAACTATATATATAAAACTATATATTTATATATAATATAAACTATAAACTATATATTTATATATGTAAATATAAACTATATATACACTATATATATACACACACACATTTGTTCCTGTATATATCTATTCTTCTGAATTAGTAAGAAAATATAAATAATCTACTAGAAAATAAGAGAAAAAGAACAAGAATTTCATTTTATTTATTTATTTATTTATTTATTTTGGTAATAACCGGGATTTTTAAAAAATGAAGCAAAGGCATTAGTTCAGGAAAACATCTTATTAATCATTAAGGAAATGCAAAGAAAAATCATTATGATGTGTTAATTACTATTTCACAACAATATTGATATCTGATAATACTAAGTAGAACAAAGAGAACCCTCATATTCTTCTGGTGGTAATATAAACAGCTAGAGCCCATTTGGACACAGTATTATTATCAAAACACTCATACCCATAAATATTTTTCTGTTTGTCCACATTTGTACAGCCTAGTAAGTTGTTGATGGCTGGTTTCCACTTGATAAAACACTGCCCATGACATTGGGGTACACAAATACATTTAATACTATCGCTGCCCAAACTAAATTTACTACACTGAAAGTCTGTTCTCAGGCGAATATTTGATAAAGTCTTGCACTTGTCTAAGACTGTGGGCTGTTATATCAAAAACACCATAGTCTGGACAGCTAATAAACAATAGAAATTTCTTTCTCACACTTTTGGAGACTTGCAGTCCAATATCAGGATGCCAACAGAGTCAGGTTCTGGTGAGTTCTTTTTGCTTTGGGGGTCATAGACAATACCTTCTAGTTGTAAATTCACATGGTAGAAATAAGGAGAAGATTCTTTCAAGACTCTTGTATGAGGTCACCAATGCCATTCATGAAGACTCTCCCATCATGACCCAATCACATCCCAAAGATTCTACTTCCTAATACCACTACCTTGGAGGTTAGTATTTCGACATATGAAGTTTAAGGAAAACAGCTATTCAGACTATAGCAAGTAGACATGTCCAAAACTAAACCATAGTTTTATTTCTCTTTAATAGAAAATATTTGAAACAAACAAAAGGGTTATCTAGAAAAGGATAGAAGATTAAATTATTATATATTTCTATATTGTAATACTGTTCAAAAGAAACAAGTCACAGAAACATATAAATACTATGATATTTATATAAATGATTATAGCACAGAACATAGCTTGATTCATTTATCATTTGTTATGAGTAATACTGTCATCCTTGATATTATCTTTTTTGCTCAGCTGCAAACAACTTGTGTTAAAGATCCAAATCAGAGTACACGCTTATTTCAATATGCATTCCTGGAAAACTCAGTAAATATTAAGCTGCAGGGAAAAAAAAAAATGGGGGGGGGTTTCATGACTTAAATGAAGTTAGGATTTAGGACCAGATCATTATATACAAACTTTTCACCTATGTGGAATCTATATTTATATGACTCTGCTGAACACTTCAGGAACTTTAGAATTCCTGGCCCCTACAAACACATTGTCGATAATGATTTCCTAATCATGGTAATGACAAAAGGTCTCCTAACTCTTCCAACATGATCTCAAGTGGTGTTAACATCCTCATGGAGAACCTCTGATCTAGTTACTGAACAAAATCTAGGTGATTTGGGTTTTTTAATGAACAGCATATGGCAACTAGTGAGGAGACTACAAAGAAATACAAATAGACAAGAAGAGACCTACGGACATTCTAAACATTAGAGTTCTAAACATTAGAGATCTTTCCTCGGGGAATTCTTATTTTGGGGTTGCCATGGAAATAAGACTGAAGAAGATATTTTAAGGTTTGCAAGAAATGTGTGTAAATTTTCCTCTCTGAGACTAATTTGTACTGGGCATTGCTTAATATCCATAGTTTGGTAGCTGAAATTTAGGCAATAATATATTCTGAGACTCAGCCAGACCATGCCTGTCTACCCTATACTATCTTGAGTCCTTATGGAGCCAGGGTTAATGACAGGATGAGTGATACTTCTGGAAATACCTGGGTTTTCCAACCTCTAGGATCCAATAACACTGATCTAATGTTTTCTAGGAAATTGCATCTACTTTAAATAACAGTGTCAAAAACTAAAAAAATATAACCATGAAAATTATATATGAAGACTAAAAAAAACAAACAAAATAAAGAACTCATTGCACCCTGAGAATGGCAGAATGGTAAGCTGGCAGGAACCAAAGCTTTGGGTGACTTATGTTCTACGAGACTTGGATAGGTGACTTCTGAATTTTTAATTGAAAGTCTTGAACCTCTTCACTTTAAACTTCTATTATTTGACTTACTTTCTCACTCATAGTCAAACCTAATCCTAATTAATACAGAATTCTATACCTGGACATAGGATATTATAAATGACTATATTCTACATACAAAATGCTACACTTAACTAAAAATCCATGGTGTTCACTTTGTAGGTAAAAAGGACTTAAATATTGTAAACTGATGAATTGATCATTTTTATTGGATTGTAGAATAATATTTGATCAAACTTTTAGTTGTCCATACTGAGGTGCTATGGTCTGAATGTTGGCGGCTTCTACTCTATTTTTGTAAAATCCTAGAACAGTCAGTTTATGAACAGAGATGAAAGGAACATATCTGCTCAGGGTGATCTCTGGTCTATGATCTGATCGTTGGTGTTTTAGAACCATCCATATTCCAAATAGAAACAATAATAACCAGTAGCTCATAGTGGTATCATTAACAAAAAAGGTGCCCTAGAAATTTTTTGAGACCCTTCCTAAGAGTTCTTCTGTACTAGAAAGCTGGGGCCAGCATAGCAGTGAAGATCATTTTAAGAGTTCTTTTTGTTTTAGATGACATCAAAAGAGCTACCTGTCAGGTGATGGTTATAGTAGGCATAACATGACCTCAGTAAGTAAAAGACAAACTCTTCAGTCTTTATGTCTGTACAATTATTTGTCTTGGCTGCTTATTTATAAAACTGTCTAAAAGAAAAAAAAATTGAAGCCTGTTAATTTAGGGGGAATTTATTGCCACAGAGACAATAAATGGAACCTGAAATATTCTGTGATTGTTCAATCCCTGAAGAAACTCTTGAAATCTCGAAAATATATCAGCAGGATATAAGCTGTAAAGGCTTTGTAGCTATAAAGTCAGGCATACTGCTCAAAGCTCACCTCGAATACAGTCATGGACTTTCAGAGCCCTAGAGTCCATCCCATAAAGCAGAGTCATGGTCCCTGGAAGACGTCCACTGAGGGATTTCTTCCCAGAAAAAAAGCAGGCTGTGCTAGATGGGCTAAACAGGAATTTCTTCTGCTGACATAGAAAGGTACCTTTACTACTTCAGCTCAATAGGATTTGATAAAGTGTGTGGACCGGTAACTGCTTTGTGTTTCTTATATTCCTCTTTTCCAGACAGATCTTTGCAAGCACAGTTATTCTTTTACAGTGTGTTAGGGACAAATAATATGTCCTTTATTATACAGATCACAAGACCATAGGGTATTCTACCTTATGACAGAGAAATATAATATAATATAATATAATATAATATAATATAATATATAATATAATCCTGAGATCATGAACTTTAAGCTGAATGTGGTAATTAAATGGAACTTTTCTTTGGGAAAGTGAGAGATGGGATTTTTATGAGTGTCTAAATGGACTGTGGCAGAGACAGCTAACTGTTCCACAATCTCTGCTCTCTTCTAAAATCTAAGAATTCTATCTGAGCATGTGGCTTCCCCAAACTAAAGTCCACTCCTTGGCTTTCTTAGCAGCTGGATATAGTCATGTGACAAAGTTCTGGCCAAGCAGAATGGATGTAACATCTAGAAAGCACATATTAAAAGGAAGGGAGATGCCCTACTCTTTTCTTTCTGCCTTCCTGAGGACTGGAATGTGGGCATGAAACCTGGAGCTGCCATCGTCATTTGAAGCAGGACAATCACTGCCATTGCTTAGTTATGACAGAGCAGAAAGGTAGACGGTTCTCGGTTCTTGGACATTTTGTGTATCCACCATAACTGGCCACAGAAAAGGAATCTCTGGACATGAGAAAATTAAAATTTTAAAAAGAAAAAAAAAGAAAGAAAGAAAAAAGGTGATTTTCTGCAATATCCAACCAAACAGTGGAGTATATTTCTTCTGGTTTCTCATGATTCAAAAAGGCTCTGGGGGAAAAAAAAAATCCCCTAGAAATAATCAGCAGGAGACAGATACTTAAGCAATCTGACATTAGTTGATATTTATATATTTTAGTGCCATTTCCTTAGAGCATTTATTCAGGATCTATAAATGAGGTGTGACAGAACCCCTGTGGCTATTATTGATAAACAGTTTTGAAAGCTCATATTTTTATTTTGTTGTACTAAATTACCAAAAACAGTGACTATCACTAAGGTAATGTGTCATCCAAAATGGAAGCATAGTATTGAGCTTAAGAGGATTTGTATGTTTATTTATATTTTTTCTCACTTAAAAAAAAAAAGTGTAGGGTGTCTTGTCTATTAATTTTATATGATGAGTTCCCAAAACAGTAAGGCTAGAAATATATACTAAGCAATGGTGTTTTCATTAAAATATTTATCTTCTTCCATGGGTAAATAAATAAAGCATAGAATAGTCTTTACATTCCCTCTCTACTTTCAATTCTACCATATTTCTTCTTTTAGCCTGCCTGTGTATTTATTGTTTACTTCCCATTTTTTATTTTTCTAGTCATAGATTCTAACTCTAGCTTCAGGATGATAATGAATCTATGGCTCTATGAATAGTTCAAAAGGAACTGCCAATAGTAGTTATCATATTTAAAACCACCAGATGCAGTTAAAATATGAAGTTTCATAAAAAACTCAAATGTTTCTCAACTTTTGATTTAGATAGCTCAACTTCAAGTATGATAGGGCAGAGCAGTTTAATGAGCAGCCTTTGGAACAAATATACTATATAATTCACTCTTTTGCTCACCCAGAAAATTCATACTGCTGGTATTAAAAGTTCTTCTGGTTTCCAAATTAAATTATTTCTGAAGTTCAAGTAAGTCTTTTCACAACTCAGAGAGTTTAAAATAATGATGAGAGGATGAAAAGCAGGGCAAGAAAAATATAGGTATACCATAGACTGGTCTTATTTCATTTATATCTACATATATTGATCAGGCACGTATTCCTAGTTTATTAAAAAAGGTCCTTCCCTGGAAATTTTAGGTTGCCAAAAATGGATGTGACTTGTGATTTTTGAGATTTTCCTTGATGTCATTTATAAGGATTATAGTCACAAGGTATAGAAGAAATTATGAAACATAATTTTTAATTCAGATACATTTAATATTAAAACTGAAGCCAGAGGCGCCTGGGTGGCTTGGTGGGTTAAAGCCTCTGCCTTTGGCTCAAGTTGTGATCTCAGAGTCCTGGGATCGAGTCCCGCATCAGGCTCTCTGCTTGGCAGGGAGTCTGCTTCCTCCTCTCTCTCCCTGCCTGCCTCTCTGCCTACTTGTGATCTCTGTCTGTCAAATAAATAAAAAATAAAATAAAATCTTAAAAAAAATACCATACAGACCTTCCATTTTTGCTTGAGAAAGAGGGATGGAATTCCGTGGAATTGCAGGCTGTCCTTGAAGGTATAGAGTAGTATCTCTTAAACTTTAGATTAACTCAGGGGAGCAAAGCAAAATGAAGATTCCAGGCAGCAACCATACAAACTGATTTATTCCATGGGACTGAAATCTGTATTTGTCCAAACTCTCAGGTTCATCATCAGGTCCACTGAATTTGATGAATAACTTTAAAATGAAAAATCGTCTTTGGTTGCTGCTTCTCCTGCCCTTTATCATTTTATCCTCTGTGGGCCCATACCACTCACGCTCTATAATCTCTAGGAGAAGAAAGATCACTCCACACAACTCACTATTCAAAGGCTATGTATGTATGTGTGCACTTGTGTTTGTTTTTCCTATTCTTTATTCCTTTACTTCTACCTAATTACACATTTATTAACAAATACTCCCAGAATTGGATCTAACTTGATTGTGGCTGGAGGAAATCTCACTCTAATTTAAGGGCAAGAGTAGACCCCCAAAGGAAAGGTTTATTTGGAAGGGAAACTTTGTAAGTATATATAGTATTTCATATCTTACTTAACTATTCCGAGTCTGTTACTTGTACATGAAATCATCAAATTTATTTTTATAAAATAAACTGCCAAAAGTTGGCATAAAACTCTTAAACCCATGTATTTTAATCTGAATTCTTCCATACTGACATTTCATGTTTATCTGATGTTAAGTTCTTTAACTTTAGACCTCTGAATTGATTTTAAATCTCATGTTGACATTCTTTTTTTTTAAATCAAACTTTAATCCCTATCAGAAGACAACCAATACTTTTGTAATAAATGCATTTAATTTTTAAAGATATTTTTCTTTCTTCTTTTTTGCTATAATTTTGTCAACTTCTAATTCTCCATTCATAGTTTAAAAAGCAATTTCCCATCTCTTATTTTTTCCTTTTATTTGTACACATGGATTTTCTTTGTTCTTATTTTGCATTTTGGCTTTGGCTTTTAACAAAAGATGACAAGACACAAAACCAGAGTAGTGGTGGCAAAGGAAGTGGCTGACATCATGAATTAGAAAGTCTTTATTCGCTCAGGTTCCTCTTTTCTTTTTCTTAGTGGTTTCCCAAGAAAATAATACATTTTTTTTTAAATCACTATGATTCTAGAGACTCACCATTCATCTCAGCCCATGATATTTCTTCTTGGAATAGAACATACTATTTATTAATAAAGTTATTTTTTCAAATGTTTCTATCTGTCTAATCATTACAACTAGAAGAGTCAAACTCCATTCTCTTCAATAAGTACAGTGAAAGATTACAAAAGCTGACAAAATAGCTCCAAAAATGTTTTACATGTGAAGTATCTTAAAAACAATTCTTTTTTTTTTAAGATTTTATTTATTTATTTGACAAAGAGAGAGATCACAAGTAGGCAGAGAGGCAGGCAGAAAGCAGGGGGGAAGCAGGCTCCCCACTGAGCAGAGAGCCCAATGTGGGGCTCGATCCCAGGACCCTGAAATCATGATCTGAGCCGAAGGCAGAGGCTTACCCCACTGAGCCACCCAGGTGCCCTTTAAAAAACAATTCTATCAAACATGTAATCAAGGATATTGCTGATGTTATTTAAATTACTAGACATTTTGAGAGGGAAGAGAGACAATCACGATAATTCCGGTGGTTCATTTTTTGTCCCTCTTTAGTAGCTTAGCAGAGAAATGGTTTAGTAGGTTTGAGTTGAATCAAGAGGAGGTCAGGCTGATTCCAGGTGCTGAGACCAGAAGAATGCCCATTATTCATGAGGTTACTCCTTGGATCAAGGGCTTCCATTGCTATGATTCTAAATGTTTCTCCTCCCACCATTGTATACATGAAGATTATTCTGCAGAGTCCCTCTCAGCTGGGGTACTGGTCATGGTCCCTACAGATCATCTGTAGGGTAATGAAAGTTTGGGAGTTTGTGTGTTCTACTGATTTATGGCTAGTAACATTTTCTGCAATAAAACCCATTTATATGAGTACTGGGTAGTGCTAGTGGATGTATGTATGCTCTGACCCATATGTAAAAAAGAAATAAATAGGAGAACTTTTCTGAGACTGATCTGCTAAACACACCTCTCTCATGAGATGAGTCAGGATCTGAAATCCACAAGACATTGATTGCCAATCATTTTGATAGAATATGAGGTGGTAAAGCAGGTTTGGAGACTGAGGGACTAACATGCCATAGAGTGGCAACCCCTAGGCAAGGACCCCAACCCCTTATATATTAAAGAAGCAACTGGAGTTGCCTCAATCAAAGAGACTGAAAACCTGAGAGCCTGAGGTAGAATGCCATGTGTTACTCTGAACCAAATAGTATATCTGCTACTATTCCTGACCCTATAAGACTTGCCCAATAAAAGCCGAGTGTGGAATATATAATTCACCATGGTTTGCTTGACAAGATAGCTAAAAATTTATGTACTGACATGTTAGTTTAATCAGAGCTTGCAGCTGCTAAAAACTGAAATGGATGTCTGACAAGAGAAAGCTAATACAATAAAAAATTATGCATTCATTCACAAAATCCTATGAAACCAACAAAATAATGTTAACGACACATACTATATTTTAAGTATAATCACATTCTACAGATAAGAAAGTATTAGGTGGAAAACTAGTATGTATTTTATGAGTCTATATAGGGAAAGTGATTACACAAAGTTATGTACCAAAATATTAACACATGGCTACAGGCAGATTTCCATTTAATCTGTATTTTCCAACATTTTGCAGTAAAAGATAGAATACTAGCAGAAATTGGTAGCGTACATCCTTAATAATAATTTCACTAATATTTGCTTTTTAAGGATTTCGCCTTCCTGGTTTGCCTAAGATCATTCCAATTTTAGCACTGAATGTCTCTAGAAACCACATCAGTGCCAAGCAAACCAGGTGGCTCATTACACTATATACATAGGACAGTTAATAAGCATCCCAAGTACTAGAAGCCACTTAATAAATATTTGCTGAGTGACTTATTGCTAAATTACTGCCTTAGTCATCTCTGGAAACTAAGGTAACAAAACTGGAAGCTGAGCCAATACACTCTAAGATCAGAAATTACTGTAATATGTAACCCAGACTGCTATGTGCTCACAAGACCTCTTTCCTCCTTCTTTTCCCAGACACATAACCACATTATGTTTGCAAGGCTACTTTGTTGAGCTTGGGATGATAAAATATGAATGTAAGTTATGTGCTCCATGCCAGGGCCTGATGCATAAAAACCTTTGGTAAGCTCTGTCATGTTTAATTGCCTTATCTTTTGGCCAGATGCTGAGTATCTAGCCTTAGCAGAGGGCTCTGAAATTCTAGGTGTCAACAAAGCCCAAGTAGGAGGGGCTATGAGTCCCTGAATGACTGTGTAAAATGCCATAAGCAAATCAAGAACAACAGATTAGACTTTGCATGAGGGAAAAATGAACTTTAGTTAATATTAGTAGTCACTGACATTTAAGGCTTGGTTAGTTTGGAATCTAAAGTTACATAAGTACTTATAGAATCACTGGAACTTGTCATATTAAGAACAAATGAGTGTTCCTAATGATGACAGATAATTTATTTCTAATTGAAATATTTATGATTATGTGACCTATGAGAATAGTTTACAAATAGGCAGAGTCAATATTCCCCTTTTCTGGTTTTGCTTCTCAAAAAGTATAAAAAATAATTGGTCCAATATTCTTATTTCTATGTGTCTAAGAAACTGACCTTTGTAAACATATTCTTACTTAACAATGAGAAAATTAATTCAGCTTTATCGTCAAAGATACACTTGTCCACAATATATGAGTAGAACTGTTTATACCTGATCTATCCAATTAGATCAAAGTAGACAGACTGGACAATTTACACAATTTTTATCTAATAACAAATAGAAATTCATGGACTCTCAGCTCTTGAAATGTTTATAACATGGCCCATTTGAGAAGAGCAGCAACAGTATTAAGGTCATGACAAATTAAGTGAGACAATTTTAAATGTTTTAAGTGACCCACCTTGTTATATACCCTCTTCTAGGTGTGAATGACTCCTCTTTTTCCGTGTTGTTTGAATTTAATTTTAAGATTTGATTTCCATAAAGCCTAGCCATTTTGCCCTTTGTCAAGCTCTCTAGCCAAAAGGTTGTCTGCTTCATTTCCATTAATAAAAAGAACGTGTTTTTAAACTTTAACTAGATTACCTTAAGGGCAAAAAATGAATATAACTGTGAACTGTTTTTCAAGTAGCTAGATTTCCAACTCAGAATGATTGATTGCTCAACAAATAAAAGCATTTTTAGGTTATTTCCATTTTTGTTAATTTTTCATTGCTTTTAGTTATTGAAATTGAGGAAAATGTGTAAGTAGTGATTTTCAAATTTGGGTTCCAGTCAAGTAATTTAATCAATAAAAATCTAAAATAATGATAATATGAGTAATTTTACAAGTATAGTTATTTTTATGATTGTTATATAAACATACATATTTTATATTTGCCAGGAACAACTGAGTTGTACTCTGTAAGGATAAGAAAAGCTTAAAAATTCAAGGTCAGGACTTTTCATGTAGGAAAACTTGGTAAAATGTATGCATTCTTAACTATTTCCTCATTACAAATAGATTTAATCTTATACCACTTCCCTATTTGTAGGTACGTATTATAAATATTTATTTTTAAATGATCTGCAAGTATATCATCAATATTGGTTGTCCTGGTGTTTACAATGCACTTCTTTAACTTACCATACTTCATACGGGACCTCAGTTGAGGTAAATAATCTTTATAGTTGGTATGAGCATTTCTGTCAGGTTGGTAGAGTGAGGATCGAGTCAATACAATCAGGAGTTGAGCTGGGTTCATACTGAGTTGTTATTATCCTTACCTTCAGCACAGCACGTGTTCTAGTGTCCTCCAATGGCTAACTGTACTTCCTTGTGCTTAGGGTGGAGTCTGGGGTCCTCATGGTTTTCTCTCCATTTTGCTGCTTCCCCACTCGGGTTTCAGCTGTTCCTGATGACCCATATCCCCGATAGTCTGTCTCTTAATGCAGCTGGCCCACAAGGGGTAGATAACTGTCTTTATTATTTGATGGGGAGCTTGTGGAGAGGGCAGGAGCATTCCCTGTTGTCATGGTACAGCTACAATCTTGAGTCTAAATTCCTTCCTGACATTATTTTTCCCCTTCCCCTTTGTTCAGCCCATGATAGGCAAACCCTTTATTGCAGTTCTGTTTGAAATCTAGAGATTCCTGCTCCTTCTACAGGAGCAGAAGACCCCTGCTTGGTTTAGGTATAGGACATTTCACTTAAGATCCTTTGGGTCCCATCCCCAAAATAGGCACTTTATTTTCTTTCTTCCTCTGAAGTTTCAAAAGAAATTTGATTTTAGCCTGGGTGCCCAAGAATTGCCTATCTGTCCTATAGAAGTTGATCAGTTTTGTTTTTACTCGTTTTATAGAATCAATTGATTTTTTTTTTTTTCCCTCTCTCCTGGGTTCTGAAAGACAATTTTCAGCTTCTTCCACCACAGCTTAAGAATTTTACTTCTTAGGAGAAAAGGTCATAGGTATATGAACAGGGTTTTGTGCTCATTCCCTCACAACCGCCAAGACCTGCTGAACATTTATGTCAGGTAGAAAGGCTCTCTGTGGACTCCTGCACTAACCACCATTTTTTTCATGAACACTTACTAGAAACCCCTACTAAAGAAACTTGTGACAGTTTGGGATTCTCATCTTGTATTTCCTACCCCAGTTTTTGCTAACTCTCAACCTTGGCTTGAACATGGTCTTTAATATTTTGCTGATTTTGCTTTTAAGACGGCTGCCACTTTTTCCCTTGCTCTGGCAAAATTGAAATGTCCCTGCTACTATTTCAAAAACTTCTCCCCCACTGCAAGTCAGGGTGTGGATCATCCTTTGAAGTCAGCTGTCAGCTCTCTGATGTGTTCAAGATAAATATATATAATTTGTTTTCTTCCTTATGGTTGAGTTAAGAAGCAACATTATTTACAATGTTCCATGCCCTAAATTTCCAGTTGCCTTTTAGTTTTGTTTTGTTTTTTTCCTCTAAGTTTAGTAATTTGATTATGATGTGTCTTCATGTGGGTTTGTTCATGTTCCTTCTGCTTGAGGTATGTTAAACTTATTGAAACTACAGGTGTCACAGTCAGAATAATGGGCTCCCAAGACATCCAAGTCCAAATCCAGAGAAACTGTTAACATGTTATGTTACATGGAAAAGGGGAATTAAGGTTGCAGACGGAACAAAGTTTGCTAATAATCTAACTTTAAGATAGAGCAATTATCATAGATAATCCAGGAGGGGCCAATATAATGTTAAATTAACTGTGAAACGGAGATTGGATTTGAGAATTCCCGAGCAGACAAAGCTATTTAAGCAAAAGGAAATCTTGCTTATTTTATGAACAGAAGCTTATTTTATGAAACTTTACTTACATTATTTCTTGTAAATGCCTCTGGTAATCATAAAGGAAACTTGTCATTTTGCTAAAAATGGTATAAAATAATCACTTTTAACCAATTCTCTGTCATATGGAAATCCCCACTGGAATAACCATCCATTGTAAAGATTATACAACTTCTTCATTTTCACTTTATAAGACATCCTGTAAATTCACGTCTCTAACCTTCATCAGTTTTTATCTTCTGAAAGCTCTCATTTTGAGAACTGTTCTTATATGCATAATAAACTCTTACTAGATACTATTTATTGATTTTTGTGGTTTAAAGTTTGTTATCTCCAGATTTTTTACAGTAATTACAAGGACTTTTTAAAAGTGGCAGCTGAAAACAGAAGAGTCAGTGTCAGGGTGAGGCAGTGTGAAAAAGATTGGGCTGGCCACAACTGGCATTGAAGATGGAACGGGTACCAGCCAAGGAATGCAAGCAGACTCTAGAAGCTAGAAAAGGCAAGAAAAGTGATTTTCCCCTACAGCTTCCAGAAGGGAATGTGATACTTCTGACACCTTGATATTAGCCCAGACCCACTTCAGAATTCAGATCTCTAGAAATTTTAGATAACAAATTTGTGTCATTTTAAGCCACTAGGTTTGTGATAATTTGCTACATTAGCAATGTGAACTTAATACTTTAATATTAATATTTAATATTCTTATCAAAAATATATTCATTTTTATTCAAATAATGTATTCATTATTAACTCAAATATATTTTCCTCTCTCCCCACTCTCTCTTCTTGTTGGATTCCAGTTATGTGATGCCAGATCAATTGATGTTAACACACAGTTCATTAGTGTTCTACTCACTCTGTCCTTTTATTTTTTGTAGCTCATTACATCTGTGTGATTTATTTGGCTAGGTTCTTTTGCAGTATCCTATAAGTAATCTTTTCTTCTGTGGTGTTTAATCTGCTGTTATCCCCATTTAGTATATTTTTCATTTGAGATACTGTATTCTGCAATACAAGTTTTATTATATTTTATTATCTTTTATTTTTTATTTTTTTCTCCTCATCACATTCATGTTTGCTTCTACTTTCTGTTTTCTTTTTTTAAGATTATTTATTTATTGGAGGAGAGGAGCAGAGGAGAGAGAGAGTCTTTTAAGCAGACTCGGCACACTGTGGGGCTCGATCTCACCACCTGGAGATCGCAAGCTGAGTCAGTTAAGTCAGATGCTTAACTGACTCTGACACCCAGGTTCCCCCTTCTACTTTCTTAAACATATGAGTTATATTTATAATAGGTTTATTAATAGCTGTATCTGTCTTTTCTACTATGTGGGGTTTTTTCTATGCCAGTTTCTGTTAATTGATTTTTATCCTGTTTATGGGTCTATTCTGTTGCTTCTTTGGATACCTGGTTATTTTTAATTGAATGCCACACATTGTGGATTTTACCCTGGTTGGTGCTGAATTTCTCTGGTTGGTGCTATATTTTTGAAAATGTCACTGGACTTTTAAGGTATAGTTAGCTTATTTTTAATCTATTTAGTTCTTTAAAGATAAGTTTTAAGCTTTGTTAAAGCAGGCCCAGAGCAGCCTTTAGCTGAAGCCTGATTTTACACCAGTAGTAAAATAAAAACCACTCTGAACATTTGATAAGGTATCCCTTGTTTTAGGAGGTTTTTCATTCTGGTTGACTGGAGCATGAACCAGTCACCAGCTTGTGTGAGCTCCAAGGATTATCCTGCTTACATACTTCCTGTGGTCTCTTCCCTGGCTGAGGTTAAATTCTTCTCACCCATGCCTAGTTCAGAACTCTGCTCAAGACTCAAGAGGACAATTATACAGATCTCCTGAGCTTTCTCTCTTTCTGTAGGATCCTCCTGTCCACTATTGTGGCTTCTAAATTCTAAGCTCCTAAGCATCTCATCAAAGAAGAAGCTCCCATCTAACCTTCAATGAACTCCAATTCCTCAACTCAGAAAGCTTACTAAGCTCTGTTTAGGAACCCCCTCTGTTTTATAACATGGAAATTCTCTCCAGTCAATAAGTTGGACCAAGGGAAAACTCACCTACTTCATTTCACTTCTTTCATGGATCAATTTCCTGTGCTTCCTAATTTCTAGCATTTGAAATGTTTACCATATATTTTATTGATTGTCTATTTAAAGGAGAAGAGATATGCCAGCCCCAATTACCATGCGGTGGCCAGAAGCACAAATCCTCAAATGCAGAATAATTCAATTTTCTTTCTTTATAGAGGAAAAAAAAAGATAAAAGAATTATTTCCCTCTGTTTATCTAGGAAATATAAAGAATCTCAAATAGCCTAAATAGAATGAAATTAAGATAACAAATCTCTAAATGTTATAAAAAAATCTTAATATGTTCCAAAACCATATAATGATTCCATGTATTTTTATAAAAGTCAAGATTAGAAACTGGAGAAATGTGCTATTCTAGTGTAACAGATATATGCTAATTTTTTTTACAGAATATATTATATTAATAAACCCTGAGAGTATGTCTCTTTCCCAAGAACAGAAATGATGCACAGTGACACTAAAAAAAGTATTGAATTATGAATGTCAAAAAGTTCACCTACTTTTCTAATAATTTAAACCGTGTATATGTAAATTGAGTAATCTTATTAATATTGATCATCATCTAAAAATATTATCTAAGTCTAGTGAGATCTATCACCAAAGGTATCATACAGTTTTAATAGCCATAACATGTGAGATAAAGCTATTATATCGTAATAGCTATTATTACATTATAATAACACCGGAATGAGTAAAATAAACACAAGTCATATAAACACTGTGTTCAAAAATATTCTCATTTATAATGTCATTTCTCTTAGTAGAAAATGGGGCAAAACAACTATTTAAGTAGTATCATTGATAAAGTTAATGATTATTAAGACAAAAAACTGAATTTTTGTTTTCCTAAATTGTATTAGATACTTATTACAGAACAGTGACGTAGGTAATAATTTTACTAAAACAATGTTACAGAAATGACACATTAGTTTTGTAAAGGTAACTTCTGCTTTTATCTGACTTGAATAATCAAAAGGTTTATTAAAAAATTCCTAAACTCAAAAAGAAAAAAAAATCCTAAACTCAGAAATCAGCAGCATAGACAGAAAATATAATTGTCTATGAGACATTCTTCTAGACTATTCATAAATAAGTTGTTTATAGGGGAAAAATCCTTAATTTGTTTGAATCTTTATGAACCTACCAATTTCATTATGATTATAAATGAACCAAAATGCAAAGATAATTAAATTAAGCCACTGGAATTTTAAAAGTCATACTACTTTCTAGTCATTGGACCTCAAGTATAGCTAACTGACAATTTTGTCATTAAGGGAATATAAAGCCATGATATCTAAAGGTAATAGCCGACAACTTGAATACTTTCCTCTCTCAGTAAAGGCTTCCAGTGCTTTAGCAGTGTCTAAACCTTTGTCAAATATCTACTGGTGCTATAAATCCAAACGCTTATCTGAATAAGAAAAGGAAAAAACATTATTCTTACCCTGGATCCTAATGATGAGCATGCTTTTTCTTCTCTTTTCTCTTCTTTTTCTCTTTTCATGAAAATCTGAATTTTCTAGTGACTTCTGAGTGTATTCACCAAAGGCAAATTTTGTGTTTTCAGACTGCTTGAAATGAAGTTAGTAAAAGTATTTTGGAAATCCTGAGGGAGAAGATGTAGGGGAGTGAGGAGAAATGAATCCAAATGATAGATAATGTTCTCAAGCCCAAATATTCTTTCTTTTCTTTTCTTTTTTAAAGATTTTATTTATTTATTTGACAGAGATCACACGTAGGCAGAGAGGCAGAGAGTGAAAGAGGGAAGCCGGCTCCCTGCTGAGCAGAGAGCCCAATGCAGGGCTTGATCGCAGAACCCTGAGACCATGACCTGAGCTGAAGGCGGAGGCTTAACCCACTGAGCCACCCAGGCGCCCCTCAAGCCCAAAATTCTTTCAAGGGTCAGATTTGTCAATTATTTGCCAAGAAATAATTTGTGAGAAATTCCTTTATGAATACTTTCCCTTCAGGAAAATGTTATCTTCCACTCTGGATAAAATTTGCATTTTTATGACATCATTTGAGAGAAGTTGGTAAAGAATTCAGAATAAAGTATATCATTCTTGGTGAATCTTCAAGGTGAGAACTTGAAATCTCCAGCTGACACCAGAAAGGATGTAAGCCCTGCAGGAAACCACATCAGGGAGCTTACAAGCAAATCTTTCCGCTCAGCTGAGTCCCCAGATGACTGCAGTTAGCTAATAGATTTCTACCTCGTAAGAGATTCTGAACCACAATCAGCTAAACTGAACTTCAGAAACTGTGAGACTCTAAATGTTTGTTGTTTTAAGCTACTGAATTTTGGGATAGGTTTTAATATATCAATAGATAATTAATAGAACTCATCATTAATTTATAAAGAAACTGAGGCAGAGAAGGATTAAGTGATTTGCCAAGGTTATTTAGGAGTCAATGACTACTTTAGATTCTCTTCCTTGCCTAAAATATCCATTTCCCCTACCACATTCTGCAGTAATCAAAACCCTAGTAAGTTGTGGTTCAGAGAAAAATGAGCCTTTCACAAACTTAGACAGTGAATCTCGAATGATCTAAATCAATCACGGTGATTCCACTAGCTATACTGATTGAAATTTAAGAGACTAAGATGTGGCAAAATACTGGCCAATGAGGAAAATTTGTTGAGGGGCATATGAGTAAGGTTTTTCTGATAAAAAAGAGGTGCTAAGGTAGAAAAGCTTATTTCACTGCTCCTTGACATTATTATATATGCATCTAGTAGCCGGAAACTATGACAGGCATCTGGAGACATGGAGAAGTAATGGACTTCTTATGGACTGAATGAATATTTGTTATCCCCCAAATTCATATGTTGGAGTCCTTACCTTGAGTGTGTTGGTATTTGTACGTGGGGTCTTTGGGAGATAATTCAGTTTAAACGAGTTCATGAGGGTGGAGCTCCCATGATGACGTTGGTATCGTTGTAAGAAAAAGAAAAAAAATTTCAGCTCCTTCTCTCCCTCCACTGATTTGTACTAAGAAAAAGTCACCTGGGGACATAGTGAGAAGGTAGACATTCGGAAGCCAGGAAGAGATCTCTCATCAGGAACTGAATTAGCTGGCATCTTAGACTTCCTAGTCTCCAGAATTGTGAGAAGTAAATGTTTTTTTTTAAAGCCACTCAGTCTATGGTGTTTTATTATGGTAGCCTGAGCTAAGACAAGACTTAATAAAAAACACAGAGTGAAAAAAAAAATACAAAGAATTTAGGATTTGCTGATATGGGTATGTTAACTGATCTAATCATGGAATAACTCTCCATCTATCACATAATTACTTGGCACAGTGGTTAAGCTATTTTTGTTTGTGTCTTTTATTACTCAGCTGAAAATATCTTCGTGGATAAAAATGTTAGAATCCAAAGAAGAAATAACTACTAATTTGGCTACATTTTTCTTATTTAACCAATTGTCCTGTACTACAGCATTCTTCTGTTGTAGCAAACAATTGGCAATTTTCTACAAAATGCAGACATTACAGGCAAAACCAAATATATACAGGCATGATGTGTCATGGACTCATCAGCTAGCTTTGTAAAAATAGTCTGTCTAGTGTGGATGGCCTGCCTGCTTGCCCTCCTACTGGTGAGAAGCCAGGGAGCCTGGAACAAGCCGGAGTGCCCAAGTTGACTCAAGGGAAGGCTGGGGCCCCTCCAAGGGGTCTACAAATGGTGGCCCCAGCCCCCAGCCCATCTCCTGGGTGGCTGGGTAAGCACAAGTGCAAGCACAAATGCTAGGGGTTGCAGGATGACCTGAGACAGACCAAATCATAGGTCCCCTTTCATGGTCATGCAGAATGGACCATGATAGTCATCCTAGAGCCTCAATGCCTGGAGTTTCAGAGCCCTCCCTCTCCATATGCTTTCACACTTTTGGTCTGAAAGGGTCAGATTTGCCATCAAAACAATAACCTCTACTTTTTTCTTTTATATTTTGATAAACACTGAAGAAACTGGAGCTGTTCAACTTCATCTTGGGGAAATTCTCATCATTGGTATATTTGGTGCCTGGAAACTCTTACTGCTTTCAATACACATCAACTGTTTTGTATACCTATTCTCAGTTACCATTTTGACAAGTAAGCACTGTAATTACAAGTTACTAGAATAAGATCTCTGGATTATTTTTTTTTAAATAAAATAATTAATAAAACTAGAAACAAAATTTTCTGTTCTATAACTTATACTTGAGTAAGTCTATTATCTTTCCAATAGTTGACATCTGGTATATACAACTACTTCTGTTGGATTCTTTGTGCTTTTTTTCTTATTCAGACTATTTTGTGGCCATTGAATTAGACATCATACATTTAAGTTTAGTTTTCTTTGTTGTTGTTGTTTTTAACCTTACTAGGAATTTAATTAAATATTCAGATGTGTAGGTTGATGTCTTTTGTCAAATTTGGAAAATAATGTCTTTGTGTTTCTTTTTTACAGGAGGTCAAGATCTTTTATCCACTTTTCTGAAATGTCAACTATAATTCTGATAGAAGTTTAAATTCTGCTATTATTTTTGCCTGTTTGATTTTTCATGCTAAAACACATACCTCATTACCTAGCCATAAAGACAGATCTCTACATATATCTGGAGCCCTAGCAAGAGAAGACAGTCAAATGAGGTAGAAAAATGTTAGCTGTGCTAATAGCTGAAAACATCATCTGGGCATATATATATCACTGCATCATCTTAACATGTTTTAAAAAAAATTCTGCTTTCATATAAATAAATATACTGATGAATTTTAATGAGAGCAGAGTGATCTCAATTTCTCTTATTAATTCTAGTAGTAAATCTTGTTTCAAAACTATAAATGTATTCATCTTTGATGAGCACAGCTCTCCTTTTCTATTTTTAATCTATTTTTAGTTTCAACAAATTTTATTTTATTTAATTTTTGACTCAATTTTGACATTAAATATCTTTTCCTTCAAATTATGTCATAATTCACTGCTATGGTAGTAAAATGCTTTCCTTCTGAACTAAATATTAGTGGTGGTTTCAACAATAAAAATATATATAGATGTATATATATTATTTTTACATGTATATATAAAGGATATGTTATGGATATGTATAACATATACATAGGGATCCACAGTAGAAATTATTGTGCAACATCATGTTGCTTTCATACCAGACAATTAAACTAATTAAATATTTAGATATGGTTAAGTGAATGTTACGAAACTGTTATTAAGCTTTGACCAGTATGACTCAATAACTTAAAAATTCTAAACTACTAGATAATAATATAATTAATAGAATGGCTCTTTAAATTGGTATAATATTTTAATAAATAGTATTATTAAAAAAATGGGTCATATTGATTTAGAATTGGAATTATTTCAAATTATATAATACGTATATAATACGTTTCATAAGTGGCATATTTTGTCATTTTAAGTGATAAGAATCAATTTTGTACATGATTTATACACACCCATAATTAGACACACTAGTAGCAAGAGAAAAAAATGAAAAACAGGACTTCAGTTTACTTTATACATAGTATCATATAAAACTTACAACCAAAACATAATATGCACTTGGAATTGGTAAACTATTTGTTATTTTTTCAAGAAAATAACATTATTTTTATTGTTTTTGGACCTACCATACAAAATTTTTATCATAAATATGATTGATAAAAATTAGTTTTCCCATCCTATCCACACTTTTGAGAAGTTGTCTTCATCTGGAGAAAAAGCTTTTTAATTGTTTAAACTGTGTTTGCTTTACAATCATAGGTTCAATTCATCTTTATAAAGGTTTAAAATAGAGACTTGATTTTTTCAGTTGGTTAAAAGAATTTAAAACTATTATTTTCTTTGACTCATAAGAAATATTTTTTATATATCTGTTGTCAAGTCATGGTAAAAATAAATTTTTCCAATTGGGCAAACATTTTGTTATTAGGCATGTAGGTTCATATAAAAATGATCAGTTATATTATTTAATACATGGATGAAACTTGCTACAAAAAATTATCAAGGCAAGGTTTTCTATTTCTTTTCAGAAACCAACAAAGTAGAAAGTGAAATTAATTAAGTTTATCCATAGAATTTTTCTAGTTACATTTAAATATTTCACTGGTCAGTAAACATTTTTGAACTGACCATTTCTGAACTGTCTATGAGACACAAAAACCCTCTTTCATAGAAACTCAGAGGGATATTTTTCTGTTGCCTCCAAGAATTTATCCATTCTTTCCTTTCTCTGATAAATAACTACTATTGCTTTATCTGACAAATATTTGTTGACTGCATACTGCTTCATGGCAAGAACTGTTACAGACAGTGGGTATACTATAATGATACACTGTAATCTTTGAGCTCCTGGAGTTTCCAATTTAATGGAGGAGAAATAAAATACACAAGTAAAATACAAATATCAAGTTCCAAGTGTAAGAAGTAAAATGAAACAGAGTAAGTTGATAATGACTGTCAGAGAAGGTAATTATAATTTATATCATATGGTGAGAACAAGTTTTTCATAAGTGACCATGGTCAGGGTGAAAAGAAGAAAAGGAAAGTGTATTGAGATATTTGGGAGAAGAGCATTACAAATGAAGTAACAGAAAGTGAAAATACGCTACAATATTCTAGATGAAAAGGTGAACCTTAGCAACCTGAGTGTAAAATGTAACCAGATAGTATATTTAGTATCTGGTGTATCACTTGGAAAGGACTGATACTGTGAAAATTATACTTTCATAAGAGCTCACCAGTGATAGAATGAGAATGTGCAGACATGGAAAATGTTATGGGATCAGGTCCTGATAGCATGACCTAAGGGAAGAAAAATTACCTGCTTAGTCATCAAGCATGGTGAATAAAGCAAGTTGATAACTGAAAATGACCTACAGTACCTCGGCTTCCCATGCAACTTGCTGTGTGAAATAAGAATGTCTAGTAATTAAACTTCTGAATACCATTCAATGCTAGAACAGCAAAACACTGCCCTAGATATATCCAAATCTCAAATGTACATTGGCAAAATTCACAACCTGGGACCTTCACAGCATACCTGTTAAATGCCCTTTATTGGGGATGTTCCCAAAGGTGAGTACATTAACTACTAAAATATTCTTAAGTATCATATTTGTACATATTTTAATTTAGTTTTATACTCTCAAAGCAAATGTGCAAGTATCCACTCTCCTGTAAGGGTAATCTTATATTCTATTTAAACATTAGAGTGATTGGAATGCCTTCATGTTCAGAATATAAATGAAAATAACTCATGAAAAATGTGGGATATTTTCTCTCATAGCTTTATTTGTCATATTCATGTCATTCCAGCACAACCTGTACTGAACTAATTGCCTCTTTAATGAATAAGGGGCTAACTTAATTCCCGGTGATTAAAGGATTTCAGCAGGACTTCAAAAACTTTATTAAGCAGAAAGTCACCATATTGTTCTAGCCTGAACTTCTGATGAAAATTTGTAGGTTTTAAAATATGGATTAAGATTTAGGGGTTGTCCTTTTTTGTTTTTGGTTATTGGGTGCTATTTTTATTGACATTAAAATTTAAAGCCTGATATACCTTACTAATAAATTATCAGCCATCCCTCTGTTATCTGTTCATCATTTAGTACTTGGGTATTCCTAACTTTGGCAAGAATATGTATATAGTATTATGTACTTTGGCCTCTATTTTAAAAGAAGATACTAAACCTCTCCTTATCAATGGACATATAGTGAAGACACAAATACTCAGAGCATTCCCAGAGTGTTCATAGTTTCATTATATTTAAAAATGTCCATAGTATATAATTGGAAATCAATCTTATGCAAACATTGTAATCAGCCCAGCCCTTTTTTTTTTTTTCTTTCTTTGTCTCCCACATTTTGTAACCATGGTTAGCCCATTAAATAATACTGGCACAAGATCACAGAAATTACCTTCTAGTTTTAAGTTCACCATTTATTAGCATTATTAGCTTAGATTTCTCCAAGTCTCTTCTATAAAATGAGGTGATAGTAACTAACATATAGAAATAAATGAGATATTTTTCATTAGAAATCATTACATAGAATACGATAAATAAATGGTATTTCTCTTTTCACCTTAAACACTGAATACGTATTTTATGAAATCTTTGCCTGTGCTAATTTAAATTTCTGTACCTGTACAGTATATCTTACTAAACATCTCTTATAAAAACTCAAAAAAGATAAATCCCTCTCCTCTTCACAGTTTGCTTTCAGAACTCCAATCACCTCTTCCTAAAGTCTTACCTAGTTTCTAACCTAGTGACATTGTCTTTGGAAAGAAAACTGGGTTATTACAGTCTGAATGGTGAGATATAGCCACTCACTTCACTTTTATGAGATTCCAATCTATCACTTGTTAGTCCTGTTAACAATGTGTATTCATTTATGGCTTGATTCAGTTTTAAAACTGAGGCTGTTTCTGAGAGTTCAAGGTGCCTTTAAAGTCAGCTTGATTCCCGGTACTATAGATGTTTGCAAAAGAATCACATTGTTTTCCAGTTTGGGGGATGTTGAGAGGAATCATATTTTCACTTAAAATATTAAATTAAAATATTTTAACCATTGCCATTCCATCTAATTAATAGCAACAATTTATTAGCATAGTAGATCTATAAATTAAATATTTATTATTAAACTTGCGATGTCTAAACAGACTACCATTAAAAATTAAATATAAACCATAATTTCAGTAAACAATTACTTTGCATACTTTGCATTCTTTTTCTTTTTTGCATTCTTTCATTAAACACATGGGTAAAGCACCTCAAAACCACTGCTATTGAATTTGGTAAACTTTTCTCCAAAATCAATGCTTTGTGAAGCAGTTACTTATTTGTTGATCTTGTTCTATAAAACATTAAATTAATTATCCCCTACATGTCAAAATAATGATACGATAAATTAATTATTTTTTTAAAAGATCTATTTTTTTGAGTGGGACAGTGCGCAAGTAGGGGAGGGGCAGAGGAATTGGGAGAGAATCTCAAGGAGACTCCCCACTAGCCCAAAGCCTCCCTCTGTCTCACAACCCAGAAATCATGACCAGAGCCGAAACCAAGTCTGATGTTTAACGGACTGAGCCACCCAGGTGCCCAAAAGTTATTATTGATGTCATACTAAAAATATGCAAACTGTTTTAAAAAAAAGCCAGGGACCTTATACAATAAAAGTTCATTTCTCATTATGCAGTGTAAGAATTTGCAGTCAAGCAACATTAGGAGAGGTTCTACTTCCACTTCGAATTCCTAACCCCCTGTAGAGCGAAGCTGATCAGGCTACTGAAAAGTACAGCCTCGTTCCACTCTTCTGAACAGGTAGCTTTTCCCAAAATTCAGGCACAAAGCTTCAAATTACTGTTCAGAAATATGAAAAAGATAAGCTGATTGTATGCCCAGGATGAAGAGAGGACAAATATTGAAAGTGGAGCTACCTCTGCCATGCATAAAAAACCATATATCTAAAAGCTCATTTGCTATCATATTCGTTATCATTTTTACTGACTGCTAGGTTTATAGATGATTTTTATTTTATTTTTAGACATTTTGGTATTCTCTAAACATTCCACAGTTAATGCTTATTACTTTTGTTACTAAATACAAATCCATCTCTCTCCTCTTTCCTCCCTCTCCCTCCTCTTTTCACACTCCTGCTTTTCTCCTCCTTATTGGTTCTTCACCCTTCTTGTCCCCCTCTTCATCTTCACCTCCTCCAACGCTGTCATGCTCTCTCTTTCTCTGCAGAAGAAATAGATTTCTCCAACCCTTTTCCTCCAACCCTGTCATGCTCTCTCTTTCTCTGCAGAAGAAATAGATTTCTCCAACCCTTTTCCTCCAACGCTCTCATGCTCTCTCTTTCTCTGCAGGAAAAATAGATTTTCCTTCTTTTCTTAATTCACCTTTAGCTAATAGCTTTTTTTTTTTTTTTTTTTTTTTACTTTGTGGTATTTTGGAACTTTTCTTCAGTCTTGTACTAGAATCCCTTTTCTTGACTTACAGTAGAAACCGCAACATTTTTTGACATTCCACGAAGTGATAGGAAAAAAAAAGACTCTTCATTCACAATTAGCTCTTAAGCTGAACCATCTTTCACTTGAAGTTGCTAATTGACATTCAGATATATTGGACTTATCATCATCGAACTTGTTCTCAGTTCAGTTCTTCTTTGTCAGTTCAATTTACTCTCTAGTCTATAAATTTTCTATTGAAACTTAACTTACTCTGTATGTACACTAGTAGGTCATGAGCTCCTTGAACACAAAAGTAGTATCTATTTCACTGGGTATATATTCAGTGGCTAAGTCAGGCACCACTGTAAAACACACACACACACACACACACACACACACACACACACACACAGAAATTATTAAATAATAGAGAATATAGCAGTAATTTCCTATACCTTTGTTTGATAAATGAATAAATAAAAAACATGCATTCTATTACTTAAATCATCTTTACATATGAAAATAATTTTTATTTTAACTGATAAGCTAAATACTGAAAAGACCATATATAAACCTTATTTCTTTTTTTGTCACATCTGAATTTCATGCAAAATTGCTACAAATGTACCCTGTTATATTAATAATGAAAGTTTCATACTTCACAATGAGTTGTCCTTACAACTAAAGTCTTAAGGATGCATAGGTTCTTATTTTTTATCTGACTGTAAAATTTTACACTTTTAATAAATACCTCAATATAGTCTTTGAGATTCTATTTTTTTTCCATCTAACTAGAGATGACATGAGTCAAATAACAGCCTATGAGTTCAGAAAGGGCCTCTACTTTCTTCACATATGTAGTTAATATTCTGGTGCTCTTAATATTCTCTCATTTTTTGACAGAAAAGGAGGTTTCATACAACTGAACTTAATTTAAGAAATTATAATTACACTTTTACATAAAAATCATAAGCATAGGTTTTAAAAAGCTGCTATTAAAGAAAAGTGTTTAAACTACACAATCATTTTAACTTGATATTGTTTGTTTAAACTCAATGATGACAAGTTATTTTACTGAACCTTTATTTTCTAAAATAATAATTTAATTTTTTGTTCTTGTTTTTGATGAGTTATACATATTTCTCAATAAGAATTCTGATAAAATCATGTTGGAAATAATATATACTAACAATTAAAAAAAGAGGAAAGAATAACATCTCTAATTTACTACTTGTTTTTATATCTGTAAATGGTGTTTTTGTTTTAGATATTAATTCAAACTTTCATGTTAAGATAAATAACTAATATGTGTCACTTTTATAATGCATTTCTTTTTTTTTCCTAAATGTACATAGGGCATTTAATCTTTCATGTAGGACATAAATTAGCCATTGCATCACTACTATGTCACTGGTTCTGTGACTTTTGTATCCTGTTAATTATTTATGTCATTTCTTTTGTCTATTAAATAAAAGTTTTCTTTTTTTATTATAAAATACCTTATAGGTTGTATCTTCAGGATAAAGAAGTAACTTACATATTACCTGTCAAATGTATTCAAAATAAATAACATAGATGCAAAATTTTCAATAAAATATTAGTAAGCTGAATTTAACAGTACATCAAAAACATTATGCACCAAGACCAAGTGGGATTTATCCCTGGAATAAAAGATTGATTTAACATACGCAAATCAATCCCTGGGATATACCACAATAACCAAATAAAAGGTCAAAATAATATCTTAATAAATGCAGAAAAGGCATTTGAAATGTTCAGTGTAAATATCTGATAAAAACTCTCAACAAAATAGCTATAAAAGGGAACACCCCAACACAATGAGATCACAGCTAAAAAAAAAAAAACCTAACATCATAATCAGTGAAGAAAAAGGGAAAGCTTTTCCTCTAAAATATTGTACAAGGCAAGAATGTCCACCCTCCCCACTTCTATTTAACAGAGTACTGGAAGTACTAACACAAACAAGCAGATGAGAAAGAACAAAATAAGAAATAGAAGGCATTCAAATTGGAAGGGAAGAAGTAAAAGTATCTGTTTGATTGTGACATAATCCAATATGTAGAAAACCCTACAGAAGCAAAAAAACAAAACAAAAACAAAAAAACAAAACAAAAACAAAAAAAAAAAACCAACTGTTGTAACTTGGGACGCCTGGGTGACTCAGTAGGTTAAGGCCTCTGCTTTCTGCTCAGGTCATGATCCCAGGGTCCTGGGATGGAGCCCTACATCGGGCTCTCTGCTCAGCAGGGAGCCTGCTTCCTCCTCTCTCTCTGCCTGTCTCTCAGCCTACTTGTGATCTCTGTCAAATAAATAAATAAAATCTTAAAAAAAAAAAAAAACTGTTGTAACTAATAAATTCAGTAAAGTTGCTGGATACAAAATCAACCTACAAAAATCAGTTGTATTTTTTTACATCAACAAAAGGAAATCAAGAAAGCAATTCTAACTGAACCAAGTACAGCAGTGTTTAAAATTAGTTGATTATAACCAGTTACATACTTCCTCATTCCTTCTTAACTCTCACTGTTTCATTTGACTAACCTTAAAAAATAAGAATAATTCCACTTATGAAAGTATCAAATAGGAATAAACAACTAAGAAGGTGAAAGATGTACATGGAAAACTATAAAATATTGATGAAAGAAATTGAAGAAGATACAAATGAATGGAAAGATGTCTCATGTTCATGGACTTGAAGAATTAATATTGTTAAAATACCATACTACTCAAAGTGATAGATTCAACTTAATTCCTGTCAAAATTCCAATGGCATTTTTCACAGAAATGGTAAAGCCAACTCTGAAATGTATATGGGACCATGAAAGATACAGAGTAGCCAAGGAATCCTGAGAAAGAACAAAGCTAGAATAATTGTGCTTCCATTTGCTACTAATTTTATAACAATGTCTAAATGTGGATAATAGTAAGCATGCTAATTGCAAGAAAGCTGAAGTAGATGTTAGGGCTGGGTTACTTTTAAAAGGAACCCTCTACGTATATCTCTTCCCTTGCCACTACTGTCTTGGTAGATCTCTTTTTAGTCATCTTCTCTTTTTACTTCTATTCTCTAAAACCTCTTTTTATTGGAGATAATTAGCTATGAGCAAATACAAGTTTTCTGCATTTTCTTTCAGTTTTTCCTAACTATAATGCATTTTAGAGAGGGTCAGACTATATAGTTTGAGTGATGTCTTTCCACATTTGGTAATATTAATATGATTTTATGCAAAGCAAGATCCAGTCTTTCACACAATCTGTTCTAGAAAGAATTTCTGCCATGATTACCTTTTTCTTTTTTCAACACTACTGAATTTACTGAAAGTCTTAGAAACTTGAATGTCCTTTTATTGCTATCATTCCAACTTAGATATCAAGGCAGTCTTTTTTTTTTTTTTTTTAAACAAAGATATACTTATTTTAGAGAAACAAAGCGCATGTGAGTGGGAGGAAGGGCAGATGAAGACAAAAGAATCCCCAAGCAGACTCCCATAAAGCTTGGAACTCGGTGGAGGCCTTGATCCCAACACCCCAAGAAAAGGACCAAGCCCTGACCAAGATTGGGTGCTCAACTGACTGAGTTTCCCTGGCACCCCTCAAGATAGTCTTACAAACCCTAATCTCATTTTCCACTGAGCAAGGCTTATGCTGCCCTGCCCTACATCCATCTGTCTATCCAAATTGAGGTAAGTTATTTGGTTAAAAATGATACAATATTCTTTTTTTTTTAAGATTTTTAAAAATTAATTTTAAGCAATCTCCACACCCAACATGGGGCTCTAACTCACAACCTCATGATCTAGAATTACATGGTCTACCAACTGAGCCAGCTGAGAACACCAATAATGCAATATTCATATTCAGCTAAGCACTTCTTACATATTTTTCTGTTTTTGAAGAAAAGTTTGAGTGTATAACCTGCTGAGAGAGGAGATCACAATTCAGTGACATTAATTAATGTTTCCAGGAGGATTGTGAGCTATTTCGATCAATTACTCATTTAATTTAAATAATGCTATAATAACCATAAATGAGTTAATATCCAACTGAGTAGAAACATGTAAATACTGTTAGAATACCAAAAGGGTGTTGTTAAAAAACCCTCTAACAAGAGAGGTTTTACTTTTTAAGTGTAAAAAAACCACTTTGCCAATTTCAAAAGACACAGTTTTAATACCCAGTGGACACTTTGAGGGCATTACGTACTAGAAAAGAAAACAAAAACTTTCATTGAGAACAAATGTCAACAGAGAAACAATTTACTCTTGTGCTTATCTCAGCGGACAAATGTCAGCAGTTACACACAATAAATATGCTTATCTCAAAACACTCTGGCAGCTTTCTTAGGAAATAATAACAGCATTTTGGGTAAGAAAATGTTTTATTATATAGAAATAGCCTGCACAGCATAGGACATTGAGTATCTCATTGATTTGAGGAAACTAATATTTGCTATTGTTACAATCAGCCACCTCCCCAGCAATACTCTGATTCTGCATTATCATTCTCTGCCTGTTTCATCCGTTTCTCTTCTAATTTTCATCTTCTCTTCACAAAAATTTGTTAAAATCTGTATTTCAACAGTGACAACCCAAGCCCCCATTCTCTAATCTGTTTTTTTCAAGCCACCATAGATTTATTTCAGTGTTAGGAAACAAATATGTGTTAAGTTCTTACTCTACTAGGTTGAATCAGAATTTTTAATAAGAGATAGATTTTTAAATCAATAATGAACACAAAACATGTTACCATAATAACAATTTAATATAATATACTCTTCCTTATCCATGTCATATGCGTCTGGGTCTGCTTGGCTGAACACAGCTTTGCCAAGTATGAAAACAGCTTTCTTCCCCCCACCAGTGGTTAGTGGTTTTCCTTAAAACTTTGTAAAGAGGGACGCCTGGGTGGCTCAGTTCGTTAAGCGTCTGCCTTCAGCTAGGGTCATGATCCCAGGGTCCTGGGATTGAGTCCCACATTGGGCTCCTTGCTCAGCGGAGAGCCTGCTTCTCTCTCTCCCTCTGCCAGCCACTCTGACTGCTTGTGTTCTCTCTCTCTCTCTCTCTGTGTCAAATAAATAAATAAAATCTTAAAAAAAAAAAAAAACTTTGTAAAGAGTTATAATGAAGTATAATGTGCATAGAAAAAAAACCCCATAATTTATAATTTTACAGTTTGAAGAAATATTACAGAGTGAATACAGCCAGGTAAATGCCACTACAAGAGGTGTACCTGCACCATCTCTCTCAGAATTCCCATCTACCCTCTCCTATTAGTGTTCCACTTATCCCTCCCCAATTTAACTGCTGCCTTGACCTCAAAGTCCATTGTTTAGTTTTAATTTTTTTAACTTCATATAAATGGAAACATGTAATATATACTATTTGTTTTTTACTCCTTTTTCTTTTTTTCACTCAGCATCATGTCGGTAAGTTTTATCCGGTTTATTGGGCATGGCTGAAGACTGCATTTTCCTTGTTGCCTGGGGTTGCTGGGTCATAAAGTATGCCCACTTTTGGCAGAAATAGATACTACAAAATGTGGATCAACCTGTAGATCACGAGCATGTTTTGTTTTTAGTCTTACTTCAGAAAGTCATGAATCGTAAAGTGGAAATTTATAAAAACATTAAAAAGATATTCAAAGGATATGGATGTTCAAAAGAATAGCAGATATCTATTGTAATTATCTTACCAAATTCTAATGTAAAAGAGTTATTTTTAATTTCAAGAATTAACTTTGCAAAGTTCATGTAGTACTGAATTGTTTGTAACAAAAAAGCATCTACTTTGTATAGAAAAGAAGGGATACACACAAAAACATATATGCACACACAAGTGTAAAGCATCTTTCATTTCATGTACAATAATTCAAAAAATTTATTGTAACCACAATTTTACTTTTTAATACAAGATGAAGGAGATAAAAAGATATTTGTAATCAAATGGAATTTTATTTTACTTATTCACTACTCCCTTTATTAAACATAGTGTTTCCAAGGACTATCACATTTTAAGTATAATCTGAAGGTATAATTATTGATATTACTCATTTATTAATACTCACAAAATAATCTTTTTTCAGTCAAGGACATTCATGCGTATTGACTTTTTTTATATAAGATTTATAATCACATAAACTAATCTTCCCTTTTTCAGCAGTATCCATGCCAAAATCAAATAATTTTCTTCTGAGAAAAAAATTCTAAGAAGAGTGATCACAGTTTCTATAATAAATGTAATGATGTTCCATTAAAGATTTTCAGAGGCAGCTTGAGATTCTTGTCTGTCTTTTCCCCTGGAACTTTTAGTCAAGAAAAACATTAACAAAACCAGGACAACTCTTCGAGAAACCAGGTGAATTAAAGGCAGGTTGAAAAAGTGAATCTTGTAGCCTGTGTAACACAGGAGAATATAAACCAGGTGTGAAGTGTGACAAACACGTCCCTTTGGGGCGCCTGGGTGGCTCAGTGGGTTAAGCCTCTGCCTTTGGCTCAGGTCATGATCTCAGGGTCCTGGGATCGAGCCCCGCATTGGACTCTCTGCTCCACAGGGAGCCTGCTTCCTCCTCTCTCTGCCTGCCTCTCTGCCTACTTGTGATCTCTGTCTGTCAAATAAATAAATAAAATCTTAAAAAAAAACAAAAACAAAAAAACAAAAACACGTCCCTTCATGTGTTCAAGTTACACAGTAAAAGCACCTTGACTCTTCCTCTCAGGATTTTAAGAAAGCAACTTTTGAATGCTTCCAAAGACTAAGTCTACAAGAGGAACAGTTAAGTTATGTAGAATGTAAGGATTTGTGCAGATATGTATTCTCATTTCTCTTGGGTAAATACCCAGACGTAAGATAATCAAGTATATTATGTTCATCTTTATCAGAAATCACCAACCTAAGTGGTTACGTTTTGACATTCTTACCAACTGCACAAGCTTACTAGCATCAGTTGTTTTAATGTTAGCCTTTGCAGTGGTGTGTAAGAGTATGACATTGTTTCAATTTTCACTTCTCTAATGACTAATGATTTTGAGCACTTTTCACCATCTTTTGGCCAACTGTAAATCTTCTTTGCTGATGTGTAAGAGATGTAGGCATTCCTTATATATTCTGGATATAGGTCTTTAAGCAAACATAAATGTGTAATTATTTCCTTCTCATTGTAAAAGTGTACTAGTATAAGGCCTTCCCCTTCTCAGAAATTTGTTTTTGTTTGGTTTGCTTCTGTTTTCATTTTTTCTGCCCTCATACTTTATTGGCCACTTCTGGGCCTATGCCCAGCTAGGTGGGCTCCTGGAAGGGGGTCACCATTCACCAGCTCCCAGCAGGGAGAATGAGAAGGCTTTGGCCTAGCCCTCCAGAGTCATGGATTATGGAGTTTAAAGGGGAGGGTCTGGCCTTTCTTGGGTCAGCATGAGGTATCCAGGTAGGGATGTAGGTGTTACCAACAGCCCAAGCTTTCCACCTGTCTGCCAGCCTCCTTGTGTTTGGGGAAGTATTCTATTCTGTGCTATTATTCATGTTGGGCCCGACTGTGTTGTCGCCTGGCTTCCAGTCAGTGGCTTCCTGCCAGCAGGACAGACTCCCCCATCCTCATGTGTGTACCGGAAGGCCTGGACCAGCCTCAGAGCTTCGTCCACAGAGCACCGTATAAGCAAATCACTGACAGTGATCTGGTGAAGGGCACCCTTGCCATAGATGATAAAGACGTCCCTGTAGACAATGCCTTCATCTTCTTTCGGCAGGCCATAATCTTGGGACAGGTTTCTGGTACATCAGCCAGCAGGGGGACATTCAGAGAGCCCAAACCTCCTTCCTTCCTTGGAATGCTGATCCAAGCTGGATGGGTGATCCGGGAGTCTACAGAGACCCCCAGTAGTGCACAGCCTGGCTTGCCAAAGTCCTTGGCATGCTCACTGAAAGGCATGATCTCCAGAGGGCAGACAAAGGGGAAGTCCAGATGGTGAAAAAGAGGACTGAATATTTCTCTCTGTAGTCACAAAACTTCCCCTCCTGGAAGGTGGCCTGGTAGTTCTGTGCGGGCTTTCCCAAGTGTGCTTTGCTGGGAAGTCATGACTGAAAGCTGCCTGAGCAAGAGCAGGACACACATGATAGCAGACTCATAGACTGTCTCCCCCGTCCCCCCTTCTCAGAATTGCTTTAATGCTATTAAAATTTCTCCTTTCTTTATAATTATTTAAAATATGTTAATTTAAATTTAAGCCTAAATTCCAGATCAATGAATACTTTTGTGTAAATGTTACAAAACGGCTTTTTTAGATAACTGGTTTTGCGTTGTATTCAGTTAAAATCCACGTGCTGAGATTTTTAAATGGCATATATATACATAGGCTTATTCTCAGCTGCTTTGTTGCAAACCCGAATTTTTCTCTAGACATGCCTGAACCGTGCTGCTGATTCATGGCCAATAAAAGATTACATGTGCTGCTTAATGACTAAAATAATTCTGTGGTAAGATTTGAAACATATCATGGGCCAGCCTGTATCCAGTTTATAAGTACACACACACACACACACACACACACACACACATCCATATATAATATAAATTTCAGTCTTAGAGTTTCTGTTATCTTTTAGTTGTTTGAGTTAACTTTTAGTTTTAGTTTTTGAGTTATTTAGTCAGATCATGTAGCCAAGCTTGGACAGTAAAACCAGATAGCATACAAAATACCCATTCTCAGATGAGACTGTAGCTTCTGAGATCAGCGTAACTGATATCTAGCTTGGTGCTTTATGGTCCATAGATAAAGAGTGCTCTGTGCCAATGAGGGACAATTTGAAAGCTGTTTTTGAATGTCTCACTCTTGCCTGATAATTGCCTGTGCTTTTCTCCTCCTACTGAATAATATCCTTCACATTTATGTACACTCTGTAGAGCTTTATAAATCCTTCCAGTAATTCAAGAAAGCAAAATTATTGCACATGGCATAGCATATTACCATATTTTTGTGTGTTTGGTGCATAATTATTTGTTGAACAAGACAATTCTAATTTAGGTTGGAATCCAATTGAAAATTAGGTTATACTTGATAACATATTCAGTCATATAGAGGAAATTATTAAATATGCTATTTTATGTGATTTCCCTTATTTTTCTGTATGTCCAATAATATTCTATGAAAAAAATCATAAGAGTATTTTAATCCTATATATTTTACTTTAATTTTAAACACTGATTAATATCAATAATAGATATTCATAAAATATGAGCAATAGTTAAATGATAGTCAATTAATTGTCAAATAAGTTTTTTGATAATTTTCTAATAGAGGTTTTTTATTATAATAATAAAATTATTCAGAAATCAAATGTATCATGGCTTGCATCTTCACATGCTTGCTTTTTCTCTCATTCCTTAATTTTCCTTAATTTTATTATGTTCACAAAGTAAATATTCTGAGCTAGTTACCATCCAGACAAAACAAAGGAAAGCACCGGTGAAGCTGGTTCCATTAAAAAGATATAGAATGTTTGGTGTCCCAAATTTATCGGTCAATGTCCACAGAATATAGTGGATGAGTGGTTGGTTTTTGGAGACCCGAAGATTTGTGCTTGAACCCATTCTGGCTCAGGGGACATGTTCTGTGACTTTGGACAAATTACCAAACTATCTACATCCAGTGTTCTCATATATAAGATGCTAATAATTTTATTTGAAGTGATTACAGGATATGAAACATACATATTGGTTTGTCATTTTCTGGTATAGTGTAAGCAATTACAAAATATTAGCTGTTATTTTATTATGGTAATCTCCAGGCTTCACCATGCTTTGTGAAAAAAGGCTCCGTTCTAAGGCTCTTTTCCTGTCTATCTCAGTATCTATTCTTTTGTCTCAGTAATGTCTCATCTTTCTTAATAGAATAGCTTCTCTGTATGTATATTGCCATGTATTTGATTATGAATAAACTAATTGTTAGATTCTGGATCCTTCCCTTTCTTCCTAACTGAAATTTGTGAGAACTTATTAAAAATAATCATGTTTTTAATTGTTTTACTTTAGGGCATTGTTATCTGTTTTGCTATAACTAGACTCTTAGTGCCAACATAACTCACAAGTGGCCTTTATTTTATTGGGCAATTGATCCAAAACAATACAACAGATACTATAGGGTAGAGGCTACTTGTATTTTCTTCTATTCACCAATATTTATCAGTAGTCTAGCACAGTGCCTGAAACAGAGTATCTATAGAGTATCTCTTGAACATATGGATGAAACTAGCATACCAAGACCACTCTTTTGGAGAGAATCTTAAAGAAAATGTTTCTGGATCTCCTAAGTTATTTTAGGCTTCTTTGAATATATTATAGAATCTTTCATGGATATAGATAATATAACTTGTCAATCTAATTTGCCTAAACTCTTTGAATTTTTTTTTTTTTTTTTAATATTTACTTGTTTAGGGATGCCTGGGGTGGCTCAGTTAAGACTCTGCCTTCAGCTCAGGTCATGATCCCAGGGTCCTGGGATTGAGCCCCACATCAGGCTCCCTGCTCAGTGGAGAGCCTGCTTCTTCCTCTCCCTCTGCTGCCCTCTCCTACTTGTTCTCTCTACCTCTCTGTCAAATAATAAATAAAATCTTTATAAAAAACATTTACTTGTTTATTTTAAGAGAAAGAGTGAGCATGTGTGAGAGGGGCAGAGGGAGAAAGAACCTCAAGCCGACTACACTGAGTGCAGAGCCTGATGCGGGACTTGATCTCTCGACCCTGAGATCAGGACCTGAGCCAAAACCAACAGTTGGACACTCAACCAACTGTGCAGGCAGCCCAATATTTTAATTTTAAAAATTATCGTACAATGAAATAAAGCTGATAATTTTAAGTTGACATTAACTTAATTATCTACTGTGTGCAGTAAACTGTGTCTTGCTTTACATAATTAGTTCACATAATAGTAAAATGACATTGTGATCTGGGTTGTATCATGCCCATTTTACAACAATGTAGAGTTGTTTATCAAAGTTTATACAGTTTTAACTGTGATTTAAATTTAATTTTATATGACTTCAAATTGCTCAAAACCTCAGCCACTTTACTACTAGATTTCTTTAAATGCTTCTAAAAATGAATTAACTTCTGAACTTACATGTTTTGAATCTATATACACTCATCAATAGCTAGAAAAAAATATTTTTGCTGAAACTACATTATCATTTTTAATATACAATAAATGTCCCTTCAGTCTGTAAGTTTTTGTTGGTCTTACTTTTTGTGACACTGTTTTTAATTAAGAAAAAAATATCTTCTGTACTGGGGTGACATGCATAACAGTATTTAGTGATTTCTAAATCCTAGGAAGATGCATTTCTTTCTTTTTTTTTTTAATTTTTTAAACCAGAACACAACACTTACAAGTATTGAAGTATATAAATAAAGTATATAATATTTTGAAGCAATATTTAATAGGAGTTTCTGGAGCATCTGGGTGGCTCAGTGGGTTAAAGCCTCTGCCTTCCACTCAGGTTATGATCCCCGTGTCCTGGGATCCCCACATAGAGTCTCTGCTCAGCAGGGAGCCTGCTTCCTCCTCTCTCTGCCTGCCTCTCTGCCTACTTGTGATCTCTGTCTGTCAAATAAATAAATAAAATTAAAAAAAAATTAATAGGAGTTTCTCTCTACTGACCCAGACTATTTTATAGAACTTTCATTTCTAGGGAGAAAAAAAATAAATAAATAATCTCATCTTGACTTAAATGAGACAGAACATTTGACATAGCACAGGTGCACTGCTACCTCTATGAGGATGGCAACATACCAAACTACACATCAGAGAAGCTCATTCTAAACCAGGAAGCAAGCTGGTATTCCACTGGTATTTATAAGAATAATGGACAACTTGAATGAAGAACTTAAGTAAAAGGTAAATCTCTGTATCATGTTTTCTGATTCTCTCTTGACTTAAAGAGACTGTATACCAATTTTATGTCATTTTTCTATTTGTCCTATTTAACCTCTTTGTCTCAGCTTACTGGTCTTTTTAAAATGATAATAACAAGGTGCCTCAGTGCAGTAGGTAGTGTGTCAGTCTCATAAAATGATAATAACAGTGTTGTTCAGTGTCATCAGAAACATATTAAGTGCCTCAGTAGTAGCTGTGATGGTAATAGTAGTAGAAATAGGAGCGGCAGTAGGCTGTAGTGGGCTTGTTTAGCAGTATGGGGGGAAAACACTTTATATTCAATGCTCATGGAAGGACACTTAGAAATATTTGCAAAACAATCTTTGTGGTGTTGCATGGGATGGATGTAGGGTTGGGGAAGGAAGGAGCCCTTTCTCAACCAGCTCTATCTCATTACAGCATGGATCCTTTGGAAGTGAGGGAGTTCCATGCACTAAAATTAAGTCTTCCTTTTAAATATGTGTGTTGCATAAATAGTGTAAGAGGATGCATGGGACTTCTTTTGAACTGTTATGAATATGCTTGAGGTTCAACAGGCTTTCAAGAAGCTGTTTAAGTGCTGCATTAGAACCTAGGGACAGTGGTGCTTAGTCAAAGTGCGGGAGCAGGGGGATCACTCTGCTTTCTCAGAAACCAATCTGCTCAGACTGAACAGTCCACTTCTGAGCTAAAAAAAAAAAAAAAAAAAGCAAACTACCCCATCCTAAGGAGAAGATATTGTTTTAACTTTATTTTTGATCATATTGTTACTGGTATTGTTCATTCTAAGCTGAAAACAAAACTATCCTGGGAACAATATCCTAGACTTTTGACACTTGTAATAGGTGGAAAATAGATTGTAGTTTGTCTCTTCTTAAACAAGATTCATTAGGTCGAAAATTTAAAGTGAGAGATTGAATAAAAATTAAGTAATTTTTAGTCTATAAATATAAAAGCTTAGAAACTAAATATGTCATGGCTAAAAGATGAGTAGTGTTATACTGGATTATGCATTATTATACTTGGGACTTACTCTCTGAAGACAGATTTCTATTAGTTCTGTTAGAAAGAAAGAAAGAAAGAAAGAATGAAAGAAAGAAAGAAAGAAAGAAAGAAAAGTATACAAGACATTTCTTTGAAAAATACTTGCATTCTTTCTGTTTGTCTTGAGAAATTTAAACTTAGTTTTCAAAGGTATATACTTCTGGAAAAAGAATCTTAGTTTAGGTTGCAACTGTCCTGATGAAATCATGGTATTACCTTTTTTAAAAAGAAGTATTGAAGATCATGTAGACTGATTCACCCCCAGTGCTAGCTTTTCACTTCCCCCACATCTCCAAAAGGCTGCTGTGTTGTGTAGCTACTATCTGACAACTATCATGGTGCACTACTTTACATCATAGCATACTCCAGAATTATCCTTTTTAGGAAACAAAACTAAGAAAGGAACAATGCAAGAATTATGGCCTTGTTAATAATTGACCACAATATATTTCAACTTCCATCATACCATCTTGGTATAAACAACTATATATATCTTTTCATTTACTCAGTTCTGTTTTATAATTTTTAAATAAAAAATTTTTAATGGGGCGCCTGGGTGGCTCAGCGGGTTAAAGCCTCTGCCTTTGGCTGAGGTCATGATCCCAGGGTTCTGGGATCGAGCCCCTCTCTCTCTCTCTGCCTGCCTCTCTGCCTACTTGTGATATCTCTCTCTCTGTCAAATAAATAAAATCTTAAAAAAATTTTTTTAATAGATTTTATTTATTTATTTGACAGACAGAGATCACAAATAGGCAGAAAGGCAGGCAGAGAGAGAAGAGAAAGCAGGCTCTCTGCTGAGCAGAGACCCCAATGCAGGGCTCCACCCCAGGACCTTGGAATCATGACCTGAGCCGAAGGCAGAGGCTTTAACCCGCTGAGCCACCCAGGTGCCCCAATTTTTAAATTTTATAATTTTCTCATATATATATATATATATCCCATGCTTTCTGATTGAATTTATTTTGCATTTTTTAGGGTTCATTTTTGTATTTTTCTTTTACTATTATGAACAGGTTCTTATTTTCCTTTCTACTGGCAATAAGAACAAGCATTTCCTTTATTTTAAATGTTCATAATAGGGGCGCCTGGGTGGCTCAGTGGATTAAAGCCTCTGCCTTCGGCTCGGGTCATGATCCTGGAGTCCTGGAATTGAGCCCGCATCGGGCTCTCTGTTCAGCAGGGAGCCGGCTTCCTCCTCTCTCTCTCTCTCTCTCTCTCTCTCTGCCTACTTGTGATCTCTGTCAAATAAATAAAATAAAATCTTTAAAAAAAATAAATAATTGTTCATAATATACTTTCACAATTCAGTGCAAGAATCTTATATTCAGGAGCCTTGAATATGTCTGTCTTATCTGGATGTAGGGTAGGGGTGTTTGTATTTTATATGGTGAAGGGGGTAGCACGTGGAAAATAAATGTATTCACTCCACAAATAGATTATTTTAAGCAACTCTGAAATATAAGGCACTGTGCTAAAGAATAACAAGGATAAAAAGAAATAAAAAGTATGTTTATTCATTTTGGAGTAATTTGCTACTAAAAGATCGATTAAGAAATACACAAAGGAGTAAAAACATAAGCTAAAAAATAAGCTACGGACCACACGGCTAGAGCACCTACTTTATAATTTAAACTTTATGAAATTTGGGGGTTGAATCAACAACACAAAAATGTATTATGCACCTAACACATATTAGAATTTGAATACACATATCTCCCTGAGTCTGAGAAGACAGCTATATAAGTACTACTAATCATAAATGGAAACACACACTAACTGGGCAACATAACAGCAGGGCCAGATTGTGAGTCTAGGTCTCAATGAAATAAATTAGGAAACTTTTATAGTAAAAATTAACCTTACATAGTAAATAGGAGTAAGCTATATAGAGAGAGTTTGAGAGGATATTATTTTACTTACTAATACAATAATTTACCAATGAATCATTTAATCATTTACTAAGGTAATGGTAATTTTAATGACTCTTACATATATATGCTACACATATATGTTCATATATATATGTATATAATGTTTCTAAAGTCTGCTAAATATTGATTCTGTGAATAAGGGAGGAAAGGGTAAATTGTGTATGAAATTGTGATTCCCTAGACTATGTCTTACTCATCTTCAATTACCCTAATCCTATCAAAGGACATTCTCCTTAATTATTTCTTGACTGAATACCTGAATTCACATGAGGGAGACAGATATAGAAACAAATTTATTAGGATGTTTTAGGCACAGAATATATAGATTGTAGTGAGATCACAAAAGAAGAATTATTTCATTTGAAGAGTTCAGGAGAAGTAACAAATGAGTTGAAAGTTGACAGATGAGTAGTTGCTGCCCAGTAAATAGAGTCATTTTGGAAATTAAGATCAACCCCAAAAGGCACCTGAGTCATTAAATAAGGTGCTCTGCAGAACCATGGATATTTTGATAAGGTTGGTTTGGAAAAATTGGGGGTAAAGTGAAAAAAGGCCCAACTGGCACTGGGAGCATCCCCATCACAGAAGCCCAGGCATAATATACTAAGAAGTTTGGGTTTTATCCTGTAAAAAACTATAATCCATTGAAGATTTTTAACCAATGGAGTAATATGGTAATCTTTCATCTTAGAAAAATCACTCTGACTGTCATGGAAAATATGAATGGAGAAAAGCAACTTAGGAAGCAGAGGAATGAGGTTGGAGAATATGACAATGGTTGAAAAGAGAAAATGGGAGTCTGAACTAAGCCATTTACTGTGGAGTTAAAACTGAACACATGAACAAAAGGTGAAAAAATATAAAAGTTGGCACTTGTAGGAACAGGGATTAAAAACAAAATAAGGTTAAAAGATAGTTCCCAGGTTTATTTCCTAAATGACTGAGATGGAGGAAATCTCTGTAGTCAAGAAAAGAAAAAGAGGAATAGTACAGAGATATCTATGGCATTTTTTTCATGGAGTCATCAAGCACCAGGATACAGAGGACAAAACTTTTGAAGATGCAATGGGCAAAATAAATAATCTTTAAAACCACTTAAAAGAGATGGAATTTGAAGCATGGGCGAAAACAAGTACAAAGATGAGGAGTGCATTAGAACAGGTAGAAAAGAGGACGTAGGGAAGAACACGGGGCATAGCAACACATGAAAGAAGCAAAGAAAGAAAGAACATCCTGTGAATGAGGCTGAAAATTAATAATAAGGGAGAAACTAGGAGATAAGACAGAATACATTATACCAAAAGCCAAACAAGGATATCATTTCAGGAGTATAGATTTAAAAATCTCTCAGGGCGCCTGGGTGGCTCAGTGGGTTAAAGCCTCTGCCTTCAGCTCAGGTCATGATCCCAGGGTCCTGGGATCGAGCCCTGCATTGGGCTCTCTGCTCAGCAGGGAGCCTGCTTCCTCCTCTCTCTCTGCTTGCCTCTCTGCCTACCTGTGATCTCTGTCAGTTAAGTAAATAAAATCTTTAAAAATAAATAAATAAATAAATAAATAAATAAAAATCTCTCAAGGCATCTACAGACCAAACCAGAGGCAGTAATAACACCTATGATTAAGACATCTGAAAGTGAAATTCTGTGTGCAGAGAATGCCTGAGGTCTCTCTCTCCTTTTTTTTTTTTCAGGCTAGAATCCACTAACATCTCATTGATTTGCTAAATCCTTATGAGATTAAATGGATCCCTTTGATCATTAAGAAAATAGCATAAAAGTAGAAGAGCCTTCATCATTTCAGATGCCTAACACCATCTCATTAAGTAATGGGATTATCAGTTGCTTACAGAAAAGTAAGAACAATAGAATATGATTAAATGGCAAGATATGTTATACAAGTAAGTGCCGAAGAAGTCCTGGGGCCTGAGAAGTCAATTTCAGATGAATCAGATTGAACAGAAACAAGAAGTGAATGCCATGATTTCCTTGGGAGTAGTGTTCAGTGGAATTATTGGACAGATATCTGGTACTTGTGGGTAAAATAAGTGAGCTAAACAGAACACAATAGAAAAGAAGTACAGGAAAGTAAAGGAAAGAGTAGTTCTGAGTAATGAAATGACTTGACTTTAAAAATGCTAATTATACCTTCAACTTCTCATCCCAACTGAAATGAGTCACACCATGTATAAAAGGGAAACAAACCTGCATTGATTCTTGAAACTGCACACATTTTGTGTAGCACACACAAACAAGGTTAAAAAATAATGCCAAGACTGACAATTTGCCCTCCTAATAAAGAATGATTCTCAGAAAATAATTGGAAAACCTTTGTATGCATTCCACTAATACACAGGTTTGACAGGTGTGGTAGGTGGTGAGAATAGCCAAAAGGCGAATGTGGGAACAAGATTTAAATTCTTCAATGCTGTAAAGCAAACACATACCACGAATGGTCTGAAATCAGGTAAGGTTTGCCCAGTGACTTTCCTAAGCAGGAACTAGACAGAAGAGAGTAGAGAATATGTTTCTTTTTTAAAAGAATAGGTGAATAAACCCACAAGAAAACTGTTTTTTCACATAATTAATACCTGGTAGGGAAAAAAGTTTTATAAGAAAGCTGTATGCTGAAACTGGCCATAGTACAGAGTTCTGCAGAAGATGAAAATAGTGTAATGAAGATAAATGCATCCAACATCTTCAGACTGCTGTGCCCTCCAATTTTTTCTCAGGATACTTAAGCCCTTGCCAGACAAACAAATGAAAATTAGCAAATCTCTTATCCAGACACCATGGTGTTATTCTTAAGTCTTACTTTCTCAAAAACCCCCAAAGTTGCTATGGTTCCATGACCCAAATCTAAGACTCAGCCAACCAGCAACTTTAATGCAGACTTGTTTTGATAAATTCTGTTTCACTCTTATGGTCTTACAATACATTAACCATAAATACAAAGAAAGTTTTTTTAAGCATAATAAGGATATTGCTTGTCTGCTTAAAATTCAGTGATTCCCTGATGCTCAGGGTTAAGTCCAGAGAGCTTAACATTGTTTGCAAGTCCTTTCTGAGTTTGCTGCTGAATATCAACACAGCCTCATTTTTAGTAAGTATGCACTTTGAAGTTTATCATCTAACCCTACACAGATCTCCTTACAGATCAGTAACAAAGCCACACGCTTGGCTCTCTTCGTGCCTTCGAACATCCTCTTTTTAATTCCTTGCACATTGTTCCTACTCTCAACATACTAAGCTATATGAATTTCTACATTTTGAGGGTAATAGAGAAGCATTAGAGAATGAAAGCTTGTAGAACAGTCAGATCTGGTTTAAATTTCTACGTCTTTCATTTGCTAGATATGGCACCAACCTATGTTTTCTTGTGAAGATTGAAATACATTAAATTAGACAGTGAAGGATTGCACCTGGCACAAAGCAAGCCTTCAAGAATATGGAGTCGTAATATGATCACTACTAATTGGTTTTGTGAAAAGTGTTGCTACTTCTTGGAATGCAAAGCATAGTTTGACCTTAATAATGCATTTCATGTTGATTTGGAATATTTGATTTATTAGAGAAGTTGAAGAAATGTATATAAGTTGTTTACGGAAAATAATTTGTAAATTCACCAAGTGCCCTGTTTTCACAACACTTTTTAAAACATGGAAAAGTTAAAAAAAAAAAAACAAAACCTATTACATATTATCAATCAGTTATAACCAGTCATTACCAAATCTATGAGGACAAGGCTAATACAATCAGCTATGAAAGTCTACTTATCTCAGCTGAGAGAGGAACCGTTGTGACTTTTTAAATCATTATCATCAGTATAAGTAAAGAAAATAAAAACACCATTGACTGGACAAATAAGAGAAATGGCTTTTCTAAATCCATTAATAATAATATTTATATCAAGCTATCCTCTCTGCAAAGGAAAATTTTTATATAGTAGATTTTTTCCCTTGTTGATTGTCCCAGGTGAACTGTCTAGTTATGAAAAAAACAGAAATGTGTTTGTGTGGACCATAATGACAGCTTATTTCACAGAGAAGAAATAATGAGGAGACCAGACTGTCCAGTGCAGCTGGTCTAAATTGCAACCTCAAAAACTATCATTATTAAGTGATTATCAAATGGTTCACAATTTGCCCACCATCACCAATCAAGAGACATTTGCTCAAGCCACATTCCCTTAGACAAAAACTACAAAGTAATTATTTTCTTTTAAAAACGTACATCAATTTCACCACAATAAAAGTTACAAACATGAAAGGGGTGACCTTTTTCCTAATGTAAAGTTGTTATTAGTCTGCAAATATAGATGAATATGATACAAGAAACCTCTCAAATCTCCAAATTAATAATGGCTAACCTGTACTACCGTATACACACACACACACACACACACACACACGCACACAGAAGAAAGCTAAATTGAAATACCAATTTACTGATAAGTACTTTTTCCTGAATGTACTTCTTTACATAAAATAATTAATTCAAAGAGACAAAGGTAAAATGAATGAATAATTATCACATTTTACGATGGTTAAAATGGGATTGAGAACAAGCAAATTTAAAATACGTTGAATACAAAGACCTAGCTTAAGAAATAATTGTATTTTTGTTTGTTTAAGTCAGTTATTTTCTAGACTGCATTGTTGTTCTTAACAGGCATTTAAAAATTTCTGAGGAAGGGGCACCTGAATGGCTCAGTCAGTTAAGTATCTGACTCTTAATTTTGGGCTCGGGTCATAATCTCTGCCTCGTGGAATGCAGTCCTAAGTCAGGCTCAGGCTCAGGCTGGGCATGGAGTCTGCTTATGATTCTCTCTCTCTCCCTCTGCCCCTGCCATCCCCCTCCTCACCTCCAGCTCTTACTCATGTAGTCTCTCTCTCTCTCTCTCTCTCTCTCCCCCCAACTCTCATTTCTGAGGAAAATACGAAAATCCTGGCAAAAAGATTGTTGTAAACTACCGGCATTTAGTGGGCAGAAGATCCAGATGCTAGACATTCTCCAGTGCATAAAACAATTCTACACAACAAAGAATTGATCCACATGATTTAGGAATGACCTCATCTACCTAAATGATATATCACATTCTAGGTCACAAAACAAACCTTATTAAATTTAGCAAATCAAAACTGCTCAAGCTATGCTCTCTAACAAAAAGAGAATTAAACATAAATAGCAGAAGGCTATCTGGCAGATCTAAAAATATTTAAAAGCAAGCCTACCGTATAACACCCTATTACATAATCCACAGATCAAAAAGGAAGTCTCAAGGGAAAACAGAAAACATTTTGATCAAAATGAAAGTGAAATACAAACATATCAAAACTGAGGAATATACTTAAAACAAGATTAGAGAAAATTATATGAATGCTAACTGAAGAAAATAAAGATCTCAAGTAAATAACCTTAAGTGTCTACCTCAAGAAATTATAAAAAATAATAGAAAATTAAACCAAAGCAAACAGAAAGAAGGGAATAATAAATATAAGATCAGAAATCAATAAAATTGAGAATGAAGAAACACTACAGAAAATCCAAGAAATCAAAAACTTCTTGTTTGAGCAAAAAAAATCTATAAAATTGATTAAATGTCTAGTTAGTTTGATCAAGAAAAAAAGAGAGAAGACAAGTTACCCACATCAAGACTGAAATAGGAATTATCACTGTAGATTCTATGGATATTTAAGGGATAATGAAGGAATATTGCAGAGAACCCAACTGACAAAATTTGTCAACATAGATGAAATAGATCAATTCCTTGAAAAACACAAAATGAATCCTCACCCAAGAAGAAATAGATAACCTCAATTGTACTAAATCTGTAGCTAAAACCTTCCTAGGGGATTGGGGGGGAGTTGGGGTTGAGTCAGGCCTAGATTGTCTCCCTGGTGAATTATACCAAGCATTTAAAAAAGAATTAGTTCCAGTTCTTAAAAATGTCTTCCAGAAAATGTAAGAGAAAACAACAGTTCTCATCTTACTTTATGAGGTCAGTATATCCTGACACATGAGAGATTATTTTTTTAAAAGATCAATATTATTCATAAAAATAAATGTAAGAATTCTGAAGAAAATACCAACAAATTGAAATACTTTATAAAAACAATGACACATTAAGATCAAGAGGGTTTTTACTAGGAATGCAAAAGCAAGTTTAACATTTAAAAAATCAATGCAACCCATCATATGAAGAGTAAACAAGAAAAAAAAAAAAACAATATCATGGCAATAGGAAAAAAAAATATTTGACAAAATTCAACATTCGGTCATGATTTTTAAGAAATTCTCAACAAACATCGAGTAGAAGGGAACTTCTTCAATCTGACAAAAAAAAAAAAAAACAAACCTACAAATATCTACAACTAACATCATACTTAATTTTGAAAGACAATGCCTTTCTCCTACAATCCCTATGTAGGCAAGGACAACTTGCATAACTACTCCTATTCAAACTTTTTCAAAGTCTTATACCTAATTTTATTCTTCTTCTTCTCATTATTATTATTACTCAAGAAACCCTCAAAATAATATTGTACAAAAGAAATACTTTTATAGTCTACAGACAAATATCTAAAATCTGAATGACAGTCCTACCATCTATTCTATCTGAATCTTGCATTCTGCATCTGTAAAAAAGAGAGTAATTAGCCGAAAGTATTGTTAAAAGAGAAGGAATGCTTTGTACATTGTAATAATGTGTTACAAAAAAGAAAAATGAAGTTCTTTTCATGTGAAAATTATAAGAACTCCCAAATTCAATGCAAATTTTTTTCTGTCCATTGGAAAAGTTATGGTAGAAAAAAAAATTAATTACAAGTTTTTTAACAAATATTGAATGTGCTGACTTCATTGGCAATTAAAATGAAGGAGAATTAAATTTTTCATAGTGGTGTGGTAAGAGATACATCAATTAAGAGGAAGAAAGGTAAAGCTTGAGGGAAAAAATTATCTTGAGTATGTCAGAAGTTTTAGCTCACTGTTTTTAGGTACAGAAGATATAAAGTACTCTGAAGCTATCAAGTTTAAATATATGAAATAATGGTAAAGTAAATGAGTATTTGTGCTATTGACCTTTTTTCTCCCCAAAGTTGAACAAATAAATACACATTCTGGGGAAAAAACATTATCAATTCTTCAAGTTTTAAGGATGATAACAAAAATAATTTCAATTAAATGTTGTTCAGTGTTGGGGCGCCTGGGTGGCTCAGTGGGTTAAAGCCTCTGCCTTCGGCTCAGGTCATGATCCTAGGGTCCTGGGATCGAGCCCCGCATCGGGCTCTCTGCTCGGCAGGGAGCCTGCTTCCCCCCCCCCGCTCTCTCTCTCTGCCTGCCTCTCTGCCTACTTGTGATCTCTGTCAAATAAGTAAATAAAATCTTTAAAAAAAAAAAAAAAAAAAAAAATGTTGTTCAGTGTTTAGAGTTTTCTCTTTGCAAATAAAATTCTATTACTTTAATAAAATACTCAGATATTCTTACAGTCGTATTTTTGTAGTAATCTAGTTAAAACCTTAGGAGAAAATTGTTACATCATCCATCAATTTCACATTGCAAATTTTTAACAGAAATTGTCAGTTTTAATTTTACAGACTATAAGCACTATTAAATCAGGAATTTCAAATATAATGCTCTATCTCACATTGTTTTACATTACGTATATTTTTAAAAGATGTTTTAAAAAGCATCGAATGTATTTATCTTAGAACACAAGAAAATGTAAGACAAATTCAGGAGGTGCAAATCGAGGAGCAGGTGTACAATACAGAGGAATATTCTCTTCTTAGAAACTATTAAATTTGTGACAATCATTAAAATGATCATCAAAGTTTTGAGGTAAAGCTTAAAGCTCTGAAATCCCCCTCAAATAGTCAATCTAATAAAATATTCAATAATAAACTTTATTATATTCTATTATGTTGAAACCCAATTGGAATGGAGACACTTATTTAGCAATTACTAACACCATTAATGACATAGTGTTATAGCTAGATTACATTATCAGTTTGTTAGATACAAGAAAATACAAGCAATAATCAGTGAATAATTTTTTTTATAACTACCCCAAATTCAAATTTACTAAAGAAAACTCCAGTTGTTTTATTTAGAAAAACATAATGTAAAAAACAATAGGGTGTCTAAGCTTGAGACTTCATTATTTTCTTGCTACAGCATGAGGTATTACAGATATCATTAACACATTTACTCTTGGGAGAAACCAGGAAGGAAGTGGCACAAAATTCTCACTAGTTTTAGGAGGTGAAATTGTGACAATCTGAATAAATAAAGAGTGTTAATTGCATTTTTAAACATTGGCATGCTGCATTTTACCACCAAGAGAAAGGAGTGAGTTGAAGAAAAAGAAACTTTAAAATACTTCTCATGCATAATTTATCCATTTTTTATGAATTATTTCCCAACAAAAGAAAAGTGACTATAAGATTAGAAGGAAGAGAAATTTTGAAAAAATATTATTGAAACAACCCATAAACATGGAAAAACATTCTCTATTTTATTTGCAGTAAGCTGGCATAAAGGAAAATTCTGAGTATGTTGGATATTTACATTTACTGTGTGATCCTGAGATAAGACCAGCCCTTAGCATCTACAGGGTTGGTTAAGGTATAAAAATGAAGGTCTACATTAAAAAAAAAAAAAAAGAAGAAGGCCTACATACCATGTGTCTCGATACTTAAAACATATAAATCGAGTCATTAAAACATTACATAAAATGTGTTTTATCCTCTCATCTTGAAAATTATACTTTCATAACAACATGGGAGACTAAGTTTGGGTTTAGAATTCTTGGACCCTCAGAATTCTGGACCAGAATTGGAGGCACAAAGAAAACCACCAAGGGTGGATATTATATCCTTAACCCTAGATTCCTCATCTATAAAGAACAGCACGGCTGGACAGGGACCAGAGATAAATCCTTTAAATGATAGGGTACTGCCTAAAAAAAAAATTTAAAAAAAAAAAGGTGTTATTTATCTTAATAATTTATTAAAGAACTATGAGCGACAGAACTAATTATATTTCATGAGGGTTTGATACTGGGTTCAAAAACAATGTGTCTTTTATAGTTTTGGTAACATAGTTCTTGATTTATACACTTTCATCACTCTACCACCCTAGAAAAAGCCCTAGAAATTTTTGATGGATTATTATCAAATTTGTTTGAAGTCTATTATGAATGACAGTATGCAGAAACAATGAAGATTAATACCTCAAGAAACTGGGATAAAAGAACAATTCAAAATAGAGTAGGTAAATCTAAATTAAAATAAACTAAGTAACATGAATGAAAGGGATAAACTGCATATCTAATCAGACTGCTGAAATAATGCCAAAGATACTAGTGGAAAAGTTTAACACTTGACTCCAGTATTAAGGAAAAGTAAGGGAATGTTTGTTCTTCATGAAATTCCTTCAAACACTCATTGAAACCATATACTCAGTTGGAGACAAATGAGCGTCCTCCTGAGGTTGCTATGTATTGATTATTGATTCAAGAATGTTTCTAAATTTTAAAAACTGGTTATTAATATTTTTTAGAAGTGTAACTCATATTTATGACTTTAGCAGCACTACAATGGTCCATACCCCTTAAAGTTCAACTCCACTAGCAAGATGTTTATGTTGGGAAGGCATAGACTCTTTAGCTTTGCTGTGTTAATGTAATCCTCACTTTCATTAGGTCTTGTCTCAAGATCAAACATAACTTGTTTGGGGAAGTGACATTGGGAATCATATTTATGTATATGAGTCTTCTATGAAGCTCTTTGGCACTGTTGCTGAGATGCTGCTCTGTTCCCTATTGTGTAAAATTTCTGAAAATTTTACTGGCTAAGAGCAGTGTGAGCTTGATTAACAACATGTAACTGAAACCCACTTCAGTGATCATCTGGTTACTCCCCTATTGCCTGGAAGAAGAACCTAAAAAGAGAATCACAATTTTTAAAAGAAATGCAGCATCGTCAATGCTCCTGGTGGCACAAAAGATGGTATCCATAACAAAATGCCAGAATTGGCTATGGCGGGGCAGGGGAGTTATACAGGGGGCATGTGGGTGGCTCAGTTGGTTAAGCGTTTGTCTTTGGCTCAGGTTGATCTCTGGGTCCTGGGATATAGCCCACGTGGGGCTCCCTGCTCAGCAGTCTGCTTCTCCTTCTCTTTCTGCCCCTCCCACCATTCTTTCTCTTTCTCTCTCAAATGAATAAATAAAATCTTTTTAAAGAATATTTATTTAGAAAAAATGGACTTTGTACTTGCATTTCAGAAGTACTTAATTTACCTCGTGTATATTTTCTTTTTATTTTTGTAGAAAATCCTAAGTAACTCAAAAGACTACAACCCATGTGTATCAAATAAAGAAAATATATAGGTAGTAACAAAACATTGTTACATAGTTTAATTTGCAGCTGTTTTCCTTTCAGAATGTACATGAAATAATGACACATCTTATAATTGACAGTGTTTTCGTGTTAATGAAATTTAATATATTCAACTCATAAGTACAACTTGAATACATTTCTCTTTGTAAAGTATGATGATTAGTAATAAGTTGATTATCAGTTCTTTCAGAAAAACTTAGGTAAAAATGTAACATGGTTGTATGAATATGCCATGAGTTTCAACATTGCACACTTTAGGTGTCTGTGTGATTTGTTTTGTCTCTTACCAGTCATGACACATTTTAGACTCACCATATAGAGAAGCTTGAATCAGTCAGGTTCACGGATATATTGACTAGACTTGTATGCAAAAACAATAGCTATGTATAAAGTTTAAGTCAGCTTATTAAAAGATTAAAATCAATTTAAAGATGAATGTAAATGACCTCACATAAGCATAATTTTACATTTTAAAATTCAATAAATAATGAAAATGTTATTAGTGAATGTCTGAAACTCTATTCCATATTGCTAAGACTATGTTACTTTAACATGAGGAGCATACTACCATTTTAGGACGTTTCTACTGCTTTGTTAACTTAAATTTGTAAAACCAGTTTTTTAAGATCAAGCACATGTCTACCCCTTTAGCATCTCTATCTCTAAAAGAATAACTCAATATAGTTTGTCTTTATAGGGTAAAGAATATAAAAGATTTAGAACTAAAATATACACAAAACTAATTCTAGAATGATCAAAGCATATAAATTGTCCTTTCAATTCTTAGACATTTCTTGCTATAAGGTGGTTATGGTAGACTGATCTATTTTATATAGATCAGGATTAACCAATAGTCAATTGCATCATTGACATAAATTTTGTGATCTATGTGGAAAATCACAGAAAAAGTATTTTAGTTTGACTCATTGCTGCATACTATTGCCATGACCATATTAATTGGATCCCATAGGGATACTTTGACAGAAACAGAAGGTATGCCTACAACACTAATTAGTTTTTAGTACTTTATCAAATTTCTTTCCATTTTGCCATATGCCAAACCAAGGAACTAAATTGGGAAGTAATGGAAATAACCATACTCACACAGCAAACATATCAATGTAATGATATTACCTGATTTTCACTTGTTTTATATGTATATTTAAATTTATATTACACATTTGTATGAATATAAATCCTTTGAATATCCAAAACACTTTCGTTTGCTTCTACCTATTGGAATAGTTCCTTTTTCTTTTAATCATGAATTGATCATGCAGTTCTATAATTGTCTCAGTAATTCCGGTACCAATATTCATGCAGTAACAACAAAATAAGTTTGAGGTATGGCTGCGATGGTTTTGAAATGTGCCTCCCCCAAATTCCTTGGCACAACCCCTTTGTGCCAAGCTGCTTCAATCAGTAGACTGTAGTGGAAGAGAGGCTATGTGAACGCTGAGGCCATTTGAGCAGCTTAGCTGGTGATCCTTATAAATATTCTTGATTTTTAAAAATTCTTCTTCCTTACAGTTAAGCAACATGGAAACTGTTCATTATGCATCTTGATTTTATGGTTTGTTAAACAATTCCACAGACATACTCAGCATAGGGCTAATTATTACCCACTGCTGAAACAAGATCTTCTTGAAAACTCTACTCAGCACTCTCTGAATTGAGTTTTGTTTAGTCACAGTGGTGGGAACAGGCCCTATTCCTGACCCTGTGTAGGCACGGGGAACTGTTCCCTCTAATCCTTCCAGATCGTTCTTTCCCAGATTCCTCACTACATGACCTTGCTGACCAGTTGCATCATAGGCTGCATATCTGGAGAGCAGTCTCCTGAGATTTCTGGGGTTTTCTCTCTGCATAGCTGCCTCTTCTGTGATACACAGTTCTCCTATCTCTGACCACCTTGGTCTCCCTAGAGTCTCAGTTCTGTCTCCTTAGCTTAGAGAAACCAGCTTTGGGCTTCTCTTAGACTCCACACTTCCTATCTGAAGTCCTGGAAACTGTTAAAACAATCATTAGGGCAAACGCAGGCCTAACCCCTTTTTCCTTTTCTCAGGCCTCTCTTGACTTACTATGTTGTCTGATGCTCAGCATCTAAAATACCATCGTTTTATATGTTTCAGTGCTTTTTATTTATTTGCTTTTTTCAAGCAGGAAGGTAAATCTCATCCCTGTTAGTTCATCTTGGCCAGAAATAGCAGTCTCAGCAACATTGATTCGATTCCTGATACTACTTCTCTGCTGATAGAATGAGAAGAAACAGGATTAGGACCAAATAATTTTACTAATAATTTAATACCTGTATTTTGGGTTAATTGGAACATAGTACATTAAAAGCATGAAGCAATAAATCCATGACCTCTCTTTGCTATTAAAAAAAAGTCTATATAAAAATACATACACATGGGGCACCTGGGTGGCTCAGTGGGTTAAAGCCTCTGCCTTCAGCTTGGGTCATGATCCCAGGGTCCTGGGATCGAGCCCTATGTCGGGCTCTCTGCTCAGCAGGGAGCCTGTTGCCCTTCCTCTCTCTCTGCCTGCCTCTCTGCCTGCTTGTGATCTCTGTCTTTCAAATAAATAAAATCTTAAAAATAAATAAATAAATAATAATAAATATATACACATACAATTTTCTTTCAAGGCAAAAATTACACTTTTAAAAACATTTGAAACTAACAGTAAAAGATCAAAAATGGAAATACTAAGCTATGAAATGTCACTAATTATGCTTCTTGAAAATCTTGCTATTAATATTTTACTAAAGGCATAAACATTTCATACAAAACAGTTTTGCATGTTTTCTGATGAAGACAATGATTGCAGAACAGGGAAAAGATGATGATAATTTTAAAAAATATATGTGTAATATCAATGATTTAACACAGACTTTTTTGGAAATGGGTGGGTGATGTAGAGTAGAGGACATAGTCATCAGAAGTGAGAAACCTAAGACACTGGTAAACCAGATGTGTGGAAAGACCCTCTTTCCTGGATTTTTTTTGAGTCACTGAAGTGATGACATTATGAATTTTGGACAGAGTGATAGTAAGCTAGACACTATGAATTAGAGGCCCTGCTTAGAATGAAGGTACCTGATTGCATTGAGATGGACTAGTATGGAATGTACTTCCAGAACATTTTTGTTTGTTTGTTTGTTTGTTTGTTTAAATTTATTCATTTTATTTTTTATTAAGTTCAATTAGCCAACATATAGTACATCATTAGTTTTTGATATAGTGTTCAATGATTCATTAGTTGTGCAAAACCCCTAGTGCTCATCAGATCACATGCTCTCCCCAATACCCATCACACAGTTACCCCCTTCCCTCATGCCCCAAACCTTTTTATTTTTTAAAGGGGTACATCACAGAAAGTATCTGGAAGTGATAATTCAGAGCAAGAAAGACATCCACTCTTACCCAGAACTGGAAATGTAAAGAATATGGGAAAATTAAAATAATATTTGTTTTCTGAATGAGCCAAAGGGATTCTTGATTGCCAAAGGGGGTGGGAGTCAGGGAAAAGGACTAGTTTTAGAGAAAGCAAAAAAGTCAGAGGGAAGGTTCTACAAAGTGATTGTTGTTAGAGAATTTTGCTTCTGCCAGACCTTCAATTTCAGAGGGGAGAGTGAATGCATTTTAACCACCCAGAGTGGGGGGTGATGTTGTGGCCCGAAGTCAGTGTGCCCCTAAATACCCAGACACAAGTGTCTGTGAGAGGAGAAGGATCATATACTCTGTTGGAACTGAAAAGATGGATCCTGATGGTCTCACAGGAAGAGGTGGAAAATCCACTTAAAATTATTCATTTTGGGGGCAGGGGTCTGAGACAACATGTATTTGTTGATAAATAAAATGACCATTCCATCATAAGAACTTGGTATCCATGGCAAACCCTTTGATCCTGTTGTCTGCGGGGATTGTAACAGGCAAACTGGGGGTATTGTTGTTGTTGGATATTTAAAATTTATTGAAAATTTAACATGAAAATGTCAGATTTTATTTTTTGCAAGCATTTCTTTCCTATTTTTTTCCTATTTACTTTAAAAATATTTACAACTACATCACACACTTCATTATTTTAGAAGAATTTTGTAGTTATGTAGATACTAATTTGCAAACAAGTGATAATAATAGCTTGATCATGAGCAAAAACAAGGTCAATAAACAGATATTTATTAAACTCCTGCCAAGATGCTGGTAAGCTAATAACTTGCAACTACATTAACATCACTGAGGAGTTTGTTAAAGCTCCAACACAGAGATTGTCATGTAACTGTTATGGGTTAAGGTCTCAGATTTGCATTTATACCAGTCTCTCTAGGCAATTCTGGTGCAAGTGTTTAGGAGTCTGGATTTTGAAAAAACCCCTGCTCCAAAACACTGTAAGGCATATAATAAAAGGAAACAAAGACAGTGTATGCAATGCTCCACAGTAAATTATCATCTTCCTTGAAGGGTAAAAGTTTTCTCAAAGAGTTAGATACCAACACATAACCAAAAAAAAAATCAGTCCCTATTACATTTGCAAACACATGGGAGATGAGCTGATGTAAGAACCTGCTTACTCTTGTCTATGTATCTCAGCGTTTATCCTATTCAGCCCTCAGAGTTTCCTACCACCAATAATCCACATGTTCTGTCTGGTCAACTAAAAAAAGAGGAAGAACTAGGAGGGATTGGAATCTTGGAGGAAATAAAAGAAATAATAAATAAATAGAAATAAAAGAAATAAAATTAACGAATAGAAAAACATGTATAAAATAAACCTTATGTCCTTGGGACTTATTTAAAAACTGGCTATTGCACTGTACATGTGTAACTGAGTTATTCCTCTCTTTCTAAACTGCTTCCTGTAACACAGGAAGAAACAACTTAGGCGTGATAAACACACTTTACGTAGAACAGTTACAGAAAAACTGTAGGTCATATCAAAGTCAGTACAAGCCATTGAAACCATATTTTGTATGCGCCCCTCAAGGCATTTAGAAACTAATAAAGATCTCTTCACTCTGGAGTTTCTCTACATATTTATTTGTGAAATACTGCCAAAAGAAATCATACTGATTTGGTTTTATTGTCCTTGCAAATGTCCCCAGCTTAATATTTCAAAAGTCCTACAAGTTATTTCCTCAACCGCATAAAAATGTAGACCATAATATTGAATTATAAGAAAATAACATAGTGTAACGTTTTAACAAAAATGAAGAATTACACTGTAAAAAATATTGCATTTTTCATTTTTGACATGTTTAATCACCAACATACCATGTATGCTTTTGGATGTATAAATACATAGTTAAGATATTCTCAAAGAAACAAAAAAAAAGTCAACTAAAGTACTTTCTTTCATTCAACAAACTCTTTAAAGTGCCTACTCTGTCCTTTGATGGTTGTATAAGTAGTAATACTAGTGCCCGACTTTGAGTTTTTACTTTCAAGTCAGGGATTAGTAGACACAGGGTAAAAATATAAGTTAAAAACTGCATGATAGATATTAGCTATAGGGTATGACAAGACTTCAAAAAAATCGATTTAATAACTTGGCACTCAGGGAAAGTTGAAACCAGAAGAATAATTAGAAGTTTATTCTGGGGAAGAGGTGAGGGGAGGAGAGGGAGTGAATTTCAGAAGAGGTGGCTTCCTGCCAAAAAGCTATAAATGCATGAAAGAATAAGGTATATTCTCATAAAGACGGGTTTAGTATGTTTGTATGTTTAGTATTTAATGTAAAAGATAAAGTAACCAAAAGAAAATAGGTGGTTAAGTATGTCCTAGATTTTGATTGACCTTGTGGACAATGAAATTTATAATTTCTCATAAAGTCTACAGTGAATCATTTCCAACCATCTTGTTATGTGGAGGTGGTTTTCCCCTTCTGCATGCTTTGTACCTCTCTAACCCACATCAGTGACTCTTTCACTGGTTTTTATAAGAAATCCACTTATGTAAAACCTATCTTATATAGTATAGATATTACTGAAATTTTGAGAAAAATAGGATGTTATCAGTTCACATATTTAGAAGAATTCTTTCACTTTGCTTCTCCCTTCATATCTCTTTCTCCCTCCCCAGATATGTTTCCTTCTGTCATACAAGTTAGTTTCCTTTTAAACTTAGTACAAGTCCTCCCATAATCTAAAAACTTGTGGTTCAGTTGGTTAAGCACCTGTCTTCGGCTCAGGTCATGATCCCAGGGTACTGGGATCAAGCCCCATGTGCTCATGCTCTCTCTCTCTCTCTCAAAAACAAATAAATAAATAAATAAAAACAAAAAATAAGTAAAAACTTGAAAACGAAGAGAGTTTCATTTAAAAAGCAAAACAAAACAAAATAAAAAACCTTCCATGAAAACAGATATAGGTTCTCAGATTTGATATATTCTTTACTGTTATCTAATTTCAGAGGCTTTATTTCCATATTTGTAATATAATATAATGCCTACACCATAGAGTGATTGTAGAATTACTAATAAGATATATATAGTGTATATAGTGTCTGAGAGAGGGGATACTCAGTAATAAAATATTTACAGAATAAAATATTTACAGATTAAAATATTTACAATTTAATAAAACTTAATTTAATAAAAATTTTATTTAATCTAATTTTAAATTAAACATTAATTTAATAAAATTTAATTTAACACACACACAGTATCTATTTTACTGTACACTTTTTGGAGTAAAAAAAAAAAATTAAACCAAATAAGTAACTATACACATGCCCCAAGAAGAGCCATCCATTTCAAAATGCACTTTCTCAAATTAGATATATTGGTTTTCTAATCTACTGTTCCACATGCAAGCCAAGCAATATAATCAATACAGCTATATATTCAGGCTCCATTATTCTGTATAGATACAGTGACCATCTTTTTCCATATATTTCAACTCTGCCGTGGTATTTAGCTGTCAATAAACTAACAGATTAGAGCTATAGCTGCTACATAGAATTAGAGCCATTCTTTAGAAGGGCTAATTGATTTAATTCAAGGCTTCAGATTCGCCTGTCTAAAGTGAACCACTTGCTGTTGTGATTGCAGGTTCATTTCCATTCTGAAACAGTGGTCATCCATTTTCTATTTCGCCCCTGGAGCAGAGCTGTTTGAGTGTATTTAGTTCAATTGACTTTCCTTGGACTGCAGGTGTCTGTTCCTGCCACAGCTGCGCTCCACCACTTACAGACGGAACTCTGCCTAAGCGCTGTTTAATTCTCTAACAAGCTATCATCTGGGCCTTGCACATATTTTGAAATGAGCTACCTCAAAACACAGAGTGCAATGATACGTCACATTCAATAAAGGTCCATTCTGATTTAAATTGGATTAGTATTTCCAGAAAGCAAAAGCGGAAACTAAATGAGAGGCTTTCATGCTCTTAGACCATCTAAGCCTCTGGACTTTGATTCCAGAATCCATGCTGCAGCACAGTCTAATTGTCATAAAATGGCAAAAATTTGTAAAACCATCCCCTTTAAAAGACTAACCAGTGCACTAAATTTTTTATCAATGAAAGCATATTAAATAAAAAGGTCCATTGCTTTTTAAAGGACTGAAAATATTATCTCTACAAAGCGCTTTATGCATCAGAGTTCTTTTGTTGTAAAAAGCCATCCCGAATGAGAAACAAAACACCTCTCATGTTTTGTGAATTTTCATTTCCTAGAAGAGCATTAGCTTGTCTGGCATTGAGAAGTAGTTTATTGTGATTTTGAGATTTTTCATTTCCCTACAGTCAAAGGAATTCCACTAAGATACTGTACTTTCTCCCTTATTGTTTGATTCTATAGTGATGGAGAGGAACACATCCAGGATGCCTTCCTTGGGCTCCAATGTCATCTAGCTTCCAGCTAGATCCACCATTGAGAGGTATTGACAAAAGAGTGGAGTATGGAGTGAGAGAAGCCATAACATTTTCCCTCTTTTTATTTAGGGTGTTTGAGGCAGTGGCTCTGTCTCCATCGTGGCTCTAGTTCCTGCTCAGCAGAGCATGCGCTAGATTCTACTGGGCTATCTCTGCTCTTGGGATCTTAACATCCACTGTAGTATATTGAATAAAGCACTTCCCTCAAAGATTTCCACATCTTAATCCCTGGAACCTGTGACTATGCTACTATACATAGCAAAATAAACTTTGTAGGTATGATTATGTTAAAGATATTGAGACAGAGAGGTTATCTTGAATTATTTGGATGGGACACAAGTAATCATAAGGGTCCTTGTAAGACAAAGGCAAGAGGGTCAGGGAAATCAAATAATACATTGAGCTGAATGAGAATGAAATGACAACATATCAAAAGAGGTGAGATAGACTTAAAGTTGGTCAGAGTGGGAAATTTATAGCATTATATACCTATATTTAAAAAAAATGCCTAAAATCAATATTCTTAGTTTCCTTTCTCAAAAGCCTTGAACAAGAAAAGCAAAATAGAAGAGCAAAATAAACCCAAAGGAGAATAAAAGACAAACAATAAGATAAGAGAAGGAATAAATTAGGGAAACAGAAAAGCAATAGAAAAAAACAGTGATGTGGTTCTTTGAAAAGATCGATAAAATTGACAAACCTCTATGAAAACTGGCCAACAAAGAAAAGACACTAATTATCAATGTTAGGAAGGAAACAGGGGATATCAAAATCTCCACACATAAAAATTTAACAACCTAGATTAAATAGATAAATTTTATAAAAAAAAAAAATCCCACCAATTACCATACTCACCGATATGCAAGAGAATATTTGTATGGCCCTGTACCCGTTAATGAAATAAAATCTGTAGTTTAAAAGCACCCCCCCAAAGAATTTCTAGGCCTTGATTCTTTTCCTTGAGAATTCTATCAAAAGACTAAAGAATTGACACCAGTTGCACACACTTTCTCCAGAAAATAGGAGAGGAGATAATACAGGGGAATACCTTTATTTGATAAAGAGCACCTTTAAAAAAAGCAATGATAATATCATACCTCAGGATAGAAAAAGATGTTTTGGGACATCACTACAGACCATATGGATATTAAAAAGATAATAAAGGGGTAGTATAAATAACATCATGTCCACAAATTTGATAAACTAGAAGATATAGATCAATTCCTTGGAAGACACAATTTGCCAAAACACACACAAGAAGAAATAATCTATATGAATTCTCCTAAATTTATTAAAGAAATTGAATCAGTAATTAACAATCTTCTAAAACAGAAAGCATTAGGACCAATCAGGTTCACTGGTGAATTTTATTAAATATCTATGGAACTGGGGTGCCTGGGTACCTCAGTTGGTTAAATATTTTACTCTTGACTTCAACTCAGGCCATGGTCTCAGGATCATGAGCTAAGGACCCACATCAGGCTCTGCACTCAGTGAAGAGTCTGCTTTACTCTTTCTCCCTCTCCTTCTGCACCCTCCATTCTCTCTCTAAAATAAATAAATAAATCTTAAAAAAAAAAATTTAAGGAACAACAACCAAAACAACATTAATGAACAAATTATACCAGTTCTCTACAATCTTTTTCAGAGGATAGAAGCAGAGATAATACTTTTTAACTCATTCCATAAGGCCAGAATTACCCTAATACTAGAACCAGACAATGACACTACAAAAAAAGAACACTACACACCAATATCTCTCATGAACATTGATGTAAAAATCCTAAACAAAATGTTGAAATGCAATGCAGGAGTGTATAAAAAGAATTATACACCATGAATGAAAGGTATGTATGCAAGACTAGTTAAACATTTGAAAATCAATTAATGTTGTTCATCATAACAACAGGATAAAAAAGAAAAAAAAATCACATGATCATACAAATTCAGAGAAAATGATGTGGAGAAAAAGGCAAAGAAATGTAGAAAAAAATTAGTTAAATTTCCTTACAACTTTCAGCCTATTGACAATTACTTGAGACAGGCAGAGTGACCTTCTTCAAGGAGCTCAACTGCCTCAGTGTTAATACTTCACTAGAGGCAAAAGGCAACCTTAGCTTGACATTACCAATCTCCAGGGTCCTGTAAGCCTTTTTTAACATGTAAAAATCCCTTTGGCTTTCTTTATCTCTACCCACCCCACCAAGATATATGTTAGTAGTCATTCTTCAAACATACAGCTCACTGATACGCATCTGAAAACTCTCATGACTAATATTTTACTAGACAGTAGTAAATGACTTTATACTAACAACAGCTATCCCCTCAAGGTCCACAAACACTTGTTTCCAAATTCCTTAGAGACTTACACTATTCTCTAACCTTTGCTAACTAAAAAAGTATATAATCAGTCATTTCTTGTAATCCCAGTGTAGCTCTTTCTGCCCACATGTCCTTTCCCTGTACTTTAATAAATCCACATTTTTGCACCAGTCATCTCAAGAATTCTTTCTTGACTGTTCAATCCTGGACCCCATTTCACATCAGAAAACATTTGGTAAAATCTAACACAATACATGATAAAAACTCTCAGTAAACTAGGAATAAATGAGAACTTTCTCAATATGATAAAGATAAAGAATATCTATAAAACCTAAAACTAACATCATATTTAATAGCAAGAAACTCAAAGCTTTCCCTCTAAGATCAGGTACAAATAAGGATACACCCCTCACAATTCTTTTCCAGCAGTCTATCAGAAGTTCTAGCTAATATAATAAGACAAGAAAGGGGATTAAATGTATACATACTGATAGGGAAAAAATAAACATATTTTTTTTCACAAATAAGATGATTGTCTACATAGGAAATCCAAAAGAATTGACCACCAAAAAAACAAACAAACAAAACCAAAACAAAACAAAACAAAAATCCTTCTGAAAACCAGTAAATGATTATAACAAAGTTGCAAAATTCTAGGTTAATATAGAAAAGTCAATCACTTTCATATATACCAGGAATGAACAAGTGGAACTTGAAATTAAAAAACACAATACCACTTACATGAGCATGCAGAGAAAAGAAACACTTCAGGACAAATCAAACAAAAAATATATAAGATCAATATGAGGAAGACTACAAAATTCTGATCAAAGAAATCAAAAGAACTAAATAAATGAGATATTCCATGTTTACAGATAGAAAGACTAAACATTGTTCCATTTTAATAGCATTCTTGAAATGATAAAACTATAGAGATGGAGAACACTTGAGAAGGTAAGTGTCTAGCTATAAAAGGGAAACATAAGGGACCCTCTTCATGACAGAAATGCCCTATATGTTCAATGTATCAATATCAATTCCTGGTTGTGATATTGTACTATACTGTTGCAAGATGTTTCCGTTTGAGAAAACTAGTAGAGTATACATGGGATCTCACTATATCTTACAACTGGATTTGAATCTAAAATTACCTCAAATGAAAACTTTAACTTAAAATAATTGAGGACAAAAATGTAATATCAAATGAAGAATGATGATAAAATATAATCCTTTTCTGAGAAAAAAATTACAAAAAATTATTACCAACTATCTGCAGGAAAATATATTAGAAATTTGGGGGTGCATCCAAAATAACCTGAGATTCAGACTCTTAGTGTTCAGTTTGGTAGTGCAGGACATCTGGTTTCCTTTTCATTTATTTGGTGTTTCCATTTTATTCATGATGTGTCATCTACTTTTCTTTGTTTACTTCTTTTTTTCTTAATTTAAAATTATTTATTTATTTATTTGACAGAGAGAGAAAGATCACAAGTAGGCAGAGAGGCAGGCAGAGGGAGAAGCAGACTCCCCACTGAGCAGAGAGCCCGATGCGGGGCTCGATTCCAGGAACCTGAGACCATGACTGGAGCTGAAGGCAGAGGCTTAACCCGCTGAGCCACCCAGGTACCCTGTTTACTTCTTTTTAAATATCTAGTTTGATCATTCTTACTTATAACTGAAATATTTGATGACATTTAAAATTTTCTGGCATATTTCATTATGAAGTTACCATAATAGTATTTATTCTATACATTCTAAATTATTTTTGGTTCTTCTCACTGCATTTTTCTGTCTTCTTTAGAATAAATTAAATAATTTTAAAGGTTATTTCACACTTCTACCTCATTTATTATATTGTCTTTTAGTAGTTGTACTAGAGATTACACAATGCAGAAGTGACTCTTAAAATATACCATATAACATGCTTTACCACTTCAAAATATAGCAGGAACTTAAAGAATTTTAAAACCATTTATGCTTTCTCTTATATGGCTTTGCTACTATCTCTTGATGCCAAATATAGTATAAACTCAAAAGTACATTGTTATTTTTAATGGATCATTATTTTATATTCTACTTTTACCCTTAAGTTACCTTCTATAGGGCTCTTCATTCTTTCCTGCGGTGTTAGGCTGAATTCTGAGAATCCGGACAAGCCACTACTTTGAATAAATGATCTGAAATTTATAGCTTATCTGAAATAATGTGAGGAAAGTAAACATGCAAAAAGGATAAATGGAAGGGAAGAGAAAGTGGAAGAACTAATGGAACTGATAGTAAAACCTTATGAAAATAACATCAAAGAAATTGGAATTGGTGTAAAATCAAGAGGGTGGAAAGGGAAAATGCTGACTACACCTTAAGCAGAAAAAACTAACTGGACTCAAGGTATTATATAAACGGTCTACAATGTTACATATGATGACGAATTGTATTTTCTTCACAGATATATTTGTATGTTTTTAGGAGATTATTTATTGTAAACCCAAGCAGAGGAAACAAAAATTCTTGATTGAAACAGATAACTAAAAGTAGAGCTTTGTTAATCTAAACTATACAATCAGACCCAGCCAATCTGATTTTATTTGATTTATTATTTGAATCACAAACATTTTAGAAACTTGAATTATCATAATTGAACATTGCTTAAAAGTACTGATTAAAGTTTTAAACAAACATTTATCTTTTAAAATACATTTTGTATAGCATTTACAATATTTTAAAATGTAAATGCCTTTTAAAAATGTTTTAGAAGGGGCCCCTGGGTGGCTGGCTCAGTCTGTTAAGTGGCTCCCTTCAGCTCAGGTCATGATCACAGGGTCCTGGGATTGAGCCTCTCATTGGTCTTCTTGCTCAGTGTAGAGCCTGCTTCTCCCTCTCCTTCTGCCTGCTGCTCTGCCTACTTGTGCTCTCTCTGTCAAATAAATAAGTAAAATCTTAAAAAAAAAAAAAAAGGAAAAGAATGTTTTAGAAAAAAAGGAATGTTTTAGAAATTCTTGATAGAGATTTAAAGATAAAAAATGCTTTTAAAATCCATTTTTCATAAGCTTTATAAAATATTGTATTCCTCCAGAATTCTAATATAGTATAAAAACCCCCATGGAGTATAATAAAAAGATTTCTCTATAGTTCATATGTGGTTTTTTTTTCCCCTAACTAATGGAAAACAAATGAAATGATGAAAAAGTCGCATTAGAGTCAGTCACACATCATAAATTGCCTTTCTTAGTATGTCACTGTAGAAAATGACTTGATGTGCCCCAGGGGAGAATTCCATTAGAACACATACCCTTTCCACTCAGAACCTTAGCTTCATGAAGCAGGAATGATAGCAAAGTGTAGTAACCCCTATCTGAACAGCTTGATGTCATAATAGATGTAGGCAAGTATAGTTGGAAATCATTGTAAAGTTATTTAAAAAAAAAAAGGATAACATCCCTTCTATAACAGTTGCTATGTAACAAAAAGATTAACAGATTTCCAAGGTCGTATTTTCTATTCTTAAAGTCCCATTTTCTATTATTAGACTGCTTAAGAATACCCACCAATTACCTTAAAACACATACAAGTTGTTTTTTAAGTGAATGGTAGCAATATTGTGCACATTAGCTATAAAAATATTAAATTTTCTCTTTCTACAAACTCATAATATGAGTGATTTAAAGTGATGGACTCAATGCCAATGAGCCTCCCATTGAATACTGTTTTTGCCTGATTCTAAATGGTTCTCTGTCTCTCTCTCTCTCTCTCACACACACACATACACACACACCCCAATTCTCTCAAAATGAAAACAAACAGAAAGCATTTCCGTATTCATACCATTTGCTATGTATTAAAACTCATTTAACATATCTCCCTCCTTGGCTTTGCAAAATGATTCTCACTGGTCTGCACACCATCTGAACCCAGCAGGCACCATTCATATAGAATTTAACTTGCATGACCACATTTCACAACCTTAGTTTCTTTGCTTCTATTTACTTTTTATTATAATGACTAAAACTTTTCATTTTGGTATTGATCGACACTGCACATGAGACAAAATTGTAAAAGTGGTTTCCATATTGGTGGCAGTAAAATTTAATTTAAGATGCTAACTAGACACAACAGGTACCATCATTTGATCCTTTTGTCATCTGAAATGCAGTCTCTCCTTATTGAAAGCTACTTTTACAGCTATCCTTTTATTGAATACTATTGTTTAGAAGACCCATCCCCTAGTTGTGAAAGACACAAAAATTAGAACATTACATTAGTAATATGAGTATACATTGTTACCATCTTTATTTCTACTCCCACACCATTTCTACTCCATTTCATGGATCTTCAAATACTTTAAGAACACTTACTCATTTTTCCCACTCCACTTGCCTACATTTTAGCTGTTGTCTAGTGACTACTTTCATGAGTATCCAATTTACTGCCTTTTTGTCTACCACATATATTGTGATTCTGTTGTACAAACACATTTTCAACAGAGTAATTTTACCAGCATTTCTTACACTCTACAGTTTGAATAATCTTTTTCTTCAACTATTTGTAGCTTCCCATGCTGGTGGTTAAACTCTGGCCAAACTTCACTGAATAGAAATACAACACAACCAAACTAAAACATAGTGTGGTAGATGCACACACACACAAACACACACACACACACACACATGCACATGCAGGATAAAGAAACAGGTGAAATTAATTTTAACTGTGTATTATTTTTAATACACACCAATGTATCCCAAATATTTTGGACCTTGTTGAAAATCCCTCTGTAGACAAATGACCTTACTTAAAATATGTTCCATCCATACCAAGACTAACAAGATAATATGTCATCTATAAATACCCTGAAGTTCAGGAACACCTGGGGAAATTGAGACAATTACAAGGAGAACAAAATCTATGTTCAGGCCCTCTGATAAAAAGCTTTTTGAAACAGGAATCAGCTGAGCTATAAAATGTGGAATATTTTATTTCACAAAAGGAATGAGATGAATACCTAAACACTATTAACAAGAGAAAACATATTTATTCTTTTTATTGTGATGTAATATAATTATTTTTGACATTCCAGGGAAATGCTCATTTCTTTGAAATAATCTCAATAGAAATGATTATAGAATATAGCTCTCAATAAAAGCTCATAGTCTTAATGAGATGTTGAAACATTCAAATTATAACAAATAATTGTTCCTTTGTCTGTTAACACTTTTCTTTATTATCACATATTTTTCACATGTATTGTCAGTATTTTAATATATTTTTTGGGAAGTTTCGGGAATGCCTATTACTCTTAAAGTAACCAACAGCAGCTTTTTCTCTGTGTCTCTGTTTTGAAAAATCCCAAAACTCCATGTTATAGACCTAATTTCCATATGTCCATTATCAGTTCCCTTCAGTAACAAAAATGTTTTGCTTTATCTTTTAAACTAAGTTTGTGGTACTTTTTCCATCAAAAATATTTTAGTATATGAGGACATAATATTTGATTTAAAAGAAACATACCTAAAAAGAGACTGATAAAAACTGACAGTTCCAATATCTTAGTAGCTACTGAACTTCATAAAATTATGAGACTAAAATAGAAGTTAATTATAACAATACAAATAATAAAATAATATAGACAGAAATAAAATAATATAGACAGAAATATAGACAAGACAAATAATAAAATAATATAGACAGACAAAAAAATAAAATAGAAATGGGCATCTCAATTTTTAAACTCCCTTTAAGCATGCCTTTATGGAGAAATTTAAAAACTATATATGTAAAAAATGTCATATGTACATTTCTCTCTACCTCCAGAACTAAAAAGAAAAAGCAAACTGACAATGATGTGGGAAACAGAGGCAGAAGAAAATTATTAAATTTCCTTACCCACTGACAAGCCCTTGAAACAGGCAGAGTGACTCTCCTCTAGGGACTCAACTACCCCTGCCTCAATCAAGGGCAACAGGCAGAGTGAACTTCACCTTAAGGCTTTGCTAAGGGCAAAGAACAATCCTAGCCTGACTGACCCCCTACCCCCAACCAGGATCCTGTAAGTCTACTTTAACATTTCCTTTGGAAACTTTATCTCTAAACCTCCAAGATAGTGTCCACAATCATTCCCAAGCATATGGCCCACTGATATACATCTAAAGGGTCTAACGAGAAGGTTTTATTACTGCTAATGAATAACCTTTTCCCCAGACAATAGTTAGCCCCTCAAGGTCCTAGAAACCTTGCTTCCAAAATTCCTTAGGGGCTTACACCATCCCTAATCCCCTCCCCCAACTTACAGGTATATAATAGACCACTCCTCACATCCCTGGGCAGCAGCTCTTCCTGCCCATGGGTCCTATCCCCCTGCTTTAATAAACCACCATTCTGCACCAAAGATGTCTCAAGAATTCTTTCTTGGTCATTGGCTCCAGACCTCACCCCACCGAACCTCACCTATGTTCTAGAGCTTCATCAACAAGTGGGGAGAAACGGGGTGCTGCAGGAGAGTAGCCCATCCTCTTCACCTTGATAATGCCTGAAAAAATGACTTTGTCCACTTAGGGAAAGACAAACCAGATCATCTCACTCATATGTGTAATTTAAGAAACAAAACAAATGAAGATAGAGGGGAGAAAGAAAGAGGGAGGCAAACCAAGAAACAGACTCTTAACTATAAAGAACAAACTGATAGTTACAAGGGAGGTAGGCGGGTTACAGATGGCTGAAATAGGTGTTGGGGGTTAGGAGTACACGTGTGATGAGCACTGGGTGTTGTATGGAAATGTTGAATCACTTTATCGTACACTTGAGACTAATATTACACTGCAAGTTAATTGGAATTTAAATAAAAACAACAAAAAAATGACTGTCAAAATTGTTTGTAAACATGCTAATCAATCTTCCTGATAGTTTCTAACAGAGAAAGATCATGTAAAATATTAATCTGTGGAATGCTTTTAGCACAATGCTTCTGGCCTGTCTAGGCTGCTTATGATAAACAAACCCAGAATTCATGTTTTTTTGAGACATAGCTGTTATGCCCCAATAATGGGTCCGTGATTAAAGGAGCGAGAATGATACAAAGCGAAGGTCAAGCAAAGCTTTATTTCGCACCAAGCGTCAAGAATCTAACTGAACATTCAGGGACGCACCTCTTACAAGAGAGGGCGACCCTTCTCTGTTTCACAGACTAGCTTTTAAGGGCAAAGGCCATGCGGTCGGGCCTGGCCACGCACAGGTGGCCAATGAGATTGTAACACACACAGGAAACTCCACAGTGATGCTAGGTGACCAATTGAGTTACAATTTACCCTAGTAGACATTTGAACCAGCCTATTACACCTTGATTGGGATTGGCACCCAAAGGGCGGGGCCCATACTCCTTGGTAACCAGGGAGACAGTATGCATCCCCCCACACTGATCAGATGTCTCCTCCTGGCCTGACCCACCTTTGTATCTGAGCTTTGTTACCTGAAGCTGGTTTCTGGGACTTGTCTCCAAGTAAATCCCCTGGGGGAAGGGGAGCAGGGACAGTTTCTAAATAGGTCCTTACAATAGCCAGTGGTGGTGGGGCGGAGTTGGCTCAAACCGGTTCACTGAGCACCAGTCGTGTACATACGTTTCTTACTCCAAATCCACTGGTAGCTTAAAATCATCTGTGATATATTCACATCACAAAAACTAGAATATGCTATAAATCAAGACTATTGTGCCATCAATCCTCACCCAAGAGCAAGTTGTTGAAAAGACAACAGCTGGTCATAAATGTTTTTCCCCTTATTTTGGTTCTATTTTAAAGAAACATCCCTGTCTGTCTTTCTTTCTTTTCTTTTCTTTTTTTCTTTCTTTTTTTGGGGGGTGCACAATGGTGGTTTATTAAAGCACAGGGACAGGACTCATGGGCAGAAAGAGATGCTGCATGGGTGTTGTGAGCCAAGACTGATTACAGAGTATGGGGTTGGGGGAGGTAAGGAAAAGGGAAGTTGCAAAAGGATTTTCATATGTTAAAGAAGATTCACAGGATACTGGAGATCTTGCCATTGTCATGTTAAGGTTGTTTTTCCCTCTAGCAAGGCATTAACATAAAGATAGTTTGGAGCTTCCTGGAGGATCATTACATTCCACCAGTTTCAAGTATCTGTCAATGGGCTGGAGGTTATAGGACATTTAATTGTATCTACATTTCCTTCTGGAAACTAGTTTATTGATAGAAATGCTTTGTTCTTGTAGATTGCTAAAACAATTGTAAAGTGAGGGAGACTCGGGTCTCGCAGGATTATGAGCTCTATTTGTTTTTCTTTCCTTAGGTTTAGGGCAACCAGGGGTGCCTGAGGAACATCACAATATCTCATGGGGAGATGGGGGTGGCGGTGGTGTTGGGGCGGAGTTGTGGGGTGTCAACTTCTGCTTTGTCATCAGCTTGCCTTCTGTTCCCTCATCATTTTGCCCCTGAACAATTTTGTCCCTTAAATCTAAAGTTGTTGAGGGTGGAAGGTCTCATCTTCTGTAATGTCTTCCTGCTCAGTAGGGGGCATAGAGAAGTCTCCAGCTGCGTCCTCCTTTTGTAACTCCCCTATACATTTCCCAACTGACCAATATTGACACCTCCATCTTTCAAAAGAGTTCCTTCTCCCTTTATGTTTGAACTAAATAAGCACATCTTCTGTTTTGGTCATTGTTTCTCATATGTTATCCAGAGAATTTGCTACTCTTCCTATAGCCCATGCTTCTAATCCCCACTGGATATAGACTGCTAGAAAATGATAAATTCATCTAAGTAATCACTGGAGTAGGAAATGGAGATATTTCAAGACCCAAGTAACCCCCTTTGTGTAAAATGATTGCCACATACATCACTTAGAGACTTGTCATTTTGAACATGGAGCAGGAAACAAGGAAGAACTGGGAAGATGTATTGATGTTCTTCAGATTCCATGATACCCCACCACTAAGGCCTTTTACATGTATCTTTTGGATAATTAGGAAAGTTTGAAAATGGGTAACATCATTCATTCTTGGAGCCAAATTTGACTATTTGACTCAGGATATTTTCAACAAATAGTGAAGAATGAATATATTTAGTAGCATGTGCTGTTCCAGCTTCTAACCGGCAGCTCACCCACTTGACCCTCAAAAACCAAAAAAGGAGCAAGAATCTGAAGAATTCATAACAACTACAGAACGTTTTGAAAATCAATAAATCAGTAAAGGCTCCTTGGAAGCAGTCGGTATCATGGATTGGAGTATGTAGGTGTCAGAGGACAGAGCTGGCTGTGAAGCAGCACTGAACTGTCAAGCTATAGAAAGACATTGCTGCTCTATTTTTGGCTTCCACATTTCGGTATGAAGATAATTAAGGTTTTAAGCTGCACCAAAGGACAAGATCAAGGCATTGTAAGAGCCCTGCTGAGGTGAGGATTTAATAAAAGAAGGTGACAGTTGATGCCATCAAACTTTGGAAATTAACTTGACAAAAACTGTTTAATTCTAAACCCCAAAGCTTTGACCAAGGATGAATCTCAGACCAAAGGAGCTGTCTCCTGCAGATGCAAAGAGAAATAGATATGGTGTGGGACTTCCAAGATGGCTGAGCAAAGAGGTCAGCAAGTCCTCTCCCAAATAAGCAAGAAAAAGATTGGGCAAAGTGGTCAGAAATAATCATTTAAAGACCCAAGGAAATGATGAGAAGGCATGTAACAATTTAGAAACATATTCAAGAATATCTACTAAATCTCAGTAACAACAATAGGAGTATGACATTTTAACTAGGAGCTGCTCCCAGGTCCATGGTGTAGATCTTCTACGTGGCCAAGCAGGGAAGAGGAGGAGGGCTAGCAGCTCTGCTCTTTGGCTGCAGGAGGTTGACTTTATTTGGGGTATGGAATGTCAAAAAAACTGTCAAGATCTTAAAAGATTTATCTAGGACCACATAGCCGGTAGTGGGCCAGACCAGCTAAAAACTCCAAGAATAATTTTATTCTACTCAGTCCTGTCTCAATTTCTTGTAATGCAAACCTTAGCATGGGGCATCTCACTTAATTTTTCCAATTTTCTCAAACTCCATATTCTAAGACTGGTTCCTTTTGAACACCAGTCTACAAACACAAAAGGTCTCTTAGAAAACCTATAATTTCTTTCCTTGAAGCTTTCAAACCTCTTAATTTACCTCACTCCATCCTTTTCTTAGATTATCCCTGGTAGCTTGTAGAAATATCCAGTATACTGAATCAGACTCATTTTGTTGTTGCTGCTGTTTTTCTAAACTGCCCGATGTTACAGCTACTGTACGTAAATAGTCTGTCTGAGTCTCAATATAAAAGAGACCACAGTGCAAACAACCATTGTAGAAAGTATAGCACGTCCACATTGCCCATTGGAGGAGTGTGTCACCATTGCCTTCTAGCCTGCCTCCACGGCTCAGCTAATCCTACACCTCAAGATCCATAGCTTCTCATACAGACTTAATCTCCTATTAGCATTGTTATAAAAAATAATATGCATCGGCTTGAAAGTTACAGAAAACACAATTTTAACTGGTATAAACAGTAAGTGGATCAAAGCTCAAATAGGTTTCAGTCAAAATTTTCTATGGTTTTTTACCATCTATCACTTAGCTCTCCTCTCTGCCATAAATCCATGTTTGTCCTGATAACAAACTGGTTTCTGCTGTTCATGTGCCATATGAAACTCAGAGGGAATGTGTCCAGAGATGTGTCCAGAGACTTCTATCACTGATCTGAATCATAGATGACCAATCTTTGGTCCCGTGAGAGAATATACACTATCAGTTTAGGGTTTAGTTATTGGGAGCAATGATGCATGTCAGAGAAGGAAGATTTGCTCCTACTGATTTCTTCCAGGAAAAAAAAAAAAATACAACGCTATAAAACAGAGGGAGAAAGTTTCACATGGGAGACCCTAGGTGCTATTAGAAAAGAAGAAGGTGAAGAGATTCTGTGGTGTAGATAAAACACAGAATGTACTCTATGCCCTGATTTGTACTTTCTTTTTTTCTTTTTTTAAAAAATTTATTTATTTATTTTGAGAGAGATTGAGAGAGAGAGAGAGAAAAAACAGGAGAGGCAGAGAGAGAGGAAGGGAAAATCTCAAGCAGACTCCACACTGAGCATGAAGCCCCATACAGGGCTCAATCTCAGGACCCTGAGATCAAGACCTGAGCTAAAACCACATAGGTGCCCCCATGTTTTCTTTATCGTGGAGTAGAAACCAACATAATACACCCGAAGTAAGAAAAAAAAAAAAGTTACTCAAATTTAAGAAAGTTTGTATTTTATAAAGCAATTTTGTAACACATTCAGACTTAATCTAAATTTGTATTTGCTAATACTAATGCTTTTAATTTTGTATGCTCCATAAAATAATTTTAAAATTACACTAATACATATTTGATTCAGAGATGCAGCAGTGTTATTACACCATTAATTCTGCCATTTACACTATATCAGTATGTTAATAGAGGATAGACCTAATATAGCAAAACAAAACATAAAAGATAAGTCAGTCTTAAGATTTTAAAGAGTAAGCTTTTGAGAAGTGTAAGCAAAACACGATTTAAGTGAACTCTAAAGTTTAAATTTATCTCAACATAAAGAACACCTAGTTCCCATGCAAAAGCCATTAAGAATGAAGAATACCTAAGGAAAGATTTTTCATTCTTTTATAAAATCAGAGGCATTCAGTCAAGTTTGGAAATGATACAAATTAAAGATAGAATTTTCTGTGTGCTTTTATATAATGAATACAATAAAATAAATTGAAATGTAATAAAAATAAAGATTCTATACATAAAGCAACAAAAAAAGGAATGTATCAAAGTATTAGATCATACTAAACCTACAGTAAGTGCTTCCTGAATAAATAAGTGAACCTAAGTTGCTTTTGTTTAATTTTATACTATCCCAAGTACAAAGTCATTTTTATTTTAATTTTAATGAGAAAACAAAACTCTGGAGGATGAGTTATGTTATTTAGTGAAGATCATGTATAAACTATTTTATTTTTATTCTAATTTTTAAAAAAGATTTTATTTATTTGATAGAGAGAGACACAGCAAGAGAAGGAACACAAGCAGGGGGAGTGGGAGAAGCAAGCTTCCTGTTGAGCAGAGATCCCAATGTGGGGCTGGATCCCAGGACCCTGGGATCATGACCTCAGTTAAAGGCAGATGCTTAATGGCTGAGCCACTCAGGCACCCCAAAAACACTATTTTAAAAGAAAAAAATCTCAGAGTACTATTATAATTTAGGATGTCCTTTTTGTGTTTGCATATCCAATTACAATACTTTGCAAGAATTTCTCTTGGGGGCTTTGTGGGAACAGATGAAATGCTTTTAAAACCCTCAGGTGATTTTTGGGGAGGACTGAAGCACAACAAAGCAACTAATTATTGAAGACATAAGAAAAGTAATAATACCATAAAAATTAGTGCATTGTTGGCAAGGATATTTTCCTACATAAACTTAATTTTCATAAAGTTGGCTAAAATATATTGTGGTTTCCTGTGGTCAGAAATGTTATGCTCCTGGTGGTTTTAATAAGGTTAAATCATAATATTAATAAAGATAATTTATATAATGCAATGGCAATAAAATTCACTTTAAGAAGAACATGTGAGACAAGATTCAATATTCTGTGCACTCATTTCTTTTTAGTTCTCAAGTTCAAGTGTTGTTTCTCTCATTTAATATAGGAAATTGACTGGATTATGTTTCTTTCTTAAGAATATGTTGAAGTATTTATCTGTCCCAGGATTTTTAATTAAATAGACTGTATCTTACATGTTTTGCATGCAATAGTGCTGGCACACAATATTTTGGGGGAAGCATGTGGTACAAACAATAATGTGAGTAGTGACCTATTGGCATTTTTTTTTAATTTGCTATAAGCCTATAAATTGCAGAATTCACTATCAGCTATGATAACATGGGTGTCCATATCAAGTAGTAAAATTTCTAGAAATTGCTCTGAAAAGCAAGTTGAATACCTAAGGATTTCTACACTTACAAAACAGAGCTGAAAATAAAGGCTAGTGGTTTTCTATGTACAATTAGAATCTTTTCTGCTCCATATGGAAAGAAGTTGAATTTGAAAGGTAAAAAAAAAAAAAAAAAAAGAAAGAAAGAAAGAAAGAAAGAAAGAAAGAAAGAATATCCTTAAGATTAAGTCAAGTTCTCAGAAACCTCTAATGGTTGTATGGTTGTATGGTGCCAAAACAGTGTCTTTGAAGGACATTACGAAAATCACCTAGGTCAAATATTTACAATGTTTGCAGAAGAAGGTAGGTGATGGTATTTTGAATGAGGGATGCTGATGATAAATGATTAACAGGGTAATAACAGTTACAGTATTTGGGGTGGTTTTCACAGAGAGGGTAAGTATGATAATGAATCCCCAGTGAGTGATTAGAATACTCAAGGCAGACTGAAAAGGGAACTATTTTTCTATGGTTAGAGAAAGAGATGAAAATTAAAGGTATTCACCAGGTATTGAAGGAAATTTGTGTACTACTAAGACTGGAGATCAGGATTTCATCGATTTATTCATTCAACAAATATTTAGGGTAAATACAGTAAATGCACAACATTGTGCATAATCTCTATAGGTGATACAAGAATGAATACTACCTAGTCACTGGGTAATATAAAACAAAGGGAGAAGAATTATTGGAAAAAAGCAAGTATATGATATACAACAGGGGTCAGAAAATATGCCCTGTGAGCCAAATACAGAACACCAGTTTTTATAAATAAAGCTTTATTGGCATACAACAATGTTCATTTATTTACAAAATGTCTACAGCTGCTTGCGTACTACAATGACAGAGTTGAGTCATTTTGACAAAAACCCTATGGCTGACAAAGCCCAAGATATTCTCAATCTGGGCTATTCCAGAAACAGCTTGCCAACCATTAGGAATAAAACATAAACAGTTTTCAACAAGCCACCCAGGTGCCCCGAGATTCATTATTTTAATCAAAATTCTACTAAGTCAGAATGATATAGGTGGTTAGGTGTTAAAATATGTAATACTCAGGGGGCGCCTGGGTGGCTCAGTGGGTTAAAACCTCTGCCTTCGGCTCAGGTCATGATCCCAGGGTCCTGCGATCATGCCCTGCATCAGGCTCTCTGCTCAGCAGGGAGCCTGCTTCCTCTCTCTCTGCCTGCCTTTCTGCCTACTTGTGCTCTCTGTCTGTCAAATAAATAAATAAAATCTTAAAAAAATATATGGAATACTCAGAAGAGGATTCTATGGTCTAGAGATTTTAAATAATACTCTTATTCTCAAGTCCAAACACAAGTCTTCTATTTCAGAAACAAACCATTTATTTTCATGGTCTCCTAAAATAAAAGCACTGTGATATTGTGATATTTCCCTCTCTCTCTCTCTCTCTCTCTTTTATTTTTTTTTTAATTTTTTTTTTTTGGTCTATTGATATGCCCTAACACCTGCAAAGATTAGTCCAAATAGTTGATTGACTAACTGAGTGAATGAAAGACTCAATCAAACTGGACTTGAGTTAGATACAAGATTTGGGATTTGGAGCTGATATTGTCATGGAATAAGATATTTGTGAACCTTAGCAGATAAGTATATTCTGCATGTGGGAAGGATATGGAACACTGTGGGCCGGAAGACGGACTGTGGTAGCCAACTTCCACAATGACCCCCACAGTCATTTCTTCAATAAACATGTATTGTTTTAAGCTACCAAAGTTCATGTAATTTTGTTATGTGGTAATATATAACTAAAAATTTTACATATATATTTGCATTATACTTATACACACATGCATGCACATAAGCATGTTAACACAGAATTTTTACCTAACCAAGTTCAATCTAAAGTTATATAAAATTAATCATGCACAGAACTATAAGAATAGGTCAGGAAGGTACTTCCTGAAAAAGGTATTTAGTCTTTCTAAATATTTAAATGTATTATAAAATCACAATATTTAAAACAGAGTGATTCTGGTACATGAATAAAAAGAAAAACCAGTGAACAGAAGAAAGGCAAGTTCAGATATACAGTAAATTTGACATTTCAAATAATTGGAGGAAATATGAATTTTTTAACAGATTTTATGGATCTATTAGAAACTTGGGGAAACAAAATTTAATTCTTACCAAATATAAAATTCAATTATAGTGTATTAAAGATTCCCTGTGGAAAATTGAATTGTAATAATTACAAACATAAGGAGAGGATTTACTGTTTTCTTGTAGTTGTTTGAATAATTTGATAATTTAATTACCTTAATAACAATAATTTTTATGGCAAAAAGGACTCAAAATTAGGAAAACAAAAAAATAAAAAATAAAAAATTTGATTACAGAGTTTAGACTTATTTGACAAAGCCCAATCACAAATAAACTGTTATCAAGTTTTTCAAAAGGCAAAACGATAAGATAGACTCAAAGAAAATTTCAATCCATTCCTCAGGCAAAATGACAATTTTAATATTAGGTTGATCCTTATGAGATTTCTCTTATTGCAAACCATGAAATCAAATATCAGGAATTTTCATTATATATATTTCATAGCTAGTTAGATGATAGATAGATGTGTTCCTGAAAATCACTATGATCGATTTCAATAATGCAATTGGGGAAGTAAATGGAAAGGATTCTTAATCCTTTTATGAAAAATCAAACATAAATGATTCTTAATTTTAAAAAGTTTTAAATTTCCATCACAATGAGGAAGAAATGAAAAAAATGCTAAATTAAAGACACAATTTTTACCTTATGATGTTGACAAATATTAATAAGTTATTCTTTTGCTGAGTAATTTTCATATGTTGGTTGGAATGAAATTGAACCCTTATGGAGCAGTCATTAAGAATTCCTATCAAAACTGAGGTGTAACTTTTCATCTAGATATTCTATAATGAGTTCTTTTCTTATAGATATAAATGAATGTTTGAAAAATAATGTATACATAATATTATTCATGGGGATTTTTTTTCTTTTAAAAAATACTAGAAGCAATATAATGTCCAGAGCTCCACAAATCACACCAGATACATGAAATTTTTCCATAATCATTAAAGGAGAAAACGACATATATTCTATTGTAGAAAGATCTATAAGAGAGAGTATTAAGTATAAATAGCAAGCGTAGACAATATGTGTAATTTAATGTAATTTGTCTCAAACAAAACAAGCAACAACAAAACTATAGTGTATATAAATTTATTGTGTGATTCATAGGATAGAGGTCAAGGGTTAGAAAGAAAGTCATATTAGCCATTGTCTCTGGGAACAAAATTGGGGATCAAAATTCAAGAGAAATATATCTTAGTGCTTGTGAATTTTGTAACATAGGCATTAACTACTAAGAACTAAATAAATACTCCAAACTAAAAAATGAAATATGTAGGGTTTGAATGAAATGTATCAAATGTATATAATGTTCAACTGCTAAATAAAGAAATGGTTTCAATTTTTAAACAACCCCCTTAGGATTTTTGACATAAAATATATGTATTTATATATCCATTAAAATACAGCTCCATGTCATAAATACTTCTCTTCAGAGCAGAAGAGATAAAGATTGTGACCCATAAAGAGTAATTTTTCACATGAAAAATTAAATTGCCAAAATTAATCTAATTTTCATTTTTAAAAGGAAAAAGAATAATTAATAACTATTTAGATTACTTATTAATGAAAGAGAAAGGTCTTTGCTCCTAATTAAATTTTGAGAAGTTATGCATTATTATCACCCAATACTTCAGTAAGAAAAAGTGCCAAAAAGAAGTGAAATGAGAGAAACAAGGGGTGGAAATGAGAATTGACTCCTTAAACATGGATTGCAGCCACATTATTTAATGCCATCACAGCATCCTATCATCTGCGGGCTGTTAATTTGAACGTTTTGTGCTAGCTTTTAAAACTGACCATTTTAAAAACACATAGAGTGATTTCAACTCAGATATGTCGTTAACATATTTCAGCTTTTTTTTTGACATTAGAGCAGTATAATAAACTAATTAATTTGGACAATTTATTCTATACATCTGTTTCCTAGAAGCCAAAAGGAAATGGAAAAACAAAAAGAATGAAAATCATAGAGGTTAAAGTTATTGAAATAAATTCAGAGATATTCCTTTAAAAGAGCATCTTTAGGAATGTTTTAGTCTGCAACACTAATAAGTATTCCACTGAAATGATTATGTGGGAAATTGGGCCAAATATCAAGTGATGGAAACCTGAATGTGTATTAAGAGATTTCCATGAAGTTACTAAATTCAACTGTAGTGAAGTAAATTATGAATTCAACTATACATTTTTGTCAGTAAAATTGAAAAAGGAAACAATGATAAAAGGTGAATAATAAGTATGTTTTACAGAGAAAAATATGACTTTGAAATTAATACATCAGATTATCCAATAATGTCATACAAAGGCAAATTACACTGAGGAAGTACTTGTGTGGAGGAGCTAATTTTCCTCATCTTTTTTATGATTATTGTGGTTGTTCACACTCTGCATTCTTGTTTCTTACTGAGATCTTTAGCGCAGTCTCTCTAATCATACATCTTTTGAACTACAAGGAAAAAAAAAAAAACTGAGTTCATAATACAGCTATTTACCTGGCTCCTTTCACCATAGTTCCAGAGAGCTAATTGAGTGTGACACCCCTTTTCTGCTTGGAAGATACTGCCTGCTGTCAGCATGATTTCACTCCCTATAAAATTGTCATTGTGGTTTTGCCTGTCTCTTTCAGAAAAGATGCCCTGTCTTAAAGGGGGCCAAGCCAGAAAATCTTTTTTTTTTTTCTTTTTCTTTTCTTTTCTTTTCTTTTCTTTTCTTTTCTTTTATTTTATTTTATTTTATTTCTTTTCAGTGTTCCAGAATTCATTGTTTATGCACCATACCCAGTGTTCCATGCAGAAAATCATCTTGATAACACATTTGAGATTTATGGTCCCTCTTTGAATGTATGAGGACTGGAATGATTATATTAAAACTTAGTTCCTTCAGAAAGACAGATAGATGATTATAGAGATAGATGATAGATAGATAGATAGATAAATGATAGAAAGATAATAGATGGTAGATAGATGATACATACATACATACACACACACACAAACACACACACATACTATTTGGAGATTTTGCATGGAAATATTCTACTACAGCAAGTTTCTCAAAATGTATTTCACAAGCCAGAGGTGTCACCATCAGCATCTTCAGGGAGCTTATTAGAAATATAAATTATTAGGCCACACCCCAGATGAACTGAATCAGAATTTCTGGGAATGACACCCAGCCATCCATATGTAAGAAACTCTCCAAGTGTCTGATACATGCTCAAGTTTTGAGAAATAAATTGAAAAGAAATAGCCTGGGATAGTGGGAAAATAATTGAGCTCTAGAATGGGAAGTACCTCATTGTGAGTACTTACTTTTGGAATGGAAGTAGTTGATTATAATTGTTTAATATCTTGGTGTTTGTGAATCTATCAACTGTGTTAAAATTCTGTCCATCAATTAAGGGTTGTGAAAGCTGAACCAAGATACTCAATACATTGTTTCTAATTTTTATCTTCTGGAATGAAATCATAAGTGTAGTCTTTAATGGTTGTTTAATAAGGACTTAATATATTCTAGTTATTGTATTTTGGTTTTAGTATTATTGATATTGTATGTTCTCTTATGCCAAATGCTTCATCTTCTGAGTACCAGTCTCTTGTATGAAAAGAAAAGAAAAGAAAACAAACAAACAAAAAAACAAAAACCAAAAACCAAAGTGAAACAAAAATTTGGAAAATAATGCCTACCTTGGAAGAAGTACTGTACAGATCAAATCTGAAAATGCACGGTGTGGCATTTAAGACTGGTCCAGACTTCGGTACATAAACAATTCAGGGTGGCTTTTTATTTGTTTGAAATTATAATTTTTTAACTTGCTTTTACCTTTTGAATGCTTTCATAGCTAAACATTAACTTTAGCACTTTCTTCACTTTCTCTCTTGCTTCAAGGCAGTTCCTATTTGACATTCTTCATTTAGCCATAGAACGGGTCTCTCAAAATGACTATGCCCCAGGCTGAGCTGCTGACTGGCATTCTCTTTTGCCTTCCCCCAGCCAAGACTGCCCCTCTCTCAACTACTTAGTGAAAGGTCTTTGCTTGCTGAGGCAGAACTTTCAAGACTCTATGATTCTTCTCTTTCTCTTCATCTTACCTTTCATATGTGATCTTTCTAATTTTTTTTTCCCTTTATTTAAAAATACATCCAGAACCTGAGCACATCTCACTACCTCTACTCTGGCCTTAGTGACCATCATCCTCCCTTACCTGTTTCTTCAACAGCCACCTAACTCATGTCCACTGTTAGGCTGCTGTCCTCCTTTAGCCATTTGCCAATACAGAAGCCAGACTGATGTTCCTAATAAGTAGGCCATATCCGTCTTTCCTCTCTTTAAATACCAATTGTTCCCCATCTTACTCGGAGATAGAACCAGTCTCCCAACTCAGGGCTTCGCAAACGACCTGCGGGGCAAAGAAAATCCCTCCCCCATCCATCCAAGTTTTCATGGACCAATGCTTTTGTAAAATTAATAAATTTTTTAAAAATGAATTCATAGAGATTTTTAAAAAATCAAACTGATAAACGCTTGGATGCCATAGGAATGTCAAATAGCCATAAAAATGTTTAAACCCTTTTAATATCTGTATTTATCTTGGCACTAATTCATGGATCACTTTTGGAACAGCCCTGTAGCGAGCAATCTGTCCATACTCCTGTTTGGCCTCATTTCCTACAGCTCTTTCCCCTTGTTCAGTTGAACTGCTGTGTGTGTCTCCTTCAGAAGAGCAGTCACACTTCTAGACTTTTGCCTTTGCTAATGTCTCCATTTACAGTTTTTCTTCCTGAAGTCTGCATGTGTAGATCCTAACTTGCTTTATTAAAAGGTCAGTTTCTCATTGAAGCTTTTTCCTGGTTGCCTACCTCAAATTGCACTACCCTAAACATTTCTTGTCCACAGCCTCTGTTCCTCCTTCCCACTTAATCATTATTACCATAACGAGTTTTTGCCTACTTATGTTGTTTATTGTCTGTCTCCTCAACCAGAATGTAAGCTCCATATAGGGTAGAAATTTGTGTGTTTTTTCATTGCTGTGCCCACAGTGGCTAGAAATGTGCCTGAGACAAAATAAGTGTTCCGTACATTTTCACTGAATTGTGAAGGGATGAATAAATGATATTATATTTCTAACAGCATGCAGATCCTAAAATTGCCATAAAATTACGGTAGTTATGAGAATCCTCAGTAGAAAACACATTTTAACAAGATAGGTATAATGACTAGAGTGGTACTTCATAAAGCCAAGGCTCATTGATAGCCCTATATAATTTCCCAAATTATGAAAGAATATGCTAGTTCTAAATTATTTGAATTAAGGCACATTGTACTAAAAGAAATAGTTAAAATTCAATAGAAACCCTTCAGAAAATAGTAACTCAGACTAGTTTTCAGGAGTGATGTAATTTCTCATTTTGATTTGCAATTAACTGTCATTTAGATTTTGTTTGCTCATTGGTTGAATTCCTTTATTAGTTCTTCAGGAAATCACAATTGCTGGACAAGACTAGTTCGTTACTCCAGTATAGTCAGGCAAAAAATTAAATAAAAATCACCTAAACTAACAAAACTCCTGAATCCGGGTATAACAATCATTTTACTTTTCAAAACCATTTATTGTTCAGAAAGACTTATGTATGTTCCAAAGATTTTTCAAAACATACTTTTCTTAATTTCCCTAAAGTTTGTCAACTTCCAAAACACTCTTTTACAGGTACAAATGAACTAATTGGACAATTTCCAAGTACCGTGTACCATGTACTATGATACTGTATATAAATATTCCTGGAGGACCACTTAATCTAATCTATTTTAAAGAAAAGGAATGTGAATTTTGGAAGGCTAAATGGTTAATAAAAAGACAGTTAACAGACAGATTTCTCTTACTCCCAATCCAATGTTATTTACATCATACAATAATAACTCTCATAAAGACTTTTGAAGCAATCATAAAATAAAAATAGGCAAAATCCCCCTAATTCTAACCTAAAAAGGTGATTAAACAATAAGTCATTAAAAATTACATATGTGTGTTTTAAGTATTTAATTTTATTTTAAAACAAATAAGTAGCATTTTCTTTGCTGAACATTTGACCTACAGCTAAAGCCTTTGAATATGGATCTGTCCAAGGACAGTGAATTCTTTTACCCATACATGAAGGATTACCAATTTGGATTTTTAAAAAATCAGGCGAGAACTTCAAAATTCTCATGAAGTAATCTAAAGGGATGATCATTTAGAAATGTATCATTCCTGTCACTACATTAGAGTAGGCTTATACTGATCTAACATAAGAAAAAGGATACTTTTTGCAACTCTTTTTTTACCTTTCTGGTTTTCAAGAAAGTATCCTTAAAACACATTTCCTTCTTTTCATTTTTATTTATTTATTTTTAAAGATTTTATTTATTTATTTGAGAGAGAGCATGAGAGGGTAGAAGGCCAGAGGGAGAGGCAGACTCTCCATGGAGCTGGGAGCCAGATGCAGGACTTGATCCCCGGACTCCGGGATCATGACCTGAGCTGAAAGCAGTCACTCAACCAACTGAGCCAACCAACCATGCCATTTCCTTCTCTTTAAGACTCCAATCTGTCTTGTTAAAAATAAATAAATAAATAAATATGTGGCACCTGGAAGGCTCAATAGGCTAAAATTCCAATTCTTGGTTTTGGCTCAGGTCATGGTCTCAAGGTTGTGAGATCAACCCCACCAAGGACTCCACGAAGAGTCTGCTTGAGATGCTCTCTCTCCCTTTCTCTCTTCCCATCCCCCCACTCCTATGCACACTCTCTCTCTCTAAAATATATAAATCTTTAAATGAATCTTAATTATGTCACAACAATAAAATATACTTAACATGAATAAACTTAAGAACCAATCTAAGTTACCATATCATCAATTTTAGGGCAGTGGGCCAACAGGTTGAATGACAGTCTATTGGCCATAAGTAATTAGCTTCCAATGAGCATCAATAGGTGTATTTTACAACTGAAATAGATGTCTTTGTTTAATATTCAGTTATTTAAAGAGATTTTAATAAGAGCACCTCTATAGTACTGATTACCAATACTATATTTGTGTTTATCTCAACCATTGAAGCTAAACATTAGTGCTAAAATCCACCGAGTGCCCAGACGGTATTTAGAATATGCATTATATTGGCTCATTGCCACAAGGAGGCAGAGCAGATATCACAGTGGTCCTGATTGAATTTTCAAACATAATCATATAGAGACACCTTCATTAAATACCGACTTTTAGGTAATATATTTTATTATTTGCCCATCCAAGCTATATAAAAAGAGCTTATATTCAATCATTTGAATCACTCATTTTGATGCAAGGTGGGTGGGCATTTATAAGTTAAACACAGGTATACAAATACATATTTGGGAAAATGAAAAAAAAGTTCATTTTTTCCCAGTTAATCATTCACTGTACTTTGTGCATGCTCAAAGAGCTAATTCAGTGTAGGTACATCTGTTTATTATTCTTTCATGGTAGACGCTGATAAACACTGAAAAAATGGCACCAGGATGTAGGAAGGCATAAGGAAGTGGGAGATGGGGAATGGCTTAGAAGTTGAAATTAATAGTCGTATTCCATCTTTAATATTTTCTTAACTAAAATTATGTATGATAGGGACATGTGGGTGCCTCAGTCAGTTAAGTAACTGCCTTCAGCTCAGGTCATGATCCCAGTGTCCTGGGATCAAGTCCCTTATCGCGCTCCCTGCTCAGTGGGGAGCCTGCTTTCTCCCTCTGATTGCAGCCCCCCTGCTTGCAGGCATGTTCCCTCTCTCTCCCTTTCCAACAAATAAATAAGTAAAATCTCTTAAAAAATAAAATGATGCATTATGAAAGTAAAATAAAAATGTATATTATATATACATGTGTGTACATATATGTACATGCATTGTGTAGATATACATATCTGAAGAATTATGACATAGAAATACATAGTACTTTGGCATATTTTATGATACTTAAAGTGAATACCCCCTTGAAGTGATTAAGGGACTGTGCTATTTTAGTATTTACTCTTATTAAGAAGGGAGGGATAACATTTTAACAGGCTCATAGAGTTTTTTTTAAGATTTTAATCCAATTAAGAGGGTTTTTTTTTTTTTTAAATTCATGATGGTTTTGAAATTGCTTTTCTTTTCAAATTGAGGAAACATGTTATTTTTCTGGAAAGCTTTATATAGTGCACTTATTATGAATGACAAAACCTAACAGTAGTACTATCAATACCAAAATGACTATATTTTCCAAGAAAATAGTTGAAGATTTTAGTAGTGATGAAAACATGAACTGATCTTGAAAAAAAATCCATTTCTGTGGTAACCTAAATGCATAAGATAGGACTTTAATAACTAATGATAATGTTCCTGTGAAGACTAAGGAACACCGAGCATGATAAAATTTCTAACTAAACCATGTGATAAGCTGGCACAAAGTGCAGCTTCTGCAAATAGAATTGCTTTTAGAAAAAGTTCATTGAAAAGATAAATTATCGTTTTTTCCCCTAAACACCATCATCATTCTCAGAATAGTGTTTTACTCCTTTTGCAAAATTATACCCAATAATTAAACATTAATAGAACAAAAATACCAGTTTTGTGAACTCTCATTTTGCATTCCAGAAGCATTCTACTGAGGGCTGAAGAGGAGAATGACAATTCTCCCTGAACAACACATTCTCTTCAACATTAGACCAAAGTTGTTTTTTGAGAACAAAATAATTTCGTTTCTATAAGCACTGATACAGCCAAGAATATTAAAATAATCAATGAACAGTGCGCTGCTGATTATCCTTCATTTTGTCAAATCCCTAATAGGCTAATGTTTATTCTGTATTTTTTTTCATGATAAGCCTCTTTCTTTATGCTTCTTTGATTTCTCTAACTGAAAGTTGAAAAGCTCTGTAGAGTGTCTTGCAAAATGTCCTATTTAATGAAAATGGTTGTACTAAATAAAAAAGTGTATCTTAAACATTGACTCTAAAATTGGATAAGATAACATAAATTTGTTAAAATACTAAAATATGTTGGATAATAAATCGGCAAGAATTAGTACTAAAAAAGTTATTATAAAAAACCTCTTTCAAGATTCACGGAAAGAGAAGAAAATCTACCAATTGGTTGTATTTTAAGAAAATATAAAATATAGGGGCACATGGGTGGCTCAGTTGGTTAAGCATTTGCCTTCAGCTCAGCTCACAGTCTCAAGAGTCCTGGTATTGAGTCCCACATCCAGCTCCCAGCTCAGCAGCAAGTCTGCTGATCCTTCTCCCTCTGCCCCTTATCCACACTAACATTCTCTCTCTCACTCTGCTCTCTCAAATAAATAAAATCTTTAAATATATATATATGTACATTTATACATATATAAATATATATACACATATATGTACACACATATATACATATACATACATACACACAAAAATATATGTGTGTATATGTGTGTATACACATGTGTGTATATATATACACATATACATATACATATATATATATATATATATATATATAAAATATAAAAACACAACCTCTGAAACCTAATTTAGAAGACAATTCCAAAAAATTACTTTAAAAATATGAAATGTGCTCAGGATGAGCCTTATAAAGGAATTCACTCTCAGGTTAGATGACTGATATTTTAGGTCTGTTTTAGGATTCTAGTGTTCTCATTATTACTTGATGTCTTCGTCAGTTTGGGCCGTTATAACAGAATATCACATCTAGGTGGCTTAAAGAACAGAAATTTATTTTCTCTCAGTTGGGAGGCTAGGAGTCTGAGACCAACGTACCAGCATGGTGAGGTTCTGGTGAGGTCTTTCTGCCTAATTTGCAAATAGCCATGTTCTTGCTGTGTTGTCACAAACCCCTTTTTTCCACCTCCTCTTTTAATAAATGTATCAATCCCATAATGAAGATCTAATGATCTAATATAACCCTAACTGAAAATTAGGGTTTCAGCATAAGAACCTTGAGAGGACATAGACATCAAGTTCATAGAACTTGAAGTGTATCACTTAGGCCCAGATTACAAATATATGAACTCTGATTCTGTATTTTTATCATAATATATTTCTTCTAAGAAGGTTTTATATATTTTTTATGATAATTCATAAACACACACACAAACACAAAACACACACACACATGCTCTATAGATTGAATGTCTGTGTGCCCTCAAAACCCATCTGTCAAAACCCTAATCTCTAATGTGATGGTATGTGGAGTTTTGGCCTTTGGGAGGTAAACAGAATATGAATATATATATTCTATTATATCTGTAACGTTGTAGTGAAATTTAGCTTACATAAACTAAATTATATCTCTTTGGTGTGGCTCTTACTTTCAGCTTTTATATTTCCTCAGATCATCAATTATTTTTTTTCTAGAGTTATTTATCTTAACTTCAACCTCACAGCTAAGTGCTTTGTCTTCTGCCAAGCAATTTGTACTTAGTTTAAACAGCAAATAGGAAGCTGAATAAGATTATTGTGAAAGTATTATCCTTTTTTATTCCAAAATATGTATTTCCTATGTTAACATTTTTGAAATCATGACATATTTTAAAATCAAAGTCAAAAAAACATGTGCCAGCTACCAGAGGGAAAATTGTGATGCATTTAGCATTGTCCATGCAAACTTAAATTTAGCCAAGCCTAGAAGGAATGTGAATGTCACCTCAGTTAAATTTTTTGCGTTGGTGTTTTCTCTTCTGTTTGAACTATCCCACATCAGACAATGCAAGTAGGGAAAGAAAATAGCTAAATCTTAGAATAGATAATGACATATTCAAAATGTCAGAGGTTTGTGAGACTGAGAGGCATCTTGTGGAGGGAGGACTTTTAGCAGGTCCCCAACTATCTATTTGCAAAAAGCTATTCTAGCTTTCTGAGAATCTATTTAGTTTTCAACAATACATAAGTCTAGTGGAGGTGGAGATGGGGTGGGGATGCAGTTTAACCAAGCAAAAGCATCATAGGAAACTCATATTCTTCACATGGATTGAAATTGTATTATCTGTTCTAAATGTCTAGAACAAGATCTAACCTAAGTATTGGGCATTTCCCCCTCACCCCAAAAAAGTCATATGTTGTTGTTACAGTTTCATAATTGCATTGGTCATGAGTGAGTTACAGAAAACTTTATAGTTCAGATTGAAAAAAAAGCTTAAGTAGCATTTTAGTTTTTGCCTAATATTCATTGTGCTCTTTTTGTTCCTCAAGAACTATCTTCAATATATTATATGTATATATATATATCAATATATTATATGTATATATGTATATATGTATATATATATATATATATATCAATATATTATATGTATATATAAATACTTACTTTTCATCTTTTCCAACAGCCTATGAAGCACTATTACTTGTCCTGGCCTACAGATGAAAAAATTAATATACAAAAGTTAAGAAAACTATTAATATAGTATAAAGACAAAAATCAAAAAGCCTATCTGGTTACAGAATGTATGCTTTTCTCCACAGTATTTGCCTCTGAATTGTGTTACTTAAGAAAATGTTGTTTTAATGGCCATGTGTTGCTTTGTCTATCCACCTTCCACTGAGAAAGATTTCCTTCTTTTATGAAAATGATTCTATGCCCACTCTCATAATAAAGATTTACTGGGAACTTCCAGGAACTCCACACAATCAAGCTAGAATAAATAAAATTTTTTCTTAGGTTTTTTTTTGTTGTTGTTGTTGTTTATTTTAATGAGAAGCTTGATGTAGACATTGAATAAGTAGCCCTAATCATTTCTTTCAGCAATGTCTCAGGCTCTATGAAAGAAGCAAATCTACCAATTTGAAATAATTAAGCTAATATGGGACATGTATTTTGACACAATGACCCTGTCAGTGAGTATCCCTTACATCAATCTGGGAGTGGCTAGAAATACAGATTCATTCTAAGTGTTACAGAAATAAAGGGATTTAACATAGACCTAATGTTGGACTTACACAAATACGTAAAGAACTGGTAATGAAGGTCAAGAAGGGAAATATTCATTTGATGACTTCATTGTGAAATGCTCAAGTGGTTTTTCATAATTTGTTGGGGAAATCCCACTACCACCTTAATAGGTGTCAAAATAGTAGTCTTTCAAAGACCAAGAAGCTACTGTGCTAACACTGTGAACTCTCAAGAAAAATAGCTTTTCTTCTTACTATCTTCCAAATATTTCCAAGAGTTACTCTCAGTGGCAATCCCTAATCTGGAATCATAGACTAAAGGCGACCTGGTATATGTAATTTCTGGCTTCTCCTCTGCAATGCAATGGAGACCTTCAAAGTGAGTGATGGAAGTGCAAAGTTGACAAATGACAGAATAATATACTCTTGCCCTACAAACTGCTTAATTGTAGTACACAGTTGAGTTAGTGTTACAAGAGTAAGATCTGAGAGAGTCAAGAAACAATATGAACTATAGAAATGATGGGGTTTAATGATGCTCATTAGGCTCTTTGATAATTTACCAACGAAACTTAGTTGCACAATTGCTTGATGACTTCATGTGCAATGGTATTCACCTTGGAATTCCAGCAGCAGGTTTTACTCTAAAGGACATATCATGAGATTTCTCATTAACTGAAAGTCACTCTTACTTATGGAATATCTCTGAAGACAAACTAGGATTCTCCCAAAATAAATATACTGACATTGCTGAGATCACCAATGTCTTCACAATTTTATTCCCTCTCAATCTTTCAACATCCTTCTTATTTATGTTGTTTTTCCCCTTAAGTTTAGTACTTGGGTTCATTAATTTTTGCTTATATTTGTCATCATCTATTTCCTTTTCCCAAAATTTCTTGACAGATCTATGCCCTTTCAAATCAAATATTAATCTGTCTATCCTATAGATACATCTTTTCACACAGAAAACTGATTACTCCTAGAAAATAAAATCTATTACCTCTGAAATTGACTAAAATTTTGGTCTCCAAATTCAAGGTCTTCTTTATGATTCAATTGTTATATTTTATTTGACTCTGGAATTTCTATCTCTTAATTCCCCCTCGACAAGTCCATATTTCTTTTTCTTTCCTCAAATTCCCTAACATGGAAGGTAGAGTATCTGGAATTACCATTTAAAGAGTTTGGTGAGTGAATCCTTTCTCCCACACAAATATCAATCAACATGGTCATAATTTTGTTAGACAAACTAGAAATTGGTCAAAGAGCATATAACAAAGTACAAAGCATTTACTTAATACAAGCTATAGATAGAAACTTGGTAAGAACAAAATGGGAGGCTATATATAGATTTGAGCCAGTGCAACAGCTAGCTCCCCCAGTTTCCTATTATAAACAACCAATTCTGGGTGATACGGGCAAAACCCAGAGCTGATGAAGTCCATTCTTCCCAGGCCTGTATTGTGAAAGAGCTATTCAGGACAGACTCAGCAGTGGCTAATCAACACTGGTCCCCATCTCCCTTAACTCCCTGTTGTGAATAATTTATTTTGGGTGGGCAGTAACAGCAAATTTGTGTTGCTCATTCTCCCAACTGTACTATTTCCCATTCAGGAGGCTAACAACCAGAGGAGGTTAACAGCTCTGTGTGACCACTGAAAGTAGATAGCCAGAAGTTTAAAAGGGAGAGTAGAGAAAGAGATAGTCAAAAAAGATCCTATTAAAATCATAGCTATCCAAGTATCTGGAAAAGTATTGACATGTTCAAATCTTTCAAGAGTGAATGGAAAGAGTACTAAAAGTGTTACAACTAGTAAGTTTCCCCAACTTTGAAATCGGTTCACAGGCCACACACAGATTCAGTGGTAAGTTTTGAAGACCTAAGTCATCCAGAGGGCTTAAGCTCAACTAGTGACCAATAAATCGCTGATCACTAAGCTATCCTAACCTAGAAGAGATACCAATGAAGCCAGATTCAAAAATGAAAACGAGGGGGAAAAATCAGAATACAGACACCAAAGGAAGCACAAAGCAGAGGTAAGCTCTACAAAATTAATCCAGATAAGCTACTCAACAAAGAAACCAACAGCAAAAACAAATCTCAGAAGTAGGGTGAGTCAGATTCTAAAGTTGTTCCAATACATTATCTAAAATGTTGAGTTTTCAACAACAGCAACAAAAAAACAGAGACATGAATTTAAAAACAAAACAAAATATGGGGCGCCTGGGTGGCTCAGTGGGTTAAGCCTCTGCCTTCAGCTTGGTTGTGATCTCAGGGTCCTGGGATAGAGCCCCACATCGGGCTCTCTGCTCAGCAGGGAGCCTGCTTCCTCCTCTCTCTCTCTCTCTGCCTGCCTCTCAGCCTACTTGTGATCTCTGTCTGTCAAATAAATAAATAAAATCTTTAAAAAAAAAACAACTTAAAAAAACAAAAACAAAAATAAAAACAAAACAAAATAAAACAGGGAAGTATGGCCCATGTATACAAGGAGAGAGAGAGAGAATACTTTTCAGGGTTTTCAGGGGTCCAGATGTTGGAATTAGTGAAGAATACAGAATAACTGTTATAAAAGTTATAAAAGAATACAGAAAACTGTTATATTCAAGAACTGAAATGAAAAATTTATTAAAAGTGTTCACCAGTAGATCGGAGCTGGCAGAAGAAATAAATGAACTTGAAATAGATCAATAGAGATTATACAACCTGAAAAACAGAAAGAAAAATGAACAGAGCCTCAGAGAAATGTGGAATACCATTAGGCACATCAACTAATACATAACGTTAGTACTAGAAGGAGAGAAGAAAGACAAAGAGAGAAAAAAAAGTTTGAAGAAATAAAGGCAAAAAACATACTAAATTTCATGAAAAGCATTAACCTATACCAAGAACCTCAATAAACTGCAAGTTGGATAAACACAAAGAGAAACACATTCACACACATAGTCTAAGAGCTGAAAGCCGAAGAGAAAGTCTTGAAATACAACAAGGGAAAAATTACTCAATTTGTTTGTTACTTACTGCAATGTAGGTTTTACTTTGACAAAAGTAACTCAATAAATTGACCTATGACCTTTATGTTATCAGGATCATTTTCTGCAAATTTTACCCGTACACTTATATGTATGTTAAGAGAAATAGACTTGTAAGTTTAAGATATTTTTTCTAAATATTTTGATGATATTTCCTCACTTTTTTCTGTCTTCTAGCATTTCTGTTAAAAAGAAACTTTTCTAATTATAGATACTTAACAAATAGGGTGATCAATCACCTCGGTTTGCCTGGACAGTGCTGGTTTATATCAATGGTCACAGAGTCATCATTAGTAATGTTAATTTCTTTCAAACACAGAACAGTGTTTGAGAGCTATATGGACATTTTATTTATGTGACCCACCTTTTCTCCCTTGTTGAAAATATTACAATATATTGTAATGTTGTAAAAATATTACAACACCATACTTTTTAAAAAATCTATTTTCTTCTATTGTGCTATTTATTTGGTGGCATACTTTAATCTAGAAATTAAATCTTTAAATTGTAGGGGCACCTGGGCAGCTCAGTCATTAAGCATCTGCCTTCGGCTTGGGTCATGATCCTAGGGTCCTGGAATCAAGCCCCTCATTGGGCTGCCTGCTTGGCGGGAAGCCTGCTTCTCCCTCTCCCTCTGCTGCTCCCCTGCTTGTGTTCTCTCTCTCGCTGTCTCTCTCTCTGTCAAATAAATAAATAAATTCTTAAAAAAAATCTTTAAGTTCTATCCACTTAAAAAGTATTTTTAGGGGTGACTGGGTGGCTCAGTCTGTTAAGCATCTGCCTTCAGCTCATGTCATGATCCTGGGGTCCGGGAGCCTGCTTCTTTCTCTCCTTTTAACCCTCCCCCTCGAACATGCACTCTCCCTCTCTTCCTCTTTCCCAAAATAAATAAATAAAATCTTTTAAAAACATTATAAGTTCATCCCCTCTGGATTCTCTACTCTTCTCTATCTGGCAATTATATTCAGACATTAGATTTGCTGGACTGATCCCCTAATTTTTCAAATATAATTTCTCCATTTTTTTTTCTTTTTTTCTTATTTTTTTCCTTTATTTTCTGAGAGATGGGACACAAGTTTATTTTTCAAAACTTCTGGTTACATTTTAAATTTTATAATACTTTGAACTGGAAAGGTATCTCTTATTCTCTGATTGTTCTTTTTCTCAGCATCATTTTCATGTCCCCTATAAATGTTGTACTTGACCAGAGGTCTTACAAGATTAATAATCCCAAGGCTTCACACTTAGTGTTCATCTCCCTGGTAGTCCCTCACTGTTTTCTCAAGTTATTTTTTCTGTCTGCTGCTTTGCTTTGGGTCTTTCAAGTGAAAGATTTTTCCTTAATATCTACTGATTCTTGTCTATGACTAAACAAAGATGAGGCATTACAGAGGTATTTTAGAGGTTCTTAGTCAATGCCACAGTGCTCTAATCATGTGACCGTGAAAAAGAGAAAATGGTGGATTTCAGCTCATAGGAGTATAATGGTTGCAATTCGTAATACTGCTCTTCATTTCTCTCTCTCCATCTTTACTGATGTCTAATTAACACATATCTCCATTTACCTTGACTTTGTTTTTTCTCAACTGTGTCTGACGGAAAATGCAATATAATATTTTTAATTTTGTGTATATGTGTGTATATTTGAGTGTACATATGTGTTTATGAAGAGAGATTATATCTTGAAAGTTCCTAAATAACTTAGTGATGTTTTTATTGTTTATAAGAATATATACAGAGATAGATTTATGTAAAGAAATACATAAAATATATATAAAGAATATATCAGATTTATTTGTAACAGTAGTTGCACTCATAAGACCTATATTTATTCTGGTAGTACCCTTAGAAGTTGTAACTAAATAAAGAGGGTGTGTTTGGAACAAAAATATGTTAGATTTTTCTTTAGTTGTAAATATCTGGGGGAAGGGGAATAAAGTCATTATGACCAATCACAAAATATTTATTGAATACCTTTAGAGTAATTTTAAGGTTAGCTGAAAGATTTCAAAAGCTTCTTTCAAGTAGAGAACACTTGCTTAGAGGAAAATGGGAATCAGACTTCCTTGAACAGCATTTTTTTTTTTTAAGATTTTATCTACTTATTTGCCAGAGAGAGAGAGAGCACAAGCTGGAGGAGCAACAGGCAGAAAGAAGAGTAGGTTCCCCACTGAGCAAGGAGCCGGATGTGGGACTAGATCCCAGGACCCCAGGATCACGACCTGCATCTGAAGGCAGATGCAGCATTTATTTTTACATGAGCAAACAAATAATATTATAAAGGACTTCTGTAGGAGAACAAAAACATTATTAATTGTATTTTTTATTTATCGTAACATGCATCATCTGATGGATCAAATTTATGATAGAAGTTTAGTGTTTTTCCTTTATGCACATTATTAAAGTATATTGGAAACCCTGTACAAGTGAAGTTTCTAATACATGTATGTCCATTTTGTGGAGCTTATACCAAATTTAACATTCCAGATACTTACAAAGCTATGGTTGCTGTATCTTTAAGAGTATGCTATTGATCTTATTTATCATTTTATATAGAATTCATGTGGAATGCAAACTTCTGCAATTTTATAATTGTCTTTATGGCGAAGTATCATATACTTTACAAGAACTAAATCATAATGCAACTTCTAGGAAGGCACTGGGTTATAAATTTAGATTATGTATAGATTGAAATTTATGCATACCTTTGATACTATGCAGTTAATTTACGCTTTGTTGTTAAGATATGTAGGAGGAAAACAGTTTCAAATGCAAGTCTCAATGTATAAATGCTTTGAAATTGACCTCTATTAAAGGTCATGTAAAAAAAAAGTGTTGGAGCTATTTGAGCAGACATAAACTATCATATACAATTTGCTGTATAATAACCCTGTCTCATTGCACTACAGCAATTACATAACATTACATGCAAATAAAGCTATAATCATAGACTTATGTGTTAGCTGCATTTAAGTGTATTGCTCACAAAGTCAAACTCATTTTAAACTGCTGCTGGATTCTTATAATATACATGTTCAGACCCTAATCCTGATTACAAGAAAAAAACTGTAATTGTCTTTAGTTCAGCTCACATTAGAAGTTTACCGGAATCATGCCATTTGTGCATTAAAAATATCATAATGTATTTTATGCTTTGAGAATAATACATGCTGAATTTCATTTATCTTAAAATCCAAGGAAGAGATTAAACTTGAAAACCATATATATATATAAATGTGTGTGTGTTATGTCATTACTGGCATATTGAATCATGGTTGGCAGGAAGAGATATGATATTGTATTTTAAAACCTATGCAGTTCTTAATGCAGAGGAGCCTGATTTTAGCTGCATTAAGCACTGAGCTGCTGACACAGTGAAGGATTACACTGTAATATGGAACAGGATGATTAAATGATGTGCAAACTTCCTATTGGAGTAGTATGCAGGATACTGGAACATATGGTTCCGGATTTTTTTTCCTCCTCAATAACTACAGATCCTGGCCAGAGATTTTTGTTGATTTGTACAAAATCTCTTGATTAGAACCCTCAGCCATCTGCTATAGGATGGCAATGTCTGAAAATGTCAGCAGAAAGAGCAGAGCTAAAAACTTATTTGTGGAAAGGATTTGAAGTTACCCTAACCATGAGCAACACAGGGTGATCAGCTTCAATGTGGTCAGGAACTACTTTATACTGAGAGCAGAAAGAGGCATAAGGTCTGCTGCAAAAGCAAACATAACCACAAATATATACATTCTCTGTTGTTTATAGCTTCCCAGAGGCTGATTCTTTGTCAGCTATGAACACTAAAATGTTTTACACTGTAAAATGTGAATAATGTCTGAAATTTTCTACCATAAAAAAAATGAATAATTATTTAAATTTTTATGAGAGAGGAAACCTGCATGCAATAATATTATTCACTATATCATAATTTTAATTCTTTGCAGGACATTCTACACTACTTAATAATCTAGTTTCAATAACCAATATGGTGCCAAGTTTCATATACAACTTTCTGTTATTTGCACTGTTTGTTCAATTGAAGGTATCTCTTTCTCTGTCTCCTAATTCTTCATGCTTATATGTCAGCACAATGTACATACCCAGCTTTTCTCCCACTTTTAAATCCACCTTTTTTATTCCCTTTGCTGACAGCACTTATTTGCACTTCCCAAAATATATAAATTTGCACAAATATTCTACTCTTTATTATATTCTTGTCAGTTGGCAATCCCATTCACCTCTTCATGATTTCAATTACTACGGTGATACGCTGAAACTCTAAGAATTCTCTCTCTAAGTTGATAATCCAATTGTCAGCAGTAGGTTGGATATATCAGCATAACTTGAAAATACAGACATTGCAAAAATACACCCAACAGCCCTGCCCAAAAGGTTTTCTATTAACTAACTAAAGCACTAACTCTAAAAAAAACACAAAAAATACCTCAGCCTTTCTTTCTGAATTTCCCATTTTAATAAAGTATAAGTTAATGTTATTAGTCCCGGAAGAACTTACAATATAATGGCTCAAGAGTTGTAGGTACATGTAAAACACATATACATACATGCGGTTAATGCTAATAATATCAGCAGAAATTGCAGGGCACTCATGCCCAGTGCATGATATAATTGGCCTAGGCTTCACTTGGTTTAGACAGTAAACAAATTGGAGGGAAGACACTGTTGCATTAATATCTTAAATACATTGGTCAGGCCCCAAATGAGTGGTGCATCAGTACTCTAGCTAAACCAGGCAATCTAGATTAATACATTAAAAAAATAATTAAGCACACTGTAAATTTGAACAGTATGTGTTAAATCTATAAGTAACTCCTTCCTGTTACTCCTGCAATCCAACAGAACAGGAGCTGGAAAATCACACAAGCGTTCCTCTCAGAGAACTAACTGGGAGGAAGACTTCCTCTTTTTCTCCATCCTTTGTTCGTCACCCATAATGACTAGCTAACATCTGACATTTGAATCCAGACAGAAAGTTGCTATTCAAGCATGGTTCTGACCTTTTGAGTTTTGAGTCTTTTCCTTGTACTTGCTCGCCTGCAACTGAAGCAGTCATTTTCTGAAATCTTGCTTTCATATTGTGTCCACACCAGAGTCAAGGCAGCTTAAATCCCGAATTCACAGTTGGGACTGTAGTCCCATGGCTCTGTCCTTGACTAATACTCTTCTAAGGAATAAACACTATGGCATTAGGTGAGTAAATGAAGTAGATTCACTATAAATATATTTTAATATAAAGAATTGGATTTACAGAGAAGTAGAATGAAGTCCCCACACCAGCAACAGGTCCTAGCTTTGATTAGTAATACAGGCTAAAAAGCAATAAAGAAGATCATATTTTGAAGAATACAAGAGAAAATTCTGTGATATTGAGTTAAAGATTTTTCAAGGAGAGCAAAATAAGCACATTACAATAGAAAAATATAGTAAAAAGGAATTTAACAAATTAAAGTATTTTAAATCAAAAGGGACACCTGGGTGGCTCAGCCAGTTAAGCATCTACCTTCAGCTCAGGTCATGATCCCAGGGTCCAGGGATCAAGACTGGGATAGCTTTCCCTCTCCCTCTGCCCCTAACCTTGCTCTCTCTCTCTCTCTCTCTCAAATTAATAAATAAAATATAAATAAATAAAATAAAGTCTTTTACACAATGGAAGATATTATTAAGAAGGCAAGTAGACTTGGAAAAAATCTTTAAAAACATTTATCTGACAAAGACTTTAAATTCAGAATATATGCAGAAGTCTTACAACTCAGTGGTAAGAAGATGAACAATCTAATTTTTAAAAAGATACTACAGGAACATACATTTCCAAGGAAATAATATATATGCATATATATATGTAATATGTATTTATGGCTAATAAGAACAGGAAATATGCTCAACATCAATATTCATGAGAAAAATGCAAATTAAAACAGCAATGAAATACCAGTATACACCCACCAGAACAGTTAAAGACTGACATACCAACTGTGGGTGAGCAGAGGAACTGACTGAAAATTTTGTGGATTAATCATGTGAACACAGAGTAGCATAGCTACTTTGGAGAGCACTATGGCAGTATCTTATAAAGATGAACTTGTGCTTGCCATAGTTCCAGCAATCCCCTTCCTAGGTATTTACCCAAGAAAAATGAAATCATTTACCCACACAAAGATGTGGACGCGTCATAGCCAAAACCTGGAAGCAAGCATATGTACCCATAAGTGGTAAATGGGTAAACAAATTCTAGCATAGCTACACAATGGATAATACTCAGAAATAAAGGGAAACTCAATAACAATACATATAACAGCATGAATTTCAGAATAATATTCCAAGTGAAGAGTCAAGCACAAAAATGATATACTATAGGATTCCAAAAATATGCAGTTCTAAAAAAGCAATTATTATAATGACTGAAGGCAGATCAAAGAGACCAAAGAGTACCCAGATCCGGGTTGGGTACAATAGGGAAGTAGGAAACTTTACGATGAGAAAAAGACTCTATTGTGATTGTAAAACTGCAAACAATTACACAAGTTTATCCCTGAAATTGTACACAGAATTTAGACACATTAACTTCCACAAATGAATGAAACAGAAATACATAGTTAGATAAACAAAGAGCAGGGCATATATCTAATAAACTACTCTTGGAAAATAACACTGAACTGACTTGAAACATGGACTTTAGGGGTGCCTGAGTGGCTCAGTGGGTTAAGCTCTGCCTTAGGCTCAGGTCATGGTCCCAGGGTCCTGGGATAGAGCCCCGCACCAGACTGTCTGCTCAGCAGGGAGCCTCTTCCCCTTCTCTCTCTGCCTGCCTGTCTACTTGTGATCGCTCTCTCTCTGTCAAATAAATAAAATCTTCCAAAAAAAATGGATTTTAGGAAACAGAAATCATAAAAGTGTTAGACAACTAAAATTAACTAAAATAAAGATTGTCTTATTCTGTGGTAGTATTACCTTCAGAGGACATTGGCAAAATCTGTAGACATTTTTGATTATTACAAGTATAGAGAGGTTGAAAAATACCCCACAACACAAAGGACAGCTCCCAATAAAAAAGAACCAGGTGGCCCCAAATGTAATACTGTTGCAGTGGAAAAGCATTGTTCTAAATAAATGCTGTGGATGGAATACTATGCAGCCATAAGAAGAAATGAAATCTTGCCATTTGTGATGATTAGTGAAATAAGTCAATCGGAGACAGACAACTATCATATGATCTCCCCGATATGAGGAAGTGGAGATGCAATGTGGGGGGGCTTGGGGGGGTAGGAAAAGAAAAAATGAAAGAAGATGGGATTGGGAGGGAGACAAACCATAAAAGACTCAATCTCAAAAAACAGACTGAGGGTTGCTGGGGGTAGGGGGGACGGGAGAGGGTGGTGGGGATATGGACATTGGGGAGGGTATGTGCTATGGTGAGTGCTGTGAAGTGTGTAAACCTGGCGATTCACAGATCTGTACCCCTGGGGATAAAAATATGTTATATGTTTATTAAAAATTAATTAATTAATAAAAAAATATGAATAAATAAATAAATAAATAAACGCTGTGGTAGGAATGCAAGCTCATGCAGCCACTCTGGAAAATAGTATGGAGTTTCCTCAAAAAGTTGAAAATAGAGCTACCCTACAACCCAGCAATTGCACAACTAGGAATCTACCCCCGAAATACAAAGGTAGTGATCTGAAGGAACACCTGCACCCCAATGTTTATAGCAACAATGTCCACAATAGCCAAACTATGGAAAGAGCCCAGATGTCCAACAACAGATGAATGGATAAAAAAGATGTGGTATCTATATCTAAATGAATACCACTCAGCCATCAAAAAGAATGCAATCTTGCCATTTGCAACATCATGGGTGGAACTAGAGGGTAATATGCCAAGAGGAATAAGTCAATCTCTGATAATTGCCAGTCTATTATCATATGATCTCACTCACATGTGGAATTTAAGAAACGAAACAGAGGCTCATAAGGGAAGAGAGAAAAATAAAACAGGACAAATAAGAGAGGGAGAAAAACCATAAGAGACTTAGCAAACCAAGGTTTGCTAGAGGAAATGGGGGTTGGCAAATGGGGTAACTAGGTGATCGACATTAAGGAGGGCACGTGATGTAATGAGCACTGGGTATTACATAAGACTGATGAATAATAGATCTGTACCTCTGAAACAAATAATACATTACATGTTAATTAACTGAATTTAAATAATACATACCTACACACATACATACATACATACATGCTGTGGAATCAGTTTTAAAGCAGTAGACACATGTAAAACAAAAGAGAGAAGCACAATAAAAATAATATGTGAAGAAACTAACACAATAGGGATAATCTCAAGGCAGAACTCCTGATTCTGTTTATGATTCATAAGTGCTTGGGGAAAGAAGATTTGGAAGATTTGAAGTAAAACCATTTAATTGCACATCTTAAATAAGCTGAGATCTAATTCAGTTGCTGATTCAGTTTTAAAACTGACAAAATGATAAATATAGGCTTACTGATTTATCTGAAAAAATTAAAAGTAAACAATACTTGAAGCAAAACACTAGACATTATCATAGTAATGGAGAAAAGAGAATATTTTTTTAAAATGGAGATACAGAGAAAATACCTAAAGACAAAACCAATTTTTAAAAAAATACCATACATAGGCACCTGGGTGGCTCAGTCCATTAAGTGTCTGTGTTTGGCTCCAGTAGTGATCTCAGGGTCATGGGAAATAGACTCAAGACAGGCTCCCTGCTCAGCAGTGAGTCTACTTGTCGCTCTTGCTCTGCCCCTCCCCTCAGCTTGTGCTCTCTTTCTCTGTCTCTAAAATAAATAAATAAAATCTTTAAAAAAAAAAAGATATCATACAAAATGAAAGCAAAGAGACAATGCATCTACTCTATAAATACAGAGTTAAAAACAAATTCATATATATCTTATTTGTGGTCAAATTAAAATAAAAATGATAGGAAATTGTTAAATTCAAAGTAGAGTGCAACATCAACTAAAGGAAAACCAAAAGTGATCAGGGGCCAATATATATCTATCAGCCATGTATTTATAACACAGTTGAAAAAAGCACCAGTACAATAAGAGTGATGTTTATGAAGATAAAATCTTTAAAATCTACAATACAGATATATTTAAAATGATCACTTAGATGCAGAAAAAGAGAAGTATCTAGCTGTACTCAGAATACTTTAGTCTTCTTTTAATCTTTGCTCTAGGAAGCTAAATGAAAATGAGGTTCTTAACGGTTTTAATAATGTATGTGTATATCCACATAGATCTCTCTTCATTAACATATTTTTCAGTATCAGGCATCTCTAAAAGAGAAGATAGTCTCTTTTGATGTCCCTAGAACATTTCACATTTTTTCACATATTAAATAAATAAGACCTTAATAAATAAAAACAATACTCTTATAGGCTAAATTTTCAGAATACAATGACACTGAGGTAAAAGATAGCAAATAATGACACAGAAAGATTATGCAATACCCTAAATTTAAGAATAAAGGTAAACTTTTAAAGTAAGCTTTTCATCAAAGGAAAAAATCAAGAGAAATTACAAATTACTAAAAAATAATGAAAATTTAAGAAATAAATTTCAAAATGAACAAAATAATGGAAAAGGATAAAGTGAGATGCAAACACAACAAGCTTTAACTCATTCCAACATTAAAAGAGAATAAATATAAGTTAACTGTTTACATCTAAAATTTTTAACAAAACAAAGTCTATAGAAGTAATTTAACTAAACCTAAAAATTTTTATCTGGCTGGTTAACTAAACATAAATCAAGATATACAACCATTAAACAAAACAAATAAATAATTATAAAACATAGATTACTACAATAATAATCTGAAAAAAACCTGAAATCTATCAATAAATGTAAAATTATTAGCACAACTAAACTGTGGAGAAGCTAAGTAAAGCAAAAAGAGAACAAATAAAAATATTTACAACAATATTAAAAAATGAGTTTTGGCAAGACTACAGATCCAAAGACTAAAATCACAAGATATTCATACCTAAATTGTGTGCCAATAAGTAACAAAAATAGATGCATTATTTACTAGGAAATTATATATTTTCAAAACCAACTCTGAAAAAAGAAAAACATGAATCCGCATATAATGAAAGAAAATTATATAATTTCAAAATAAGTGTCATGAAAAGCCAATTTACTAAGAAATTTTACAGGTAGACTATTAAATTTGCACAAAATAAATTATTTTTATATTAGGTGAATGGATTTCTCTTCATTTGTGTCTGCCATTTTGACATAACCATGTTTACTAAAAATATGATGCCACAAATTCTTCAAAATGTCTTTTATCTTTGTGAACATACATATTTTGATTTTTGTTGCATAACTATTGATAAGATTTGAGAGACTGTTAATCCCTTTAACCAATTAAGTTTATTAATTAGGTTTTTTAGTATTTCATTTTTTTTTTTCATTATAAGACATCAACTATAATTATGTTAGCCAGCATGTTATTTTATTTCTCCGCCAGGGCATTTACCTGTTTGAGTTTTCTAGAAAATTTTACCATTATTTTGTTTTACCATTTTCAAGTTTAGTGGTTATACTTTTGATTTTATATTAAATATTTATCTCTGAACTGGAATAAGTAATTAATATTTTGTTGTATTTCTTAGGAAATAAAATTCAAGGATTTGTCTATTACTATATAAATTGTTTTCTTTGTCAGATTACATGATGTTGACAAAATATAAGGCAAATTTCAATGCAAAAATGTAATCACAGCACAAGAAGACCTTTATTACTAGTCAGTGATGAATTGCTGATCCTAGGTTTCCCATCCTGTCTCCAGAGCCATAACACTAGACAAAGTATAATAGTTGTCAGGTGTCGAATAGAATGCAGAGAGCTAAAATCTATAGAAAAGAAACACAAACACAGTAGCCATATCTTCATTCTGTCTCTCTGCCTTCAGTTTTCAGACTTCTGCTCAGAGCACACAGGAGATAGAACCCAAGCTCATAATATTTGCATTGAACTGGGGAAGTAGATACTGGAGTACACAGCTGCTGAAGCTACTAGACCCTAAAGGGCAGGGCACTTGGTATTGGAATAGGAAACCTGAAAGGTAGGATCCAACAAATAACCGTGACTATTCCCCAAGGTCCCTCCTGCAAGGACACAGGGCAAGACACAGGGGTCCTAGCAGAAAGTGCATACTCTAAGGTTGAGAGAACACAGTTAACAGGGATTGTAGGGCTCAGGAACATTTAAGTTATAGACATGTAGAGTGACGTGATTTCCTAAATGCCAAAGGCATTTATTTTAGGAATTAGAAAAGCCACTGGAGAGTTTAGCTCCTGGTTGAAAACCTCCGTGGGATCTGACAGGCCCAGTAATAGGTGATTATAAAAGCCTAGACTGGTAGGCCTTGCAGAGGAAAGCTACCCTCCTCACAAAGATTTAGGGCACAGCTAATCCCTCACAGTCTCTGAGGGAAAGGCAGTCAAGGACTAAGGCCCTTTTGGCCAGTCATGCTTTTCTTTGTTTATTTGCATTCTTAGCCTCAGGATAACCACATGAGAAAAACAAAATAAACCTCTGCTACAGCCTCAGAACTTATTTAGGCTTAATTTAAAATGGATCTGAACTAAAACGTAAAAGATACAAATAATGAAATTCTGGAACAAAATGTACGAAAACATTCTCGTGAATTTGAGGTAGGAAAGTTTCTTAGGTAGACTCAAAAGTTGCTAACAATGAGAGTAACAATTCTAATCTGTATTTTTGAAACTATTTTGCATTTAAAACGTTAGCACTAAGAAAATTCAAAGACTGGAAGAAAATCTTACATATACATGTAAATTACATATACATATGTGTGTATGTGGGGGTGTGTAGTGTGTGGATTATATAAATAAGAACAATATCAAGAAGACTAACCTCAAATAAAAATAATTATAATAGATCTCAATGGACCTATAAAACATATGAATAGCTAATATGTATAAATTAAAAGATGTTCAAAATAATAGGCTGCAGAGAAATGGAAGTTAAAACTACTGTGTGCAATACATACATACTTATAGAATGCAAAATGTTAAAAAGGCAACATCAAGTGTTGGCAAGCGTATAGGGCAAACGGAAATCTTGTGTGAACCTGTGGGAATATAAAATGGCACAGTCCCTGAGGGAAAATGGTTTGGCAGTTAAAAACAAAAACAAACAAGCAAACAAAAAAATTCAATGTGTGGGGGTGCCTGGGTGGCTCAGAAGGCATGACCTCTGCCTTCCGCTCAGGGCATGATCCCAGGGTCCTGGGATTGAGCCCTGCATCGGGCTCTCTGCTCAGCGGGGAGCCTGCTTCCTCCTCTCTCTCTATCTGCCTGTCTCTCTGCCTACTTGTGATCTCTGCCTGTCAAATAAATAAATAAAATTCTCAAAAAAAAAAAAAAAAATTCAATGTGTGACCCAATATTTCCACTTAGATAATTTTCCTAAGAGAAATAAAACTAACACGTCCAAAAACATTGTACATAAAAATCTGTAGGTTTCATTCATAGTAACTCAAACTGTAAATAATTGATGTGTCTGCAAATAGAATAGATACACATATTTTGAAAAATATGTAAAATGGGGTACCATTTTGGTATGACTGGGTGACTCAGATGGTTACGTGCAAGACTCTTGATTTCAGCTCAGGGTGTGATATCAGGGTTGTGGGATGGAGCCCCAGGTCAGGTTTCGTGCTCAGCTGGAGTCTGCTTGAGATTTCTCTCCCTCTACCCCCAATTACTCTGTCTCTCCAAGTAAAACAAATCTTAAAAAAAAAAAAAAAATTCTGAAATAAAAATTTAAAAAAACTGATGCAAACAGTGTCATAGAATAATCTTAGTTATATTGAGTTAAAATAGACACACAAAGAAAATACACATCGGATCCTTTCATGCCATGAAATTTGAGAACAGGCCTCATGGTTGAGAGAGGTGTTCACTGTAGAAAGCATTAGGGAACTATCTGAGGATATGGAAAAATTTACTTTATAAGGACAACAATTACATGGGTCTCTGTATATGTCAAATCTCATTTCATTTTGCCTCACAAATCTATGCATTTAGTAACCATAAATATATTGCAATAAAGATTATATACCCATGTGCCTAAAATGTAAAATCAGAATCAACTTAATAAGGTCAAAATAGTTTAAGTCTGAAAAACAAGCAGACAATAATCTTTGTCACTCATTTTGTAAGGCCAGGCATGCTTCTGAAAATTCCTGAAAACAAAATAAAAATTTTAGATCAATTTCACATTGCTAGAGATAGAAGTTTATTCTATCTTGTTTCTTGATTTTAGGTGGTTTGAATTAAAATTGCCAAAATTCTCTTTGGGTTATATAATCAATTTATTCACAACAATATTCTCAGGGAAACGTCAATTAACACTGAAAATATCCTTAAACACCACTGCAAACCAATATGTCACAATAGACCAGAAAAAATATCAACATAAAAAGTAATGAGATAACTTTATCACCACAAAATTTTAAAGTATATGAAAGAGCAAATATAGTTAGAGTAATATGAGTCAGTGACAAACATGCACAGCTAAGTCATTGTCAAGAAGAGTTCTGAAACAAATTCAATTAAGTTTCCATGGTAGTGGGAAGTAAATACACCATCTTAAGCCTGATGTATGAACAAATGGCCATTTGGAGACAACAATGAAATTCAATTATTTTCTTATAAAATGCTCTAAATAATTTCAGATGAAGTAAATATTTTAAAAAAAATGACCCATATACATACTAAAAGAAAATTGATGTTACTTATTTAATTTAAAGATGTGGTAAGATACGCTGTCAATAGCACAGATCTTAAAGGTCTGTCTTAAGATAGATCTATATAGCTTCATAAATTAAATTTAAAAAATAAAACAAAGGAAATGAGAGAAGAGTCATAAAAAATTCAATACAGATGATCAATAGGGATAGAAAGGATGTAAAAATTCTAAAATCATTTGTAATCAAGTAAATGAAAATTATATTAAATGCGTTTGTATAACTTGAATTTGTCAAAAAGCCAATTGAGAAAGATGGTGCAAAAAAGTGGTGTCCTTCACATGTTTCCATTTAAGTTAGTACTGTTTCTGGAGAAAAAGATCATATGAAAAATAAATCCCACTATAATACAATAATCTTGTTTCTGGAATTATTGTCTAAGAAAATAATTGTGTATGTTAAAGAACATGTTCATGGAAGATTTTTACAATGCTATTTGTTGTAGTAATCAAAACTCAAAAATCTGAGTAGATGACAGTTTAATTACACATAATTCATCACTCTGAGGCCTTTCATTTGATGGAACAAAGCTACTCACATTAAAATATCACATTAAAACCGATTATGTAACAAAGAGTACAATCAGAGCTCATGCAAATGTTTAGAAAAGAAATTCTGTGACCAAAAAGGGTGGAGAATGTTTCTTCTTTAGATCTTAAAATATATATGGTCTTTTTAATTGCTTGTAAGTAATAATAATAATAAAAAAACTAATAAACACAACATGCAAGATTAGGCTTAATAAAAAGAACACATTGATTTTTAAAACTAATTTTTCATGAGAAATACAGTATATACCTATTAAAATAATGCCCACGAGTAAATATATATTATAAGGAAAAACAAATGATTTCACACGAATTTCTTAGGAACTTTTCTTTTAATATTTTATTTATTTATTTATGACAGAGAGAGAGCACAGAGGAAGAGTGAGAGGGAGAAGCAGGATCCTGGCTGAGCAGAGACCCTGACATGGGGCTTGATCCCAAGACCGTGAGATCATGACCTGAATGGAAGGTAGACTCCCAGCTGACTGAGCCACCCAGGCACCCTCTTAGTAACTTTTGTCACAGTGAAACATCCATCTTTCTTAGGGTGTATATAGTTATATTAAAAGGAAAATCTTTTATCTCATCCCTGAATTTCATGGTTTAATACAACAAAATTTTTACAAAATTTTGTTGCTTTGTTTTACTTAGTCCATAAAATAAACCATCCAAATGTATACAACTTATGTTTAAACCACACATATACACAAATTTAATCAATAATGGCACCTAAAAATGGGCTGATAAACCATAAATAAAAGTTAATATTGTTCATTATGGATAACTTTAAACTGATTTCATGCTGATTCAGACAAGTACTGGACTGAAGTTTATCTTTGTACTGTTTATTTTTTTTTTAATTGGCAAGAAAAATTAAAAAAATAAAACTGGCAAGAAAATTAATAGTGTAAATAAGAGATGAGGGAGGAAATGTTCTACTTAAGGAACTGATCTCTTTTCAATTAAATTAGAAGTAACCTTTTGCATACCAATTGTAATTAAAAATGAGCCTTATTTGTGCATTAAATACGGTTTTGCAGGATTTCTACTTGGCAGTATTTGTACATTAGCTTTAATGTACCCTGGGAATGACTGTAACTCTTGAAAATAATATAAATTTCAGATTATTAAAATGCTTCCTCTAGCTGGGCTGAATTAATGACATGCCATCATGTTTATATTAGTGATTTCTAAGTATTTCTCTTTTCTATACATAGGCAAATCCTTCTCTAGACACCTTCTAGAAGGACTGGTTTTCACTGTGAAGCGACAACCTCACCGTCATTGAAAAAGTGAAAGCAAATACAAAATGACATAACAAATAAGGGAGCAAAAGACTATGAAAAGTTACCATCAGACCCTAAGTTTCTCTTATTTTGGGATTTTATTATTAAATAAAATTCAGGTTGCACAATTACTGAATTCAACAATATTGCTTGAAAGTTTAGTTTTTACCCCAATTATTTTGTTGTAGTGAGACACCACTCACCTGAATATAAATAATACACCCATGTCACAGGTGTCCAAAATGTCTCATAACAAATTCAGGAAACCCTCTGTACCGTTATTGCCTCTTTAAGTAAATGCAATAACTTATAATCCCCTCAGAGGCAACTCCAATAACAAAGAAAGCTTTGTAGCTTCCTGAGATGTTACAGTGGGAGAGTTATTATATTCAGAAAGATATACTCTTCCCTTTTTAACTATCTCACTTTGCATAACATTTTTGCCTCTGGGTCAAGAATGAGAACTTGTGATTGAAAGAAAAAATAACTTGGGAAATGGCCCTGTCAGTCACACCATTTGTGAATAATAATAATGGTGATAATGATAAATATATTTTAGAGTACTTTTCTCTCTAAAAGTGCACAGCACGTATGAAGGTCAAGAACAGAGAATTATACTCTTACTTTAACGCAAAACTAGGTTGGTAGAATGTGGAAAATATATTTACATGAAAGACCACTTTTCTCAATGATTGACAATGGCTTTATAAGAGCTGTGTGCCATTATTAGAATGGCTACTTATCTGAAGAACACAAACACTAAAGGTTTTCTGGAATTCATTTGCACATATCTGTGTTGTGTGTTTGTGTGGTCAAAACCAATAAAATGGAGTTTCTGAGTAAATGAGGCCAGAATGATACGATGTATTCAACCAGGTCAACTTAATTGTAAAGATATATACTTTTCCCAGTAGTGAGTGATAATATTTTAGTCAGCATAGACTGGATACAAGGTAAAACCAGAGGCTTCATGCTTATTTTTAGACAGATAAGATATCACTGAATCTTTATAGTCTAGTTACATTCAAGTTAAACCTATACTTATTCTGAGTTTATCATGAAAATGGGTTATTTATTGACAATTTAAGAAGTGAGAAGAGCTTCTTTGTAATATTTAAAAATAAATATAATAGTCTAAGGACTCGATTTCTCATCCTGTCTGAAAATATGAATGTATTTTAAGAAACTGTATGTGTTATATCTGTTATAAAGAAGCAGTGTTTATTCAATTACAAGTATAAACCATTTTCTTAAAACAACTTGGCTTTATCAAACATTTTTATGATCATCTGCTAATGTTGACCTCACTGGTGAATTAAATTTAACTACTATTTGTTAAATATAGCTCTTTAAAAGAAAGTGTATGGCTAACTTATTTTATAATTCAAAAAGATAATTTATACTTACTACGTGTTTCAGGACAGTGCAAGATTCCACTATTTATTTGACCTGACATAGAGATTGAGATGATAAAAATCTTAATTCTTTTATGTATTGGGAAAATTTGCATTCATATTTTCTTACGTCTTAACCCAAGTCCTATAGAAAACCTGAGAAGAACCTGGAGTTGTAATGTTTAACTGGGTGCAGTCCCACGACAGACAGAGTGAGGGAAGAGTGTTATGAATGAGGCAAGAATGAGAAACACATACAGAATGTTCATTAATAAACGGGTACCACACTGCATGAAGAGTAATGACTGGTCACCAAGCCACATGAGATGGCACTGGGCAGTCTTTACGGTAACTATACAAACTCTACACTTTGAGCTAGTCTATTGGAAGAGAGAATGGAGAAGAAAATTCACTGTTCACCCTCTATTAATACCTCCACTCCATTGGTCAAAATTTGCCCTGTAAGGAATTAACTTCAAACTTTTGAGGTCCATTGCCTGGTCCCTTAGGCAACTCCTGTGATATCTTACTCTGAAAAATGTTGCTATTATGTGTCCAGAATTCATTGAAGGAGCCAAGACTCTAGATATTGGCCTCAGAAGACAGAACCTTGAAGGTCTATGGAGTTGGTCCCTATGGGAGCTACTGGGGTTGATCATGGACCAAGAGCCTGGGAAACAGGTAATATTTAGAAAATATGATGGAGTGCAGAAGATGTGCCTGATATAGTCCATTCTTTGTGGTATTCAGATCCAATTGTGCCTTCCTACTATATCTGGGTTCCATACTGCAAAATGGGATACAACTTTGGGGTGGGGGGAGAACTTCTTTACTAACTTTGACAATACAAGTTAAATTAGGCAGAATCTATGTGGAGATCTCATCTCCATATTCTACAACACTTAAGAAAGAGCATTACTTTAAAAAAAATAAATAAATAAAAGCTATAGCTTCCCTGCTGAATCTCCCTTCATTACATCATTACGCATTCTTGATTTTCTTCACCCTTGGCCAGCACTTCGGCTGGCATGGGGTACCACAAATGGACAGATGTTAGTAGCAGTTTCTAGTTCCATATCACCATTCACATGCCCCATGGAGGAAGCATTTTCCCCTTGAAAACTTGGACATCTTTTCTGGCAAAACTTAAAGCTGCAGTGAGGAGAAATAAAATTTCAGGTGACTCAGTGGGTGTGATGGTCAGACATCTTATCCTACTTCAATCCCTTGGCTCTGTGGTCCATTTCAACTGGCTACTGGACCATGCTACCATATGTTGGCAAATGGTTCAGCATACATTGTGTTTCATGTAAGGCTTTTCTGGAACTCCATAAGGCTTTCCCCCCAAGCAAATTTTAAAGGAAACAAATACTCAAAGAAAGATTTGGTATTAATGTATTGGTAGTTATGAGGCCTAGGTAATCAAAGAAATGCTAAAAATAAAATGTTACAAAGACTAATGGAAAGAAAATAAGTTAATTTATTACCAAGCTCTATTCTCTCCTTAAAACAAACCCAGCTAGTATCTTTGGAAGAATCTATTGGAGGGAGACACAGAGAAGTAATCAATCCGGTTCCTTCTCCTCCGTTGTCCTTCATTATTCAAAATTTGTCCTAAAGATAGTTAAGCCCCCCCACCCCACTCCACCATACTTCTGTGTGAGTTAATTTGGTCTATATGGGAGTTTCTGGGAAACAAACAGGCATGTTTGTTTCTGAGTCACAGCAAGAGTGGCTCAGGGAGAAAAAGGGATGAAAGGATAGGAAGAAGGTGAGCCTAAAAGAATTTGAAGCATCACATAAGCTGTTCACTGAACAGTTAGCAACACTCAAAATGTAGCCTTTGCCCATTTTTTAAAGGTTTTTTATTTATTCATTTGAAAGAAAGAGAGAGAGAGAGCAAGTGAGTGAATGTAGCAAGCAGGAGTACAGAGGGAGAAAGAAGAGCAGACCCTGTGCCTGACACGGGGCTCAATCCCAGGACCCTGGGATCATGATCTGAGCTGAAGGCACATGCTTAACTGACAGCCACTCAGGCACCACCAAAATGTAGTCTAAAATTTAACAGGATTTTTATAATGTAAATCCAAGTAGAAGAGAAATTACTAAACATGTTAACCACACCAATAGACACTGTAATGGTTATCCATTTCTTGACTCTCAACTAATCCATTCTTCTTTGCCCTTCCTTGCATAATAATGCTGTGCCCTATCAACATTTCTCCATTGCCAGACAATGCAGTAGAAGCTACACAAACAGAGAATGCTGGGGTGATACTGCCAGACTAGGGCAGAGGCAGGACTTCTCCCGCTGGTTTTGGGTACTGTTTCTTCTTCAACATGGCTGCCATCCAGTATGCTGGAGGCCAGCAGCACTCACCTCAGGAGTCCTAGCAGAGGGCCTCCACTCTACCCACATGCACTAGTGAATTTCTTGGCCTCATGGGGGGCATTCCTTAAGACTAGCTCTAGTCCATTTGCATGCTCCAGAAAATGTAGGCAGCATTTAGTGAATAATTCCCTTGGATCAACTCACCAGTGAGTTTCTCAGCTACCTAGGACACTCTCCTTGTGAATCAGCTGCAAAACTACTGCACTATCCAGTGAATTTCTCCACCATCTGTGAGTTATTCCGATGACTCAGTGCCAGACTGCTGAACTTGCTACTGAGTTTCTCTGCCACTCAGCAGGCTGCTCCTTCAGGGCACCTTTGGCTCAGAACTCTGGCAAGTTTCTTTGTCAATGACAGTCTGTATGTTCCTGTGGTTGTTGTTTGCCCTCTGCAACTGGGTCAGAATCTTAGCATTGAGGGACTGGAAAGTGCATTTTCTGAGCACTCATTTCCTCTTTATTCACTCTCCCTCAACCCCAGGTCCCAGAGGTAGTGCTTTCTTCTTGTACTGTATTCCTTAGCATAGTCCTTTGTCCCATTTAGTCTTTTACTAGTTAATAATTCTTTATATTAAGTGTTCATGAGCAAACTTCTGATTGTACCTTAGCTGACACAAATACCATCTTCTTGCCAGTCTTGTGATTATTTGAATGCCTTTTGCATTTAGTGAATTTTTCAAAAGCCAAGTTGCATTCCCTCTTGGAGCCACCTTGCAAGTCTAAATCTGGCCCTGGATAACAGCTGTCCAAGGTAACAAGCCACTATAAGACTAAAAGATATAATTAAGTTTAATGGAACTGCTTCAAACACTATAGCAGTCACCAAACTTGGGTTCTCCGATCCATGAAAACTCAGACTCGGGCTGTGATACTGATATATATGTAAAATAATAATTTTTTGTGCCCTGGTGATACCTCTGATGAGTTGTTCTGTCCCTCCAATCTCTTCAGGACTACTTAAACTATTATTAGAGAAAACTACTTCTTTACTATTAGCATTATACAAGGGTTTTCTTTTTTTTTTTAATTCCAATATTGCTATTTTTTCAGAGATAATAGCTTCACCAAAGTGGTATGAGAGTTGTTTGAAATTGGAACTGTTAGGCTAAATATCTACCTTACTAGAAAGCTGGTTATGGATGGAGCATCTGTAAGGTATATCTCAAATTCTGCATTTGTAAGACCGATCTTAAACTCTACCATCACTCCAGTGTTGCACTTACTGGTTGAAACAGAAGAATTAGCTACATGAGAATGATATGTAGCAGAGCAGGGGACAATGAAGATTTTTACATACCTTCATTTTTTTATTCTAAATATCTTTTTCTTTTTTATTAAAAAAGATTATTAAATATTATCAATATGTTAATGTTAATATTATTAAATATAAATTTTATATTTATAAATATTAAATATAAATATTATTAAATAATATATTAATATTAATGTCATTAAATATCTTTTTCTTTTTTATTAATATCTTTTAAAATTCTAAATATCTTTTTTTATTCTAAATATCTTACTTAACAGTATAATGAAAACTTGCTCATCTTCATCCCAAAATCAACTGTTTAAAAGTCATAGAATTACTAATATTATATTTTGTTTGCTGTGCAGAAACAAAATTCTCTAGATATCATTTTATAAGTACTGACTCTGCAAAATGCAGTAATTTGGGTTTCATTTATTTTATAGGGCACATAATATAACGCTGAATTTGCATTAAATATAAATATGGTTAATTTAAATATAAAATTTTCTAAGAAAGCAAAATAATCTACATCATGCACTAGATTTCTTTCCCACTAAAATAATGTTATAATTAATCTTCAAATAATTTTAAAATAGCAAATATGACTATCACATACTTTGTAGTAATAAACATAATTTTATTTATAATGGAATTTTCCACTAATTTGCCAACAGAGGAGATAACTTTACTTTTTAGAATAAAATAATATAAAAATGAAGTGGATATTATATCCACAGAGCTGCAACTTTGGGATGCAAATGTTAGTGTTGTGTATAAAAGCTTAAATAAGATATCAGCTTGTCTCAACTTATAACTACAACATTTCATCTTTGTGTATGCTAATTCTCAGAGAAAATAAAACTATCCTATGATCAAACTTGAAAAAACCAGCACCACTGCAATCATTCCAGAATTGTTTTCATTAAAATATTCATAGTATTTTTTTAAATTTAAGATTTTTTAAAAAAATTATCTATTTGACAGAGAGAGATCACAAGTAGGCAGAGAGGCAGGCAGATAGAGAGGAGGAAGCAGGCTCCCCGCTGAGCAGAGGGGCTGGATCCCAGGACCCTGCCATCATGACCTGAGCTGAAGGCAGAGGCTTAATCCGCTGAGCCACCCAGGCACCCCCATAGTTTCCATTTTTGCTCTTTAAATGATCGCAACTGGGATATGACATCTGAAACTGCCCCAGCTTCTTATTCCCAGATTGTGGATTAAGCTTCTGTAAGAGAAAAGCTAGTCCCACCCTCATCCTCACCTTTGAATTTCTTTTTTCCCCCTTAATAATGCATTTCTTATTGTTCAATCCAGTTTGAGCTGTGTTTTCTCTCCCCTACAGCTAAAAGTAGCCTAATTTATCCAGTATATTTTAATAAGATTTATTTTTTTCTACCCTATTTATGCCTGATTTGCTCTTTCAATAAAAATAATCACTTAATAACTTGAAATAAATTATAGATAAAAGTAAATGTATTTTGTAGTAAATTGAATTTTAAATAAATGATTAAAAGATATGTATTTATATAGTCAGAAATGGCTGTACAAAGTCTTCATCTCTTATAAGTTAGGTACTGTGTTCAATTTTATAAAACCAGAAATGACTAGGACAGGTCATGTGTCTTCAAAGTGCCAAAATGAACAGATAAAAATTAAATAAGTATGATATGTAATCAATATACTTGGGGTTCATATGCAGAGTACAGAATAAATGTTGAAAAGCTTCATCAAACATCTAAAACTTATGAACAATTTTGATGAACTAATACAAGTGATACTGGAGAAAGGAGAAAAATAAAAGTAACCACAATTACGCAGGCAAGTTAAAACAAGTACCTGAACTTTGGAAGCTGTAGATATTGATAGCCAGGATGGTTTTTTGATTGTTCTGCATGAGAGAGATGAAAGATACCAAGACAGCTTGTATCAAACTTGTATCACTACACAAAACATAACACAGTTAAGTTGCATATGACCTAGAAAACAGAAAAGAAGTTGTGTATATAGCTGAGGATAATGACTGCTTTATTTGAATGTTATTTGAAATCCCCTTTTATATATTCAGGTGGGGAAGTGGCAATGGAGATCAGGACCTGGAGCTAAAAAGATAGAATTGTAAATATCTTTGTAGGAATCATCGATATACATGGTTTAAAACTCTAAAATTGGATGAGTTCTGAAGAATGCTTGACAAATCTAAAAAGGGGAAAGGGAAAGATGAAACTGTCAAAACACTGTTATTTGATGATTAGATGAAGAAGTGGTTTAGTAAGGAGGACTAAGAAGCTATTAGCAGAAAGTCTGTAGGAAAACCAAGATAAAGTTTTGTTTATTTCTTTTGGTCATTTTCCAGAGATTGCAAATGTTTTGATGATTTGTCCAGTTTTCTACAGTTTTAAATTTTAAAGGGATTCTAATGTTAAAAGCCTAGAATCTTTATGATCATAATATGAAAAGACCAATTAATTTGAGGAATAAATTAAAATCATAAAGATAATGAAAAATTAATGTCAAGTTGAACTACTCTGACTTTCTAAGTTGATTAATTTTCAACATCAAATTTTTATAATTCAGTGATACAACTAAGTCAGTTTTATATCATCAAAATGTAGGAACATGGAACATTACAGAATAATTTGGTAGAAAATGTACAGACACATGTATGAGCATGGAGAGAAGATTCACCAAGAACTTCTAGCCAGTATAGCCAGAGATCTCCAGATTCTCCTCTTAGGTCCTTCAGTAAGTTCTGTGCTTGTAGATCCCTGGATCTAGGTGGTCTTTATTTTATTTTCTTTTGAAGATTTTATTTATTTATTTGAGAGAGACAGACAGACAGAGATAACAACAGAGATAATGAGCTGGGAGTAAAGGGAGAAGCAGGCCCCCACTGAGCAAGGAGCCTGAGATTGGGCTTGATCCCAAGACGCTGAGATCATGACCTGAGCCAAACGCAGACGCTTAACCAACTGAGTCATGCAAGCACTCCTAGGCAGTCTTTAAATTTGACTCAGTTTCATCCACAGTTTCTTCCTCAGTTCTCATGCATTTGGATGTACCTCCAACTCTTCTTTCTACTGAGGTCTTTTGCAAGGTCAAGAAACTCATGTAAAAAGAATAAAAACTGGCAAGTAGCAGCTCTCTTTCACAAGTGATTGTCTGCCTCAACAGAATCTGGAAATGCATTAGTCTCCAAACTACTCCAGACTCATTATGTCCTGACGCAGACTATGTTAGCAAGCAATTAATTGTACCCACATGGTTTTTTGTCCCCAAGCTCTCTGAATGTTTTCATAAAGGTCTATCCTGAGGCTTGAATTGAAATGTTGGCACCTACTGAAAATTTTTCCTTTGTTGTGAACTACTCACCCACTACTCTGTTTCTGAGATCTACCCCCATTGATTCATATAGCTTCAGGGCATTAATTTTAATTGCAAAATAAAATTACTTCTATGAATACACTGTTTGTTATTTATCCATTTCCTTTTGAAAATACATCTTTTGTATCTGATTAGGCCACCAGAAAAGATTAAACAGTTTACCACCATAGGTTAATTCACCTTTAAAATATTAAAGATTATTCTCTAGTATCAGGCTTTAAAGATTTATAGAAAATAAAAATACAGTTTCTGAGTCTTTTGTGAATTGACCTTAAGGAGTTCCAGTCTGAACAAAGTCAACCATAGGTTGTAGGTTATGACACAGAAAAAGACATAAGCACATAAACTTGAGGTAACTGTGGCAAGTAATAGCATGAAGGATAATAATTATATTTTAAAAACTATGTATGAGCAATATTATTTAATCTATATAACAATATAATATTATCATCTTCATTTAAAGATAAGAAAGCTCAGGTAGAAAATATTTACACACTTTACCCCAATTTTAAACAGTAATTTGCAGACCTTGGATTTAAACCCAAGTACTCAGACTCTAAAGTTCTTATCCTTAATCCAGACTGAATATCTGACAGATAGATTCTAGATTAAACAAGCATGTATTGAAAGTATGATTTCACCAATAACTTAAAGGCAGACATTCTAAATACATGAAGTAACATATAATAAATCCCATGAGCTTCTAAAGACAATGGACTATCTGAATCAGCTCCACTTATAGAGTAGCATGAGGTTAACCCATCATTATCCTCAAACATTATTTCCTTCCTCATGAATTCCATCTATTTCATATTTTGTATTAGAGGTCTATCAAAATAATTCTCCTACTGATGAAGAGTTGGCAAAACCACTGTTAGAAAGTATGCAACTGCCAAAGGTCACAATTGGAAGATAATTTTATGGATTAAGCTATAAAAGAATAAAATATGTTCAAAATAAGAAAGCAAAAAATCAACCAATCAAATAACCAATAAAGAATCTTATTAACTTCATTCTGAGGTAAAGTATCTTAATTCCCTTCTTAAAATTTTAATAAACATCTATAAATGAGGTTAGAACACTGACACTTACTAAAAGTAGGAAGTATATCCATAGTATATCTTCCCTGAAACATAAACATTGTTTCTGCTATATTTTGAAAATAAATGCAATATCACATTAAAGGGAACATTATTTACACCTTTCTCTCTCACACACAATTGAGTTTGTCAGCTACTTCGATAATACTACATGCTATTTTGCTGAAATGGTTATTTCTGATATCCTTTTAAATAATTTAATTATATACATAGTGTAACTACAGCAGTTCTAGTTCATTGGCCTTTAGTGCTACTTAAATGGCTTGTATTTCCAGATCAGTGAGTAGAACTGCTAACTCTGCTTTCCTCAGGCCAAGCTGTCCGTCAAAGGAAGCAGCATCTCTTCTCAAACTTCCTCCTTTTAACTACAACTCTCTTGGGCTCTAGGGTCATCAAAAAAAATGAGGTAGGTTTACATCATCTGATAAGGCAGGGCATTGCTACATGAATAGGAGAATTTTTCACTTGTAGAAGATGCAAGATTAAATTTTAAAGGGATTCTAATGTGAAAAGCTTAATATCTTCATTATTATAATAGGGAAAGAAATTAATTTGAGGAACAAATTAAGTTCATAATGACAATAAAGATTAATGTCAAGTGAAACTACTCCTGATTTTATAAATGAAGGATTAATTTTCAACATTAGGTTTTTATAATTTGATGGTACAGTTAAGTCAGTTTTATATCATTAAAACTTAGGAACATGCAGAGTAATTCAGTAGAAAATGTACAGATTAATGTATAAGCTTAAGCTTGGCTTTAAAAGAGCTAAGTTAAATGAACATGTGTTAGATTGTGTTTAAGACTGGAGGCTCCAAGACACGTTTTTCAGGGAGATCAGGTTACTGCTGCATTTCAAGTCAAGGTTAGCAGCACTAATGTATATCTGCTACCTTAAAAAAAAAAAAAAAAAGTCCACCATTGTACCATTGGTACAGAATAACTCACTACAGTTTAAAACATATGAGCTCCCCAGATTTTACAAGTCCTACACAGGAAAAATAAATTTCCATTAAATATAATTAAACTCCATGAATTACGTTTTAGACAGTTTTATCACATCCTTTTTAAAGAACTTAAGTTCTCCTAAACATATTCTTGGTGATGCATGTTGCTAAATAGCAAAGTACCATAGTATCAACTGCTTATGATAGGTATTCAGAAGTAGAAAAATGTACAATATTGTTCATATTTTCTACATTTACACAAAGATTTTAATAACTGTTTATTGAAATGTGATTTCTTATGTATCATTTTATTTTTGAAAATATGTTATTTATTAACTAATTTATTTATTTGAGAGAGACAGAGAGAGAGTCAGTGAGTGAGAGAGAGAAAAAGGCAGAGGAAAGGTGGAGAGAGAAACAGACTTTCTGCTGAGCAGAGAGTTGACACGGGGCTTGAACCCATGGCCCTGAGATCTTGACCTGAGCTGAAATCAAAAGTCAGTCACGTAACCAATTGAGCCACCCAGTCATCTCTTGTTTTTTTTTTTTTTTCCCTAAGAGCAACGTTGTCAGCATAATGTAGATATGAGTTTCTATCCCAGTTCTCCCTTGATTTTTTTTTTAAGATTTTATTTATTTATTAGAGAGAGAGAGAGCACAAAGCGGTGGAGGGACAGGCAGAGGGAGAGGGAGAAGAGCTCCCCACTGAGCAGGGAGTCCAACATGGGACTTGATCCCGGGATCCTGGGATCATGACTTGAGCTGAAAGCAAATGCTTAACCATCTGAGCCATCCAGAAGCCCCATCATTTCACATCAAATACAATGATAGTAATTACACTGATGGTTGACATTATACTCATTTTGCCAATATCGAAACTAAAGCTGTAAATTTAAATAGATGATTTTGACACAGGTATATCTGACTTCACAGTTTGTGTTCTTTTGACGTATTTGGTAATCACTACCACTGTTTGCCAAATATTTCCAGCTGTCTGTGCTCTAAGAGCATAGTAGGATTATACTTTCTAAATCTCTTATTGTTGGATATGACCATAGAAATAGTTTTAACCAATATGAGCAAATTGAGGTGTGTTTTTTCCAGGCTGTGGTATTTTATTTCCTCAAGAGATCCTTTTGATATCCTCTTTCACTACGATGAGCTTCAAGGTCCAAAACGACAGCTACCTTGTCAGTCTGTGTCCTGGAATGATAGGGTCAGAAGTACAGCCCCAGGATCCAGCAACGGACATGCAGAGTGAGACAGAATAAACTTTGGTTGTTAAAGGCTACTAAGATTTGAAGAGTGTTTGTTACTCAGTGTAACTAGTGTTTTGTGTTTGATAGGACACAAAGCAATAGACAAGAATGACATTCTCAGAAAAAGATATTTAAATCTGGATTAGGGCTTGACCAAGAGTATTTATCCCTACTACTTATTTATATAATCCATGCACAGGAACCAAACCCTATATGTTTGGTTCATTTGAGTTTGTATAATCGTGGGAGTTGAATTGTGTGTAGGACTGGCTAATGGTGACAAGTGAGAGGGCATACTAAGTCCAACCTATAGTCACACTGGGAAAAATCATGAGAATTAAAACCACTGAACACTGCCTATCAAAGAAAAGAGATTCTCTCTATAAAATTAAGATTAGTTAAAAGTCCCACCGAAACCAAAATCCCAGCCTAATCTTAGTTCCGTCATGTGTCTACCTCCTATAGCTTAATATTCTTCCTTGCTAATTATATTTTATGCAATTACTCTAAGTGTAAGGACAAAGCATCACCCAGTGGGACCCAATCTTCTATCATTTTTTATTTCACTTAGTATTTCTCAAGTCTCTTTCCATCCCAATATATGTCTTGCTTTGCTTTACAGCGATTGAAGTATTTATATGTTTAAATTTTTTCAATAATATTTCTCTTTATGTGCTCACCAGAATTAAAGTCTAACTTTCCCAAAAGTATAACACCTTTTCAAGAATTCTTCCTAGAGAACGGCGCTAGCCTCTTCCTTGCTATCCAGTGCCTTTCATACCACCATGCTTTCCTTAGTTTTATCATACTCTTTCTTTCTCTTAACCTCACTATTATTCGGTTTTTATACATATATCAACATATATATAGTATCAAAATGAAAAATTAACTCCCCTATTCCTTTTATATGTATACTTTTTACTATTGGTTTCCCAATCAAACATTTTCTTTTCTTCCATGCAACTAGTTTAAAATTGTAAACATTTTTTAAGACTTCAAAATTACCCCAGTCCATTTTCCAGCTTTATAATTAATAGGGTCACTAAAACATAAATGCATAAAGTTCACATCCTTACATCTGAAATAAATTTGCATTCACTAAAGAGCATTGCCCTTTTCATCCACAGTGCCTTTGTTCTTTTAGTATTTTTGCTTTTCCTGTACTTCACTGTAGTCTATAAAAACCTCCCCTACAGGGGCACTTGGGTGGCTCAGTGGGTCAAGCCTCTGCCTTCTGCTCAGGTCATGATCTCAGGGTCCTGGGATCAAGCCCCTCATTGGGTTCTCTGCTCAGCGGGGAGCCTGCTTGCAACCCCCCTCTGCCTGCCTCTCTGCCTACTTGTGATCTCTCTCTCTCTCTTTAAAAACAACAACAACAACAACAACAACAACAACAAACCTCCCTTACATTTTAAAGTCTGTTTGAGTCACCACCTCTTCTGTGATGCCTAACTGGTTGTTTTAACTATAGAACACTCTGCCCCTTTGAATTATTATATCAGTAGGATTATTATTCCCAGTAATCACCACCTTGGATAATGGTGATATGTTTGTGTCTCAAAACCTGTGAATTACAAACTTTGTCAAGCTCATCATACTCTTGACATGATCAACTGTATGCCCCTCTTTCCACAGATCCATTTATGTAGTAAGTATTCAGCAAATGCATTGTGGAATAAATAAATGAACTACTGGACTCTAATTAGATTAATTGGAAGGGTGATTTGGATTAAATATGTTTATCTTAACAGCATGGAACTGTAAGTGATCAAATCTTCACTAAATTGAATTGTTTATTAAAAACTGAAATTTGTTCAATCAACTTGTGTAATAAAGTGTGGTGAAACTGACTCATAATTTGTTAGGTCCTTCCCTTATCAAGTCAACAGGACAGATTGACAGGTTGATGGAATATCTCAATCTCTTGAAATCAACGGAACTATGATTCATAAAAATGGAGGAAGGAATCAAGGGGTTTTCAATTAGATTGCTTTGCATTCTGAAATTATGTTTTCCAAATTCAAAGGCATAAATAATGATACAAATCTCAGGTTTTGACTATACGTGCCAAAAATTAGCAACAAAAGTAAAATATGTGCTTAGTTGTTCATGCTGTTCATTTCTACTGAATGAACTATTTTGATTCCACCCTTATTGTGACATTATGGTTATAACTTAATGTTGCCCGAAGTAAGTACTGTATTACCTCTGAAAAATCTGGTCTTAAAAGAAGGAACAAGCAAAAACTCCAAGTCCTGAATAACAAATATATTAATTGAATGGGAGCATATGGGCCAAATACATGAATGTTTGCAAACATTAAGTTATTTGATATCTTGTAGGCAAAATAGTAACTCATGTTTTTCTCTTTTTGATTAAATAAAAAAAATCCTTAGTCATAACGGTGTAAGTGCATTATAATTTTTATTTGGCATAAGGTTTAAATATAAACTTAATTTTGAAATATGATATAAATCCTTAAGTTAAAAATGCATTATTTTCTTAAAAATGTAAAAAGCTAAGAGTAACCATATATGTTCATAAAGTTAGTTTTACCTCAACCCCTTTTATTTTTTATTTGTGACTACTTTCTCCAGGGTTGACGATACCATCAAAATCCATAGCCATGAAGAAGAAGAACTAACTACAAAAATAGCTAGAGTGTTCTCCATGATCTACTTAGAGGAGTCATCTTTAATCTCCCGAATTTAAAATGCTGACTTTCAGAATTGAAATCTTAATTTGATTTTAATTCAGAATTCAGAACTCAAGGAAATTAAAAATTTTGACTCTTGGTGACTATGTTGCTGTGAATGGTCAACCAAAAAATCCTTAATCCTGGACATGGAATTAGTCTAAATTATTATTGGACAGAATTGAATGTATAATCAAAGTCATTGATCTTCCAACCTTAGGTGGATGCAGCCAAATGGTAACTCCGTCCATTAAACATTTAGAGCAGTTTCTATTGAAACATCTTGATTTCCTGAGTTTTGTCCTTGAGAACAGCTGAAACTTATTGGACTGTAAAAGCAAAATTACCTGGAGCAGAAGGTATTTTTAAACACATGTTTTCCCAAAGTAGGCAGCTGCTCACTGCATGGATTCTTTGAGCACTGCTGTGCTCAGCAGTTAACTTTCTTTACTTGAAGGTAGCAGGGCAAGAAAGACAACCTTAACACATTGTTTTTCTATTATTTTTACTATGTTCCGAGTACTATCAAAGGGCTGATATTGACAGCAAAGAAATTATCAAAAACTTTTGAAGAAAAGGGAAGTTCTTTTTCTTAGGTGAAAATATTAGCAAATCTTCATAGTCACTTTGTTCTTTGTCTAAAAAGTAGCAAAGAAAGTCTGTCTATATTGTCTCTACAGAGAAAGGGAACTTTGCAGAAAATTTCTTTTCCTTTAGTTGTTTTAGCACTTGTATTTATTTATTTATTTATTTATTATTATTTTTTTTTAAGATTTTATTTATTTATTTGACAGAGAGAGATCACAAGTAGGCAGAGAGGCAAGCAGAGAGAGGGGAAGGGAAGCAGGCTTCCTGCTGAGCAGAGAGCCCGATGTGGGACTCGATCCCAGGACCCTGAGATTATGACCTGAGCCGAAGGCAGCGAGCGGCTTAACCCACTGAGCCACCCAGGCGCCCTTAGCACTTGTATTTAAAATATTAATTTGTACTTTCATTTATGCAATAATGTACTGACATTGTAACATTGAATATAATTAAGTCAAAATGAAGATAATGTTTGTATTCTTATCACATATTCTGCCTTTGTACATATGGATGTGCAAATGCACCTATTAGCTAATTGCTTATAGAAAATGTTAATGAATGCTAACACTTTTCATAGCTATGCAAACCTACTGTCACATATGATAATTAGACTAGGCTACAATTATTTATCACCATCTAAAATTTATGTAGCATCCAAATGTACTACTCCATGATTTACTGTAGCATTTGAGACTTGTATTTAATAGGTGTTTATAATTAGGAAGATAATCTTTTGAAGTTGAAGTCAAGAAGGTCCTAAATTAGGTTGAGTGAAAAAGGAGAATTTTTGGATAAACAGAGGAAAACAAATTCCAAATTGGGATACCAGAGAATCTAACCATCAACCAAACTAAGATTGCTCCTCTCCACAGCCTAATAAGGAAATGACTAGACATTTATTTTTACCATCTCTGATATCCATTCATCAAGAGTATAATGTCTTTCTGCTGGACAAACATGAAACGTGTGGAGCTATACTGATTTACACATGCTGCCCTTAAAACCTAAGACTGCTCCTCAAAGGTGCCTTCCCAGGAAATTCCCTTGTGAGTGAATGGCAGGTAACTAGACTCAACTCAAGAATAACTCGTTCTTCAATTATGTCTTTCTTTGGGTATGACCTCCAATTCTCATCTTAGTATTTCCTTCTCTAGTCTTTTTGAAATGTGTTTAACTGACACACAAAAAACATTTCTTTCAGTTGTTGGTGGCTCTCACACTATGTAGAAATAAACCTTTACCAAACTCTTAACGTCCATGAAAAAGTGTTGTTATGCCTTCAGTGATTAATATTGATATACAGTACAATGATTTAGTTGTGGTTCATTACACAGAGAATGAGAGGTTACCTGATTTGGCAGGCAGAACAGTGGTCTCTCAAAGATTTCACATTCTAATCTCTGAACCTATGAATATGTTGCTACAAGTGGTAAAAGGAACTTTGCTGATATGATGAAAAACCCTGGGTAGGAACATTATCCTAGATTGTCTCGTTAGGCCCTGTATAATCACAAGAGTCTTTAGAAGGAGGAGTTAGAGGGCCAGAATCAAAGAGATGTAACAATGGAATCAGAGATTGAAATGATGTGTATTGAATATGGAGTATATGGAAGGCAGGCAATCTGTAGATGCTAGCAAGGAAATTGATTCTTCCTTAAAGCCACCAGAAAGAAATGCAGTAATATGGGCACCTTGATTTTAGCCCAATATGACCCATCTTCTCCAGAACTGTAAGATGATGATGATGATATTGATGATGATGATGATGATGATAATAAATTTGTTATTTTAAGCTACAAGTTTGTGGTAACATGTCAAAGCAATAATAGGAAACTAACACACCCCATACAGAATATTCTATGCAGAAAATAGGAACTAAGAAATTTTACTGAAAGAATTCTCCAGTGACACTGGATGAGATAATAAATTCAGAAATGAGGGGCACCTGGGTGGCTCAGTGGGTTAAAGCCTCTGCCTTCGGCTCAGGTCATGATCTCAGAGTCTTGGGGTCGAGTCTCTCATCGGGCTCTTTGCTCAGCAGGGAATCTGCTTTCTCCTCTCTCTCTGCCTGTCTGTCTGCCTACTTGTGATCTGTCTGTCAAATAATAAATAAAATCTTTAAAAAAATAAATTCAGAAATGAATTAAATTGCTAAGCCACACTCCTTTGCATGTAAATATTTATCTATTTATCCCAGAAATTATTTATTCCAGTAGCACTTTTTCCCCCACTGCTGAGTCTTTGTGAACTCTCACGATTTTCTTTTAACTTGTCTCAATAATTGTGTCCCTTGTAGTCTTTGAGATTGGAAACAGGTGACCTCTCCTTTAGTGATCTTATCCAAGAATTAACAGGAAATATACTACTGATTTATTTTTACCTTTAAGTTTGTAAATGATATGGAGAACTAATCCTGTTATGCAATATATAAGCATTTTGAGATTTTTCTATACACATTCTTATAACTACTTATAACCTCACTCTACAGATGTAACATGGACACCTATAAATGTCATAAACCTCTTATATCACTTAAGACTAAATCTCTGTCATTTATGCACTTTCCCAAATCTAAGTGGGCAAGTTATTCTCTTCTACAATGGGACATTAAAGAGTGTCAATCTAAACAATAATCTTTTAGAAATATAAATGACAATGTCATAAAAATCCCAAAACACTAATGACTCTTTAATCATGCTAATTAAGACCTAATTTACATTCTTCTTATCTTTGGTCCTTTGTAATCAGTACTTAAAAAAAAAACTAAATAAAAGAAAAACTTTTAGACAACAGGCTTTCATTTCATAATGTTGTATTATTTATGTCTTACCTGATTATTATGTCTAAATCCTTCAGAATTATTTTATTTTGTTACCAACTGCTCACGCCACTTGAATTTCAAGCATATCTTTTTCAACATCCAAGAGCCATGGGGAAAATACCAAAGCAATTTATTACCTTTAATAACTATTAACTTTATTTATATTTCAATAGAATAAAACCTCATTTTCAAAAGAAGTTTTTCTACTTTAGAGCTGATGTACAATGGATAAATGAATTTACAATTAAGTAATTATTATGAAGAGATCTGAATGACTAGTGACTATTCATCAATCAGGAAAGGTAATTATATTAGTGCCTGTTATGCCCCAATAATGGGTCCATGATTAAAGGAGCGAGACTAATACAAAGCGAAGGTCAAGCAAAGCTTTATTTCACGCCAAGCATCAAGAATCAGACAGACCGTCAAACAGACCGGTCGGGGACGCCCCTTAGAGAGAGGACCACCCCTCCCTGCTTTCCAGACTAACTTTTATAGAGCAAAGGCCATGTGGTTGGGCCTGGCCACACACAGGTGGCTAATTGAATTACAATTCATCCCACAGTAGCCATGGAAACTAGCCCTTCACCTTGGTAGCTAGGAGACAGTATGCGCCCACACTGATCAGATGTCTCCAACTGGCCTGACCTACCCTTGTATTTGAGCTTTGTTACCTGAGGCTGGTTTCCGGAACTTGTTTTTAAGTAGGTCCCCTGGGGGAAGGGGAGCAGGGACAGTTTAAGGGTTAAACAATAATGTTATTGTTTAATCTCAATGGAAGCCTCTGGCTAAAATTTGAAAATATAAAATAGGTCCTTGCAGTGCCTTATAGCTGTGGAATTAGTTTCCAAATTATACTAAAATTATTGGCTTAAAAACAACATAAACTTCTTATCTTATAGTTCTATAGGTTAGAAGTCTGACATGAGGCTCCCTGGGCTAACACCAAAATCTCTTTTCTGGAGGTTCTAGGGGAAAATGTGTTTCATTGTATTTTCCAGCGTTTAGGGGTTGTTTACATTCCTTGGTTATATCCTCCTTACTCCCCCCATCTGCAAAGTGACCAACACTGACTGCATCTCCCTCCATTCTTCAATATTCACATTTCCTGCTAAGTCTAGCCAGGGAAATTTTAATTTTCAGAACCTATATAATTAGATTGGTCCCTACTTGATCGTCCAAGATCCTCTCCTCATCTCAAGGACCCCACTTAATCACATCTGCAAAGTCCTGCCTAGTACGTAAAGCAACATATTCACAGGTTCTGGGATTTAGAGTGTGAATAAGGAAGTCACTGTTCTGTCTATTATAGTGATCTTCTATAGCGTTTCATTTATTTTTTTAAGATTTTACTTATTTATTTGAGAGAGAGAGAGAAAATGAGAGTGAGCATGAGAGGGGGAAGGTCAGAGGGAGAAGCAGACCTCCTGCTGAGCAGGGAGCTTGATGCCAGGCTGGATCCTGCGACTTCAAGATCCTGACCTGAGCTTAAGATGGACATTCAACCAACTGAGCCACCCAGGTGCCCACATTTTTATTTATTTATTTTTTATTAGTGACTTGAAAAATTTGAGAAAGTTAAAAGGTAAAGGAAAATATTTGACTGCTGACAAAATGAGTGACTTGGGCTGATAAAATATTTGTTATTCTCAGAGACAACTACAAATTCCTGCATTTTTAAAAAACCCATACCAACTACCAAACTGAGAAGAAAACAGAGAAATAAAAGAACTATGTAGAGAGAGGAGTTAGGGCTTTCAGCTAAATTTAAAAACAGTATGAATCAATTCAATCACATAATATATCAGTTTGAAAAGGCAAGACACTGTCTGAAGCAGTCTTTATACAAGTACAATTTTCAGAACATGGAGTGTGGTCATTTAACAGATGAGGACACAAGGCACTGATATAAAACAGTATGTGTCTAGAAGAGAGTGACTAGAATGAGAAGTAGAATGAATTTATACTGGATGAGGGACAGCACAGACAACAAGAGGTTATAAACCAGGAGTGATAAGAATACTGTGGTTCTCATTACACACGATCAATCCTGTAAAGGAAACTGGTATTTATTAAGAGGATTTTCTCTTGCCACTTTAATTTTCTCAGCTGATTGTTGCAATCTTATTATTATATTGGTGTAAAAGCTTTAAATATTTTTGAAATAAAGTAGGAATCTACCTGAATTAAACTCCCAGGCATAAACTATGAAGAATGAATGCTTACAAAATAGCTACCTGGACAATAATATTTTAGATGGAATTACTATATTCAGCACCATTGAGTTACATATTTCTAAAATTTGTTACAATTCTAATTTATGAGAAAGGTGGGGATATAATCCTGATTAATTTGTCAAAGGGCATTTTAACCATATCAACATCGTTTATCTTGGTAACTTTCAGTTTATCACAATTCCTAAGGTTGATGGACAAATAAATAGAAACATAAGACATCAAAGAAAATTTGAATTTCAGATAAACAAAGAAGAAGGTTTTAATATAAGTATGTCCCATGAAATATTTGCTCTTCTTCAGAAATTCAAATTAAATGTACCTCCTGGGGGACCTGGGTGGCTCAGTGAGATAAGTGTCTGCCTTTGGCTTAGGTCATAATCTCAGGGTCCTAGGATCTAGCCCCACATTGGGGTTCTCTGCACAGTGAGGAGCCTGCTTCTTCCTCTCCTTACCCTCCCCCATATACCCAGCCCCATGCTTGTGCTTGCTCTCGCTCTCTCTGTCGGTATCTCCGTTTCTCTCTCTCACGTGAAAAAATAAAATCTTAAAAATAAATAAATAAATAAACTGTATCTCCTGTACTTATCTCTCAATCCCAATTAACAAAATACAAACAGGAAAAAAAAAGCAACCATTGTGTTGTAAGAAAAATTATTCCAAAACTTCAAGATTTGCTTTAATGAAAAATAAAAACGTGTGAATCAAGTATGCTTGATGATTGCTCATTTTTCATTGTCATTACTTTCTGTTTATCTTCATCCCCATCTGTAGATGGCTTTTCATGTATTGCTATTATTATTATTAAATAAAAGGAATCTGAAGTCTCTGAAAGGTACCAAAAGATTTGATTTCAATGAAAAAGTTGATCTGATAAAAACAATTTAATCTGAAGGAAAAAGAAAAAAGAACTCTATCAAAGAACTTGGAGTTGTAAAATATATTAGTAAATATATAATGATGATGCATCCACGTTTCCCTCGCTTGGAATCCAACATAATTCTCATCTTATCCACATGTCAAAAGTTTAGGATTTGCCTGCTATTTTGGAATATTAATAAAGTTGTTTCATTAAACATGATGTGTTCAAGGAGGAAGAACCAGCATTTAACATAGAATAATAGTTTAGAGTTTAGAGATATAACACACAATCTCATTATATTAAATAAAGTACAAGAACAAAAAAACAAAAACTGATAAAATACTCATTTATTAACATATTTACAACACATAATTTCTATTATGGTGTGCACATAAATCTGGGGAATGTTAAATTATGTTGGAAATGCGATTTGCCACAATATAAATATAAATGGATTTTGAGGCATTATATTAAGTGAATTAAATCAAAGAAAGACAAATACTGTATGTGCTCACTCATATGTGGAACCTGAAACAGCTGAACCTTTAAAAAAAGCTGTGGGTGACACGTTTAAGCATGGGAATCTTGGTTTCAGCTCAGGTTCTGATTTCAGAGTTGTGAGACTGAGCTCCTGTCAGGTTCCCTGGTCAACACAGAGTCTGCTTAAGTTTCTCTCTCCCTCTCCTTCTGCCCCTCCCTCACTGCTCTCACTCTCTCTCTCTCTCAAACAAATAAATAAATATTTTGAAAAATAAAAAATAAATTAAAAGCTGAAAGCAAAGAAATAGAGTTTAGTGCTGACTACCAAGGGCCAGAGGTGGGGAAAATAGATGTTAGCCAAAGAGTATAAACTTCCAGGTCTAAGATGATTAACTTCTGGATAATCTAATGAGTATAGTTAACAACTCTGTACTATATATTTGACAGTTGTTAAAAGAATATATCTTAAAAGTTAATTACCACCAAAATGAATGGTAATAATGTGGAGAGATGAAGATCTTAACTAACCTTATTGTGATAATCATTCTGTAATATATACATGTAACTAATCATCTCATTGTACACCTTAAAATTTATATATGTTGATACAGAGGGTAAAGAAATTAATTTCACAAATGGCACACATAAAATTGGTAAGAGAAAGATATGTGAATAATAGCCAGAGACCCAGCATAAGAACTGTCTGGAAGTGTTGATGCTATACAGACACTCTGAAAATAATTTTTTTAAGTCTTTTGACAAGATAGCTAATGGACAAGTGTTATTAAAAAAAAAAAAAAAAGCAGTAGGTCATGCCTAAAATCAGGCTATAATATTGCTTTCCTGCCATTGAATTTAAGTGCGGTACTGTAGGTGCCCGCGTGGCTCAGTCAGTTCAGAGTCTGCCTTCAGCTCAGGTCATGATCCCTGAGTCTTGGGATCAAGTCCTCCATCAGGCTCTCTTCTCAGTGGGGTGTCTGCTTCTCCTCCTGCTCTGTCTATCCCCACTACTCCTGCTTGTTCTCTCTCTCTCTCTCTCACATAAATAAATAAAATCTTTAAAAAATTTTTTTAAATGCGGTAATGTAATGTCATCAGTCCTGGGTCACCTTATTTATTCATGCTTACTTGGTTCAGCTCCCTCAGGTTTCCATACTTTCCTTTATGTACTGGTATTATAATTCACTGCACTATGGATTTTAATTTTACACTACTTGCTCTTGTTGGGTTTTATGTTATTGCTATTTTATATTTCCAAATAAAATTACCTTCTGACTACTCTTAAATAAGCCTAATGGATAATAAATATTATATAAATTCTACAGCCTCTAAAAAACAAGGCTTAATAATCAGGCTAAAATGCAATTGATACTTTCATTGAACTAATAACTTAGGAAAGATAAATTTTACAATGACCCAGAATGAAAGATGAACAAATTTTAATGAACAATTTGGAAATTAAAAAATGTATGGCATGTTAATGAATATATGTTCTACATAACAATTGTTATTTTAAAAGAATTCTTTAAAATAATTCTAATACTGTAAGATATATTTAAGAATAACAAAAGTGACACTGAAAATAAATCAACTAGTAAGGCTTCAGAAGATATTTTAGAAATTTATGGGGCCCCAAGTTGGTCATTTCAGTAAAAATACCTGATTCTGTTCCAAACCTGTGATCATTGGCAAGTATGTGGGTTTATTTGTATAGTTCTTAATAATACTGAGATCAACATGTATGCCAAATGTTATTCTATAAGTTGTATACATGTTATCTCATTTAATACTTGATGGCACTATAACTAAGTGCTATAATTATCCCCATTTTGGAGGTGAGAATACTGAAGGTCAGATAATTTTCTCAATGTTAAATACTGAGTAAATTGGTGAAGTCACATTTCAAGTCTAGGCTCACTAGTTCATTGGACCAAATCATTTCTGGTATCTATTAATATGTCTGAGATTCTGTCTTATGCAAATTTATCATATTATTATAAAGTTGAGTTTGAGAAAGATGCACTTAACAATACTCTAGGTGTAGCACCCTCTAAATACTTTCAAATAGCCTCATACCAAGGAAGTCAAACAGGTACCTTCCTGGTCATTTAGTAGTTTTAAATGTTTTTAGCAACAATATCATTACTACTCTTGTGGAAATAAAGAAAAATGTTGCCAGTGATGTACAATGACTTTAAGGATTCCCAGATATGTGATTTTCCTAGGTCTTTCCAGCTCAATAACAATAAAATGAATAATAAATTTCTTAAAACTAATTACAATGGAGTTTTATCATTGACATAAAACACAATTAAAAAACAGTTATGTAGGAGGGAGAAAAAGAGAGGAAGAGTGAAAAAAAAGAGAATGAGAGAGTATTAAAATCATAATGTGATCATTCTACCTACTAGTCAACCCATTGGGTATGTGCCATAAAGAAGACCGCCATGTCTACCATCAGCCTCAGTTCCTGAGCACTTCCCATAGTAAGAGAATCTAGCCTCATAGAGTATGAATTTCACTTTTAAAGTTACTGTGAGTAAGTGTTATGTAAGATAGTTTCAATTACTTTATGTGGAGCTTAAGTGAAAAAATGAGAAGGACTTTGTTTCAAAATAGGAGAGAAAAAGGTTGATAGAATTTTTTGAGTAAGCATATGTCAGATTACAATGTGGTACCTAAATATGATCTCATACATGTGAAGAAAAAGATGAAATTAGATTTAAAAGGACTGACAAGTTTTCCTGGAAGGTCTCATCCAAATAGCATCTCCAACTAATTTCTCTTTTCCAAACGCTTTTGGAAAAATATCAAAATTCTCCTTCCTTGCTTATTTTGCTCTGTAGTCAATTATCAAATATACACTTGCTCCCCTTGGACAAATAACAACTTGCCCAAGTTCAATTAATAAGCCACAAACTATACTAAGATAATTGGCAAAAGAGATTGAGTTTAGGTTCTCTAGATCCATCCATGTTGTCACAAATAGCAAGTTCTCATCCTTTTTTATGAGAGTATTATGCTAAGTGAAGTAAGTCCGACTGAGAAAAACAAATACCATTAAGATTACACTCATATGTGGAATCTAAAAAATAAATAAATAAATAAATAAATAAACAAACAAAAAGCAGAATCAGACCTATAAATACAGAACAAACTGATGGTTGGCGAAAGGAAGGAGGATGAGCAAAATGGGTAAAGGGGAGTTGGGGTATAGGTTTCCAGTTACAGAACAAGTAAGTCAGAGCAAAAAAGGGCACAGCATGGGGAATATAGTCATTGATACTGTTATAGCACTGTATGGTGACACATGGTAGCCACACTTGTGGTGAGCAGAGCAGAACATATAGAAAAGTGGAATCACTATGTTATACACTTGAAACTAACATAATGTGTATTGACTATACTCAGAAAATTAAAAAATATATATATATACGTACATATATATGTACGTATGTGTTTATATGTGTGTATGTACATATATATGTACATATATGTATATATACACACATACACACACACACATATATATATATTTTTTTTGTTTTCTTTTAAGCCAGAAAGCACTGTATGGAAATCAGATACATTTTAAATTTTTGGAAATCATAGGATGAGGGATAAAACCTAAACTAATCTTTTCTGCACAAAATGTGAGTCTAATGTAGGTGAAGAATTGTGTAGGATTTGAGGTTATTCCCTACTTCAAACCCAACAAATTATCCTGCCACAGTAGCATGGAAGACACAAGACTCCTGGGACTTCATACTCACAGATCAGCATGCAGCATGATCTTGACATTCATATCATTTCCTTTTGTCTCTCCTCTCCCAGTTCCATAGAGATGTTGCACACTCAGTTGTATATCAGGGCTGCTAACAAACTTGCCCAACTATGCTCCCAAAAGTAGATGTTATCTTAGTTATTCTGCTTAAGAAACAATCCTGAACTCTGTTGTCAAGGAGGAGACGCTATCTCTAACTTCCTAGGCTGTTTTTTATTACTCTTGAAAAGGTGGTCCAAAATGGAATCTGATACAAGATGTGAAGAAATGTGAGACACATGGAGAGCTGTCTCCAGACATTGTGCTCACATCAAAATTCTTTGGGAAGAATAAAGTTTTCTTAATGAGGAAGTCATTGTTTATGGACTGGATAGCATAGTGAACTCATATTTGTGTATCAATGTGTGTGCTATGGAACATAAAATTAAACATAAGAAATTGGGGAATTTTAGATTATTTTGATTATACATTATTATTATTATTTTTAAAGATTTTATTTATTTATTTGACAGAGAGGCAGGCAGAGAAGGGGGGAAGCAGGCTCCCACTGAACAGAGAGCCCAATGTGGGGCTCAATCCCAGGACCCTGAGATCATGACCTGAGCTGAAGGCAGAGGTTTAACCCACTGAGCCACCCAGGCGCCCAGATTATATATTATTTTTATACTGAGTTTTAATGTAAAATGTGTTTCCCCCTCCTTCTTGATTAATTTACAAAACTTCTGAGAGCTATTAATTGCTTTCAGTATTGTTTTTGAGTTGCATATAAGACAAAGGTGGTTCATAGAGGTTAAGTAAATTTGTCTGAAGTAACAAAGCTAAGAGCTTTTTTTGTTAAAATGTACAGTACTGTTTTATGAAAATAATTGCCCAAAAATGACAGTTTCTCACTCTACTACAGATATGAAGATTTTTTTTTCAGATATGAAGATTTTAAGAGTAAATGATATTCATTTTTTCTCTACATATTACTTTTTATTTTTTTCTGAATTTTTCAATGCAGATTAGAGTTAGTTGAAGAATATAGTCTCCTTTGAGAAGAACTCACAAAGTTCAGAGGGAAGAATAACTTCTAAGGAGATAGAACCATACCAAAAGAATTTCATTTCCACCATTTATTAATACTATAATCATAATTAGGACTTAATTTTTTGGAACCTCCTTTTCCACATTGGCAAAATAGGGATATTATTAGTTACCACAGAGCTTTATTCTACAAATTAAATTATATAGCATATGTAAATTTAACAGCACATACTAAATATTCATTAAATTGGAATGATAATTTTCATATTCTGAGTAAATTAGTTATTTCAACTCCATTTTCCCCCTTCTGTTTTCAAGCTATCTGACATAAGGAGTATGAGTTGTTTTAGTAAATTAGAAGACAGAATTTTTTTCAGATAGAACTGCTCCATTAACTTTTTTACAGCATCATACATCACTTTTTAAAAATAAATAATCCAAGAGACCTTTTAGTCATTAACATGTTGGTTTGTGTTCTAGTTCAAACACATGATTTAAGTTCAACAAAGTATGTTGGTTGTTTGGGTATTTTATGTAACATGCCAACACATCTATATCAAATTATAGTTTTATGGTCATCTTACAACTGATTATAAAAACTGAAGATGGTGTGAAATTCTTTAAAAACACTTCCTAACTATGTCTTAAGATTATTCTCATTCTATCCTTTATATGAAACTAGTTTTCCAATACACGTGTATTTTCCTCAATTTTTGTTTCACATTCTATGATTTTATAGATACTTTGTATATTTTGAGTGGTGTTTCATTTATTGTTTAAATCAGTAGCAAGTGTGTTTTTTTTAACAAAGATTTTATTTATTATTTATTTGAGAGGGAGAGCAAGGGAGATATTGATAGAACGAGTGGGAGGAGGGACAGAGGGAAGAGCAGACTCCTTCTTGATCAGGGAGCAGCAGACTCCTTCTTGAGCAGGGAGCTCAATGCCGGATTCCATCCCAGGACTCTGGGATCATGACCTGAGTCGAAGGCAGACACTCAACTGAATAAGCCACTCAGATAACCCTAGCAAGTGCATTCTGATAAAAACATTACTATTATCTTTTGAATTGGTAAAGGTGAATAGATGTAAAAAAAATTTTTAAGGTGAATACATTTTTAATTGTAGCAGTAAAGTAGAACATTTTAACAACATTGTTAAATTTACATAATGTCTTGTACAGTTCACATAAAAATGGATTTGATATGTCTCAATATGTCATTATAATAAAGTAGATAATCAAACATACACAGTTTCCTTTTTTTTTTTTTTTCCCCCTACACAAGTATTAGTACTCTTTGTACCAGGGATATACCAACTAAAGTTGGAAAGTCAAATCTGGCCCACTACCTGTTTTTGTATAAAGTTTTACTGAAACACAACCAAATTCATTCATTTATGGGTTGTCAACACATGCTTTCTCATTACAATGGCAGAATGAAGAAGTTATGACAGAAATCATATGTCACTCAAAGCCAAAAACATTTATTTGCTAGTGTTTGCAAAAAAAGAGTTTGTTGGATCCTGAATAACACAATTATACATGTATTATTTGCAAAACACAAAAAAAGTTTACCTTTACATTATCTTTGTTAAATATACAAATGATATTGAAACATATAAAAACTAAAGCAAGAATGATTCTCATCCACTCTCAATCTTACCTGCCATCTCTCTCATCCTCAGAGAAAACTCTTCATTGCTCATTGTTAATTCACTTAGATCATTTAACTTTTAACTACCCAAAGTGTATTTTTATGGGTGCCTGGATGGCTCAGTCAGTTAAGTGTCTGCCTTTGGTTCAGGTCATGATCCCAGGATCCAAGGATCATATCCCACATTGGGTTCCTTTCTCGGCAAAGACCCTTCTCCTTCTGCTGTTGCTCTCCCTGCTTGTGCTCTCTCATCCTCCCCCCCCCACCAAAAAAAAGAAAGAAAGAAAGAAGAAAAAAGAAATACAAGCTACATCAAAGCAAGAGGAACTGCTAGAGATAAAAATATAAAATCTGAAATAAAATATTCACTAGGTTTAACAACAGGTTAGTTACTTCGGAAAAAAACAAAATGGATTCAAGAAAGATATAGCAATAGAGCTACAATTAAATATAGAGCAATGCTGACAACGGAACAGGGTTTTGATGAGCAATAAGAAAAGAGAAATTTATTTAGAATATATATTATCAATTTCCAGGAGAATAAAAGAGTAGTAAAATATTTGAGAAAGTAAGGCTGAATATATTCAAAATTTGCTTAAAAGTATAAACACTTCAGTCAAGGTAGTCAATGTAGGTGGAAAAAGGTAATATATTCTTATTGTTATTATAGATTATTCTAATGTAGTACTTTTGCATGAAAATGAAATGTATTTCTTCTAAGACTAAGGCAAGAATATCCACTCTTAATATTTCCATACAACTTTTTACTAATAACCTTCAAGCCAGTGGGATAAAGCAATAAACACAAATTACATGTAGATTAGAAAAGAAGAAGTAATAAACTCTTTATCTTGCAAAGTTTATGTATAAAGAAAATTTTAAACAGAAGTTTGCAGACTTTTCTTAAAGAACCTATCATTAAATACCTTAGGTTTGCGGCCCATACCATCTCTTTTGCAAATACTCAACTCAGTAAATGTAGCTTGAAAGCAGCCATCAATATCTAAACAGATGTCTATGCCTATATTTCAATAATTTTGCTTATAAAAATAGACCAGTGGTATCAGTGAAAATGTAGGAATAAGGAACCTCCCCAGAAATACCTCCAAAATAACAAAAACTGCCAGAATCAACCTTATGGAAAGTGGAAAATATTCTAAGGCTTATAGCATGGAAGTAAGTGTTTAGCCAGGATAAAGGCCATTGAAAATGGGATAATATATCCTTGTGGCATATTAACAACCATCACCCTACACCACTTCCCAGCATGATGGTGTTCAAATGGGGCAGCCCATGTTCTGGTATGGATAGCTAGTACTTGAGTGGGCAAAGCAGATCTTGATACTGGGGAACTGAGTTTATTTTGAACTGACTGGGGTTTGTCCTGAAGGACTGCTTTAGAGAGCTTCCTTTTATTTTGTCTAATATGGAAACTGTAAGTTTAGAGAAGCTCTGTGGTTCCCAAAACCAATAAAAGCCAAATGAAAAAGATATTTCTACTTGGGTGGAGAGGGGACAAGTGAAAAAAAAAAAAAAAAAAAAAAGGAAGAGAACAAACAACAAACAGACCAAATTTCTGTGAGAAAGGCCAATTTCTGAGTATTGTGAGGGAATAGGGATTTTTAAAGCTACTATGTATATGGGGGAACCTAGGGCAGATGAACGTCAAAGTTAGTTAACATGCTCACAAAAGACCTGAGAAGACAACAAACTTCCAACCATGGCTTGTCTTTAGGCTCAGAACAAGTAGGAAGCATAAGCTAGAGTGGTAAAGGGCCTAGCTAGACTTTAAAGGAATGCCCCGACAAGTCAATTTGCAAAAACTTGAAGAATAATATTTTACTTTGCTTTGCTTGTTTTTTCTTTCATTTTCTTTCCCTTCCTCTCTTTGCCTTCATTCCTTTTCTTCTCCCTTCTGTCCCTTTCTTCCTTCCTCTCTTTCTGCCTATATGAGTTTCTTTCTTCCTTTTTCCTCATCAATTTTTTTTTGCATATAGTACTCAAAATCTCCAATTTTTAACAAAAATTTACAAAGAACGAAAAGAAACAAATACATATTACCCATTTACATGAAACAAGAAATTAATATAAATCATATAAGAGCAAGTGCAGATGTTAACTTCCTAGATGAAGACATTAAATCACTTTCTTAACTGTTCTCAAATAGCTAAAGGAAACAATTGACAAAGAGAGGAAATGGAAACAATGTATAAGTAGAGAATATTAATAGAAAGATAAAGTATAAAAAGGACCATAGAGATGTTAGAGCTGAAAAGCACAATAACTGAAATGAAAATTTCTCTAGAGTTCAACAGCAGATTTGAGAAAACAGAAGACTGTCTCAATAAACTTGAAGATAAGATAATTTAATCAGTCTGAGGAGAAGAAATAAAAAAGAAAAATGAACAGATCCTAAGGCATTATGGAGTTCCAGAAGAAGAAGAAAGAAAAAAAAAAGGCAGAATATTTGAAGAAATAATGGCCAAAAATTTCCCAGATCTCTTGAAATATATCAATCTAGATATTCAAGAATCTCAAACTTTGAGTGGGATAAACAAAGATATCCACACTAAGACACATCATAATAAAACTGTAGAAAGTCAAAGATACACAGAATCTTAAAGCAGCAAGAGATAATTGACATCATCCTTCTCAAGTTCCAAAAAATGGAAGAGATAACATTTCCTAATTCATTCTGTAAGGCCAGCATTACCCTGATACAAAAGCCAGACAAAGACATCACAACTAAAGAAAACTATACACCAATATCCCTTATGAGTGGAAAATTGTATACAAAACATTAACAAACTGAATCCAACAACATATTAAAATAATTATATATCATGACCAAGTGGGATTTATCCCAGAAATCAAGGATGGTTCAGCATAATAAAGCTAATCAATATAATACACCACATTAGTAGAATGAAGAGGAATTAGGCACAAGATCATCTCAAATGATGCAGAGAAGGCATTGGGCAAAATCCAACATTCTTTCATAATAAAAACACTCAGAAAACTAGGAATAGAAGGGAACTTCCTGAATGTGTAGAGGACATTTATGAAAAATCCATGACTAATGTCATGCTCAATGGTAAAAGATAGAAAGTTTTTTTTTCCTAAGATCAGAGACAAGATAAGGATGACTGCTTTTGCCACTCTATTTACACTGCCTTGGAGGTTCTAGCTAAAGCAATTTGCCAATGAAAGAAATAAAACCCATCTAAATTACAAAGTAAGAGTTAAAACTATCCCTGATTGCAGATGGCATAATCCTATGTAGAGAAAATCGTTAAATGACCTACACATACACCATATTATAACTAATAAATTCAGAAAAGTTGTAAGGTACAAGACCCACAAAAAAATCAGTTGTGTTTCTATACACCAGAAATGGACAATTGGAAAAGGAAATTTAAAAAATAAAAATGAAAACAATTCAATCTACAACAATATTCAAAAGAACGAAATATCTCAGAACAAATTCAATGGAGAAGGTTAAAGACATACAAAGAAAACTGAAATATTGCTGAATGAAATTTAAAAAGATCTACACAAATGAAAGACATCCATGTTTATAGATTGGAAGACTTACTGTTATTCAGTTTGAAATGCTACTCAAAGTGATCTATGGTGATCTATAGTATCAATTCAGTCTCCATCAAATTTATTGAATCCCTGTTTCAATGGCTTTTGGGGAGGCAGAAATGGAAAAGCCAATCCTCCAAAACAATCTTGAGGAGAAAAATAAATTGGAGCACTCACACTTCTATTTCTAAACTTATGACAAATATACATTTATCAAGACTCTGTGGTACTGGCAGAAGGATAGACATATGGATCAATGGAATAGAATTAAGACTCCAAAAATAAACTTTTATTTATGACCACTTCGCTTTCAATAAGGGTGTCATCACCATTCATTAAGCGCAAGAATATTTTCCTCAACAAATGGTGCAAGGATAACTGGTTATCTGCATGCAGAAGAATGAAATTGGACCTCTAACTTACACCATATACAAAATTAACTAAAAATGTAACAGCAATATAAATATAAGAGCTAAAACAAACTCTTAGGAGAAAACAGAGGTAAATCTTTATAGCCTTGGATATTGCAGTGAATTTTTAGATGGGACACCAAAAAATTAATAAAAGAAAAAACAGACTTCAGACTTCAGCAAAATTTAAAAATTCTGTGCCAAGGATGTTATTAAGAAACTGAAAAGACAACCTACAGAATGGGAGGAAATATTTGCAAAGTTCATATCTGGTTTGGTTCTAGTATGCAGAATACATGATAACTTATACAATAATATAAAGACAAATAACATCAAAAATCGGAAAGTAGTAGACATTTTTCTGAAGAAGATAAACAAGTTCAACAGGCACATGAAAAGATGATAAATATCATTAGTCATTAGGAAAATATTATTCAAAATGAAGTGACTTACCAACTCATTTCTAGTCTCTTTCTGGGCCTCTAAAAAGATATATTATAGGATATGATGCTTTTCCATATAGAGCTATGTTTTATTTTGAAACTTTTTTTTTTCTGTTCTTCTAATTCTGTGATTTCTAAGTATCCATCTTCAAGTTCACTGACCCATTTTCCTAAATGGCCCAATTTGATACCATGGCATGGCAATCCAGCAATTTTTAAAATTTCAGATTTTATATCTTTATGTCAGATTTTACATATACTATATTTTAGTTCTAAAAGCTACACTTAATTATATTTAATTTTTTTGTAGTTTCCTACTTATTGAAATACCTATCTGTTCACTAGTGAGTTTATATTTAAAATAATTGCTTTAAAGTCTTCTTATTTTAATAAAAACATTTAGGTCATCTCAGAGTTTACCTCTATCTGGGTGTTTTGTTTTTATTTTTCATACATGATTGAAAATGGAGAGAAAAAGCCATGAGCTAAGAAAATTAGAAGGCCTCAAAAAGCTGGAAAAGGCAAGAAAATATCCTCCCTATAGCTTCCAAAGAGGAAGTCAGACTTTCAATACCTTGATTTTACCCCAGTAAGACTCATTTCAGATTTTTGACATATAGATATATAAGATGATAAAATATTACTGAAACTGCTAAGTTTGTGGTGTTATTTTACAGTAGCAATAAGGAATGAATAAGCTTCTTAATCAGCTGACATCTGTTAGCTAATTTAACCTATGTTTTAAGGTCCATATCAAGAAAAGAAAGATGGTAAGTATATTAAGCTCAACAGTTTATTAGCAAGATTAATGAAGTAACGCACATAAAATACTTATCCCCATGCCTGGCAAATGGAAGTGTTTAATAAATGTTCTTTATTCAACAAAATTTATTGAGCATCTACCATTTATTAGTCTCTATTCTAAAGGATGAAAATACAGTGAAGAATAAAGGAAAAAAATTGCTGCTCTTCTATCATTTAAATCCTAGTAATAGCAACAGACAGTTCTTAAAGTATTTCTCTGTGTTTCAATCACTTTTCTAAATGTCTTACATATATTAATTCATGCAATCTTTAAAACAACCATATGTGATAAATTCTATTATTATCATTCCTGCTTGACAGATTAGAAAACTTACTCACTTGAAGTAGAAGAGCTAGGATATGAATCCAAACCATTTGTCCGGAGTCCATGCTCTGAAATTCTAAGTTGTCTTCTTTCTGGACTCTGATTATTACTGTTATTATGTAATTTAATATTCAATGTGAAGGGCTTAATTGTGACATGAGAGAATGTATTTACATATACTAAAGAATGAAAACACTATGATGATTCTTTCTAGAGAATATATTTATGAGAACGACAGTGAATGAAATTAACAGCTGATAGAGCACAATCATAATCACACTCTTTAATAAAGCATTTGCTTGATTTTCCTACTTTAATGACAATTTTAGAAAAGCAAATATATGCTTTAATATTACATATGGTTTTTCTTTAGGTTTTTTTTTGTTTCAATCTTAATTTATGCTTAAGTCCCATTTAATTTTCTTCTTCTAATTACCAAATATCTACCAAATTACCAAATATCTAATTATCAAATACCAAATATTTTTGTCTCCTTTTAATTAATTTATTTATTTATTAAAAAGATTTTATTTATTTGACAGAGAGAGATGACAAGTAGGTAGAGAGGCAGGCAGAGAGATGGGGGGGACCAGGCTCCCTGCTGAGCAGAGAGCCCCAAAGCGAGGCTCTCGATCCAGGACGCTGAGATCATGACCTGGGCCAAAGGCAGAGGCTTAACCCACTAAGCCACCCAGGCACCCCTTTTGTCTCCTTTTAAATTCATTACATTTGAAAGAAGGTGGTTTCTAAAAAAGTTTTAAAAAATACTTCCTGTGGATGAATTTTACCTTTTTCTGTTTCTAATTTGTCAGTTTCTTAGTTAGAGTTATTTTGCCATCTTTCTAGACTTTTTTTTCCGACTTGTACTTCACCATCATGTAGCTTTTTTATTTGTTTATTTATTTTTTTCTGGCTTCTTTAGTAACTAGCATGTACCTCTTTGAGGATATATGTTGACATGGGAAGATGTCTAAGCCACATTGATGGAGCTTTTAAAATTTTGTGAAGGAGGGAGCTTATTAAGATATTCCTGTATATGTAGATAATCACACATACATATACTTAAATATGCTACATATGTTTGTCCATATATAAACTGCATAGATGATACTTAAACATTGGTGTATTTCAACTGTGGATTTTTTTTTTTTAATTTTTGCTTTTTAAATTTTTCTACAATAAACATATATCCACTATTTATTATTTTTGAAAGAAAAATTATTGAAATGTTAACTTGATCAATAATATACTGTGCTACATGGAATCAAAATTTCTTCAGAATGAAAGTTGTTCATTGGATTTAGCAATAAATAGATTTATTGACACATCTACAAGAGTAGTTTCAAAAAATTATTGGTGACAGAGACCACCACATTTGGCTAAGAATTAAAGGGCATTTATATATCAAATATTCTGCAATTAAATTGAATTTTGGGGGGACTGGGTGCAGTATAATTTATTGATAGTACATGACAAGATAGGTCTCCCCATGTCCCTCTCCTTCTTCAGCGTGTCTGGGATGTAAACTGTGGGGAGGTTGGGAGAGTCTCAGTGTTTTGGGGGATGATTTGAGGGGAAGAACTCCCTAGTACCCAAGAGGTTTGCTCTTCCTCTTTCTCTTGCTGGGGCTTGTGGTCCAGGGGGCTCTTACTCCTTAGAGGCCCTATGGGCCATAAAGTCTACCACCTGTTGCTCTAGCCAAATTCATTGTCATACCAGGAAATAAGCTTGACATGGTGGTCATTGAGGGCAGTGCCAGCCCCAGCATCAAAGGTGGAAGTGGGTGTCACTCTTAAAGTTGCAGGAAACAACCTGTTTCTCAGGATAGCCCAGGATGCCCGTGAGCATGCCCTCTGATGCCTGCTTACCCACCTTCTTGATGTCATTGTATTTGGCAGCCTTCTCCAGGCAGCAGGTTGGATCCATGACTGACATGTTAGGAGTGGAGACATGGAAGGCCATGCCAGTGAGCTTCCTATTCAGCTCAGGGATGACCTTACCTACAACCTTGGCAGCTCTAATAGAAGCAGGGATGATGTTCTGGGCAGACTTTCAGACATCATGCCATGGCTTCCCAGAGGGACTGTCCACAGTCTTCTGTGTAGCAGGATAGCATGGACTATGGTTATGATTCTCCCCCACGATGCCAAAGTTGTCATAGATGGTGTCGGCCAGGGAACCAAGCAGGTGTGCAGGAGGCATTGTTGACAACCTTGAGGAAGTTGTCCTACTTCTCATGGTTCATGACCATTACAAACATAGGGACATCAGCAGAAGGGACAGAGATAATGACCCTCTTACCCACCATTCAAGTAATCCCAGCCCCAAGGAGGTGAAGACCCTAATGGACTTCATCTCAGACTCAGCACCAGCATCACCCCATTTGTTGTTGGCAGGATCTCTCTACTGTAAGATGGAGATTGGTTTTCTATCGACGACAATCTTCCCATTTCAGCCTTGGCTATGCCATTGAATTTGCCATGGGGAGAATCACACTGGAATTGTAGAGCATGTAGTTGAGGTCAATAAAGGGGTCATTGATGGCAACAATTTCTACTTTGCCAGAGTTAAAAGTAGCCCTGGAGACTAGGTGCTCTATATGGTCAATTCCATTTACTCTGACCTTCACCATCATGTCTCGGGGATGCAGATGGCATTGCACCAGAAGATGCAATTGTCCAATGGGAAGGAACAGAGAGGCTAAAGTTGAAATTTTAAATTAAAATGAATCAAAAGGCAATAAAAATATTTAGATAAGTAAAGGACAGTCTTTTAAAAAAAAGTGTGACCATGAACCAAGAGAGGACATACATTTGTTGTTATTGTTTTCCCGATGGTAGAGATTGAACATACCCCCTATGCTGATTTGGGAGAATGGTTGAAAATCTAGATGAATAAGGATAAATTTGATAAAATAAGATTACAGAAGGGGGGGGAAGTAGATGGAATTTAGCTCATGGGGAGAAAGGTAGGTCTTTGAAAGAAGAAATATTTATTTCCAGTGAGCAAGGATGAAGAAAACCGACGTTATAGAAATGAAGGATGGGGTATGAATTTTGATCTAGAAAAGGAACAGACAAGCGATCAGCTATTTTGAAATATTTGTAAGATCAAGAACATTTTTCCTTTTGTTCTATAATTTATACATAAGCAGCAGCATGTTTTTATGGATATAATTAATGGCTCAAGGCTAATCTTGGCTAACAGAAATGTTTATGCCTAAGAGAAATAAGAGGAGACCAGATAAAAACCCGGACTTATGCCTTGTTTTGAAAAATTGTAAGTATTCTTCTGGTAATTCTAAAAGTCCCACAGTAACAATATTTTTGAAAATTACAATCGTAAGACAACTTAAGCTGTTTCATTTTCTTTGGCTAGATCTATTATAAGAAATCTACTGCCCTGTATGGACTACTCCTATCTCTGCTACATACACTGACTTCTAATCTTTAAAATCTTTAACTCCTACCCATAATGTTCATCCATAAAATACATCGGAAACTGTGAGTTACGGAAAGAAAGGTGCCTATTGGTGAGGTAGGGAGGGAACAGCAATATTCGATTCTCATCTCAAGAAATCAAACACCAATGTGTGAGAGTTTGGAGGAAGGAAAAATTACCTACAGTGTTCTTTGATAAGGCCCTTCTACCTCAACACTATGAGACAGAAATAGCTATAATCTCCTGTGAACTCTGTGGGTAGTAAGACTGAAATGTGTAAGGCTGAAGGGTACATTAGCAATAATGATACTTTGTAGCCCCATGATCATAATACTATAATAGCAGACTCAAATTCTAAACTCTGAAAAATTGATGTTAGACTTATTTTCCCAAATAGTGGCATATTTTCCTTTTTGTTATGCTTTCAATAATATTTTAATGGGAGTTTAGAGAGGAATAGATCACCGATCAATATTTCAGGCTAAGGTCATTTTAACCTAAGTATTGACAGTATATCTTTTATCATTTTGCCCATTTTTTTTTCCTTTGAGGCACTCTGTGCCCTGTATTTCTCTTAGTAGAATATATGTCTAAAGAAAAGACACAATGAAATGAAGATGGGGAAGGAAAGTTGAGAGGGAGAAAGGGAGAGAGAAATGGGAATGGATTCTTCAAACTCATAATTTAAAGAAAGAACGCACTTATTACCCCAGATTACAGATTTGAACAACAAAGAAGAAACATACAATATTTGCAGCAAGAACACCCACTTCTCTTTTCCCCCTATCTACTATCCTTGCTCCAGGTGGGAAAGAGGAATTCTTAGTGGAAGCAAAGAAGGAGGGAGGCTGTAGGCTCAGAAGAGTGGGATAGGACTATCAGGGTCTTTGTGGACAGAAATGGAAAGACTATCATGGGATGCCCCAGTTATTACCTCTGTGAGTCCCTCACTATGCCCCAGAGCCCAGACAGTTCCCACAGAAACTTGTTGTTCATGGCAGCACTTACACTGCCTGAATCTGAGAAGCTACTGGATTGTCTTGCCAGCTACCTGGCTTAGGGTCCAAAGCTGATCATCCATCAACTGCTGAAAGTCTAAGATACTCACCATGCTCCACGACCTGAGTTCCTTTCTACCTCCTCCATGTATTAAATTTTTTCCATCACCGAGGACATTCATAAGTCCCTCGAGAAAGAGAATGAACTCTTAAACATCTACTATTAAACTTAGAATAGTGTCTCTAATTCTCAACCAATAATTAAGTCTCCCAAAATCTGATATAGGAGGAAAATCTCTGCTAGCCTCCCTACTTCCCAAACCAGTATTTGGGTCAAATTAATTGGCAATAGCTGGAGATCTTTTCCTGAACTAGCACAGGGATAAACTATAGTCTTGTTAGAGAAGTTGAGGAAACTGGATCTAATTCTGAAAGCGATTGGCAGCATTTGCTGTATTTTAAAGAAGACAGAGTAGCAGGGTTTTGTTTGTTTGTTTTTAATTTTAGGAATATCACTCTGACTGCAGTGTGGAAAATATAAATGGTAAGTGAGGTTAGGAGACAGTCGAAGTAGTAGAAGGACCTCAGGGAAAGTCTCTATAATTGCAATGACAGTATGTAACCTTGAAAACTTTCTTACCTTCTTGAAAGTTTATTTTAAAAATGAAAATAATTGACACATAATTATGTCATGAGATTTCAATTGCATTGTTCCTATGACTACTTGACATTGCGCCAACTGAATATAAACTTTTGCCACCAAAGTGTTAATTCCTTAAGGGTAATGTGTACAACTTTTTTTTTATACAGATGTCTTCCTGTACATTCATAATAAGCACTTAAAGCCTTCTTCAGTTGAGGTTGACTACCTATGTGTGTAATATTTATCAATGTATAAATAATACTATTTACTATAGTCTTAATTACTGTGGGCCTCTAAAATTTTTAAAATATATCTCTTTATATGTAATGGCTTTTTTATAAGAATACTCTACCTAGAGTATATACCTGCATTTACAAACAATAGAATATGTGAGGAAAGTGTATTTCTAGAAATATTTTTGGATGCATAAATGTATGATACATACAGGTCTAAGATAAATGGGAAGATATGTAAAGGAAAACATTGATTCATGAATATATGTAATGCCCAGATATCAAATGCACTGAAGGTCATAATAATTTAAATCTATATTTAGCCATTAATCAAATTTCCCTTATGACTTATTTTTTTAATACACTTACATAATTAATGGCTTTACTATCATCCCCTAAATTTCCTTGTTGTAATGCTTAATCTTTCAAACTTGGATAAAAACTTACTTTTGGAAGGAAAAGAAAAAGCTTTTAATTTGAAACTTTGGGAGTATTATTCACTACGGTCTATAATTTGAATAGGTAATTTGTTTAAAATTATATTCCTTAAATTGATTTTAAATAAAGTACTGATGCAGTTGCAAAGGAAACTCAATGAACTGCATTGACAATTTAATCCAAAATTCATTTTTGCTGATGGACCAGACAATAATCATAAATTTAGAAATAGTAGTTATCAAGATCTATGACTGTTTATCAAAACAAATTTCCATTATGTAACACAAGGTTGACTTCTAGGTATAGAAATTTCTTAAGTTTTTGGACACCTGGGTGGCTCAGTTGGTTAAGAATCTCACTCTGGATTTCAGTTCATGTCTTGATCTCAGGATTGTGAGTTCAAGCAAGAAATCTCTTAAGGCTAAGCTATAGGAACCTTTTTAGAAGCAGTATGTATTCAATTTAATAAAATAACTTTTTGTACTAGAGGTGTGAAAGAGTATTTTATTCCATATAAGCAGTTATTTTTTCAAGTACCAAACAAACCCCATGTATAAGTTAATAGAAGGATTTAAAATAGTCACTCTTTAAGGGGCACAAACACCCTAATGTTCAGAGCAGCAAAGTCCACAATAGCCAAACTGTGGAAGGAGCTGAGATTCCCCTCAACAGATGAATGGAAAAAGAAGATGAAGTCGGAGCGCCTGGGTGGCTCAGTGGGTTAAAGCCTCTGCCTTCGGCTCAGGTCATGATCCCAGGATCCTGGGTTAGAGCCCCACATCGGGCTCTCTGCTCAGCAGGGATCCTGCTTCCCCTCCTCTCTCTCTGCCTGCCTCTCTGCCTATTTGTGATCTCTGGCTGTCAAATAAATAAATAAAATCTTAAAAAAAATAAAAAAAGAAGATGAAGTATATATATACAATGGAATATTACTCAGCCATCAAAAGGATGAATACCCACCATTTGCATGGACATGGATGGAACTGGAGGGGATTATGCTAAGTGAAGTAAGTCAAACAGAGAAAGACAATTATCATATGGTCTCACTCATATGAGGAACATAAGCAGTAGCATTGTAGACGATAGGGGAAGGGAGGGAAATCTGAAAGGGGAGTAATCAGAGGGAGAGGAACCATGAAAGACTATGGACCCCAGGAAATAAACCAAGGGTTTCAGAGGGAATGGGGGTGGAGGCATGGGGTAATAGGGTGATGGGTATTGAGGAGGACATGTGTTGTGATGAGCACAGGGTATTATATACAACTAATGAATCATTGAACACTACATCAAAAACTAATGATATACAGTGGCTAACTGAACATCAGAGGGGATGGGGGTGGGGGCATGGGGTAACAGGGTGATGGGTATTAAGGAGGACATGTGTTGTGATGAGCATGGGGTATTATACACAACTAATGAATCATTGAACACATCAAAAACTAATGAGGTACTATACAGTGGCTAACTGAACATAATAAGAAAAAGGAAAAAAATCAAAACTGAATTATTCATTCTCTAGTTATCATTTGTATGTTTTCTATCTCACAAGAAGGAGTCAACACAGCAGTTAAGAGTAGAATCAAACTGTCCAGCTCCACAGCCTAGCTAAGGGATCCAAGGGAACTAAGAATACCTGTGTCTCAATTTGCTCATTTCTAAGAAGAGAATAAAGGAACTTATTTCATAAAACTGTTGGAAAGGTAAAATAAGGGCCTTCACATACCTAAGGCCCTTAGAATACTATTATACACACACACACACACACACACACACACATACACACACAATATATATATACACACATATGTCTATATGCATGTATGTATATAGACATATGTATATATGTATGTATATAGACATATATATGCACATATATATGTATAGATTATGTATATTATGTACACAGAGGGAACTTTATATTAATAACCTATGATTATTTTAATGGTTTATGTAACATAATTTATGATGCCACAAAGAGTCCACAAATCTAGCAATCAAGCTAGGGAAGAGCACATGAAAACTATTTTAATGTCATGTGCCATGAAAATTAAGCAGACATCCTATGGCATACACATGCTAATTATTATCAACATTACTCATTAAACCATCAATATTTTAGCTAATTCACTGTGAAAGCAAAGAAGTTCATAAGTTTGATCTCATAACACATTTTGACTCCCACAGTGTCAGATGATGGTTTTCAGCTCCAGCTGTGGCATAGCTATTAAGTTGTTTGGCATAACGTAATTTATGAGGATTTTTAATGGGAAAACAGTAGATAATTGCATAGTTTTTTGCCCAATCCAACTAAACTTGCATCTTTTTAATTCTGCACTAATGCACAATCAGATAATCACTTGCTGACCAAAGTGACACTGATGATTATGCAGATTAAACATTTATCACTCATACATCCTGAATGTTATACACTACTGTTTTGAAAATGCATTCCAAAACTTTTGGCTGAAGCCACAAGAAAAATCCTTTCAAACTGGCTTTCACTAAACAGAAATCCAGAGTCAAGTGTCTTCAAAGCTGGTTAATTCAGTAGTACAATGATGACATCAAAGACCCAGATTATTTCTCCTCCTGTTTTGTTATCAGGGTAACAGCTTTACCCTCAGTCTGGCTCCTTTCATAGTCATGGCAATTATGGAAATTGCATCAAAACATAATAATTACCTGAGGCAGAATAGGAATTGCTTTTCCTAGGTCTCTCCTTAAACAAAAGAGGAAAATCTGACCAGAAATACTAGCAGCTTTGTCTGTACCACTCATTGGCTAGAAGTGGATCATGTGCTAACCCCTAAACCAATCACTGGCAAAGGGAAGAGGAACGTCCTGGCTTTAGAATCAAGCAGGCTTTACCTCCGTAGGAAAGGTAGGAGTCCTCTTTCCCTCAGACGCTTGGTAGAAGGAAGAATGAATTATTAAGAAGAGGATTATAAGGGGGCACCTGGGTGGCTCAGTGGGTTAAATCCTCTGCCTTGGGACCCTTAGAGCATGACCTGACCCAAGGCAGAGAGCCTGCTTCTCTTCCTCTCTCTCTGCCTGCCTCTCTGCCTACTTGTGATCTCTGTCTGTCAAATAAATAAATAAAATCCTAAAAAAAAAAAAAAAAGAGAGAGAATTATAGTGCTAAAAGAAAAAAGGAATGAACATTGGTTAGGCAATAATGCCTGCTTGAATAATCAGCAAGGTCTTTCTCTTCAAAAGTTGTGAACTACATTGTACACAAACTGCATATATACAGATGAATAATGCTAGACTTTGCCAAAGCCATTTGTACTACAATTTATCAAATTAATATAAGAGAATTAGTTACATTTCAGATAAATACATAATTTCTTTAATTTATTTTCCATCTTTTTTAACTTGGCCCAGAAGTTGATAATTCACTACATGCCAGACCCAAGTTCAGTGGTAAATACACCCTGATCAATAAAACACATATGGTAGATACATGATACTAATAAGCTTAAAACGATAGGCTGAGCATTAAATAAATATACATATAAAGATGTAATTGGAGTTAAGATAAATGAAGGAAAATGACCAGATACTATCAGAGAGAATAATGTTTGGGGTGGGAGGTGGGTGGGAAGGAGGTATGATGGATTGTGTGATCTGGAGGATCAGAGGGGCTCTCACTGGGAAAATGACACCAGTCCTGAAAGATGAGTAGGGATTAACATACTTCCTCTCCTTGGCTGAAATCTATAGTCAGGCTCCCCTGAACTTTTTAACAAGGTCTACTTTGATGTTCCTCTTTATATTGTCTAATTTTAGCCAGACTCTTGATAAATCAGTTTAACCAAAAGCCCCACCTTCAATATTTGATCAGGTTCCACATTTTTTCACCATCCCACAGGTGCTGTCTCAGTTTGCCAAGAACATCATTAGACCAGTTTCTCTAGAACCCTCCCTTACCCCTTATGTTTCCTCTTAGTGATTCCACTTAGTAATTCTCCATCCAGAGAATCCTGCCTTGCTCCTTGGTCATACATTCCTACTTCCCCATGTTGTATTTATTCAGAGTTAAACCTGATCTCTCTCTCCTGCTGCAAAATTCCATTGTAGTGGTTTTTATACCTATTATAGCTTTACTCTTGGATAATGTCTGTCTTACTGTGCCTTAATAATGCTATGGAATATATATTTTTTCCTTAGCAGTATTCACTATGTAAAAAATGGGGGACAGCATCCCTACAAGAGACCACTCTCTATAATGAAGGCTTAGGAGGAATGAACCTTTATGTATACACAGCAAGTAATTAAAAAAAAAGAAAACTTTACAATAATCAGAAATCATAGTTTAAGTTTCTTTAGTAAGCTCCTTTTAATTTTAAGTTGATTAAATCTTTTGATATACATTTTATATGTAACATGATACTATTAAAATATATGTTTTTTTCTTTTAGCTAGAGAAGCATCAAACTCATAAAAAATTACAAATATAAAATATTTGAAATCTTGTGATTTCAGCAAAATTATCCATGTCAATTATTAACATCTGAAGGATGTTTTTATATTCAGATTAATATAGCATAATGAAATCTTTCTAGAATTATCAATTGAACAGGATTTACAATGACACTACTTTGAATATTATTCATCTTTGAAAGGCATTCACAATGATTGCTACCTTTGGTAGAAACCATATATATTCATCTCAATGCTTACACTGTTTTATCATTTTACAAAAGGAAAAATTAATATGTAGTTAATAGCATGCACAATTTAACATTTTATATTTGTGACAAATCAGAAGATGTTACATTGTGACAGACCCAAATCTCCTGATTATTATACCCATGAAAAAAAAATTCTTAAAATCTATGATTCCTTATGTTTGTCCTAGAAACAAACAAAATAATAAAAGGGAAAAAGAATTCTTTTTAACACTATCTGACTAGAGCTCCAATGGATTAGAATTTCCACAGTTCTGCTTCTCCCTCTTCTGTGACCCTACAGAAAGCTTGAATTACCAAAAGCCTTGATTTACTCACCATCCTTCTAAAATATAAGCTGTAAGCTGGATGGGAATGTTCACTTTGCTCACTGGTATATGCCAAGCACCTAGAGTCCAGCCCATATTAGGGTCTCAATACTATCTGTTTAAGAAAATGAAACTCTTTAATGAAACTCTTTTGTGTTTCTATAACTATTAGATAATATTGTGCATTTAAATGCTTTTGAAAAGTGCGGATAGTAGGTGCTTACTTTTATGGTATTATCAAATAACACTTCCAAATATAAAATATCTAGACATTAGCTTTTAGAATTAGAATATGTATTATTATAAATAAATATAGTTTTTCCCAGATTAGTAAGAATAGCAATTTTATTCAAACTATTTTATCATGTATTCACTTCAAAATAGTTTTCAAAGAAAAAAAAATGTTCACACAAGAAAAAAAATCAGCCATGTGTTTTGCAACCTTGGTAGGCTAGTGTAAATGAGTCATAAATTTTATATATTCTTAATGTATATATAATAAATAAGTAAAAATATATAATTTATATATTCTTAATTATTCCATCTATTGATAACATTTACATTTCTTGGAAACAAAGCGGATTAAATGATTCAAGCTCAGTCATGAATAATTAAGCTACTCTAATTTAGATTAAGAAAAGAGATACTATAGGTCGACTCATTTAGGTAAACCTGTTGAAAATTAAAATGATGTTAAATGAAGAGATATCAGTGAAATTAGGGATGGTTATTTGGAATAAAATTTTAAAATGATTCTGATACCCAATGTCCAGGTGTGGGGGATTCCCAACACCAACAAACAATTCTCAGACACCAGCTATCCTATAGCTTGACTCAATACTGACTATTCATCCAGAGATAGCATCAGACCCCACAGGTTAAGAGATCAGTCTCATAAGACTATTTCCCCTCTACACACCCTTCAGATGTCAGTCACAAGTCCAGGTTGTGACCTGTGCTTCTGAGTGACTGGATACAAAATTGGAGATTCCAACATCCCCCTCCTCTGGTATGATTCACTAGCTGAAGGAGCTCACAGCAACACTTCACTTACTAGATAACAAAATGATATAATTCAAGAATAGCCAGATGGAATAGAGGCACAGGACAAGGTATGGGGAAAGGGCACAGAGCTTCCATGCTCTCATCTGGTGTTCCATTCCCCCACAAGTCTCCAAGTGGTCACCAACCCATAAATTCTTCAAACCCTGTCCTCTTGGGTTTTTGATGGAGGCTTCATTACATAGGCATGATTGATTAAATCATTGACCATTGGTGATTGACTCAACCTCCTCTCCCTTGATAATTGCTCTTTGCAAATTACAGCCTTTTAAGGATTAGTAAGCTTCACGAGGGGAAAAAAAAAAATATATATATATATATATATATATCTCTTAGCTTTGGACTCTAGAAAAAAAAAAACATATAGATAGACATGAGGGAGCATACATAAAATGAGATATTTCATTTCCCCAACACTATCCCTCCCTCCACCTATTCCTTCTTCTTCTTTTTTTTTTTTTTTTGGTGCTTCTTTGTCATATCAATCCTTCTGAATATCCTTTGCTCCTTTCCATTTTCTAGACCTCTAAGTCATGGGATAACTCTAGACTCAGTCTGAGAACCACTCTTCTTCTCTGTTTATTATTAGCCCCCAGGTAATCTGACATAAGTTTTAATACCTTCTTGAACAGGTCACTTTTACTTTTATACCCCTACTCTTCCCATAATTTCTAGAATCCCTATCTGTCATCTTCATTTGGATTTCTAACAAGCATTTAAAAATAAGTATACCAAAAAGCCTAGATTTCTGCCTCCAAGCCTGCTTTTCTATCAAAGCTTCTGTGAGTGATATCAAAATTTCCCAACTATCCCTGATTGGTTTGTTTTGCATGGACTCCACAAAAAGTCAGCCAAGAAATGCTGGTTACTCGCTCAAGAATTTCACCACTATTAACTGCCGACCAAGCCACCATTACCTCTCACCTTGAATTGGCTTTCTTATTTCCTTACTTGTAAGGCAAGTTGCTTTCTACATAGCAGTAGGAGTGATAATTTAAAATATAAGCTGCACTACAATCATGATCAAAGCTATGATTTGTTTCCCATAAAATAAAATTCAAAAGTCTTGTTCATGGCCTATGAGGCCCTCCATAATGAGTCTCTGTCAGATTTCTGGCCTTATCTTCTCTGTCCCTCTCCCTCTTTTCTTCTCTGTCCCCTTGTATTTATTCTTTCTCTCTTTTTTAAAAGATTTTATTTGTTTATTTGACAGACAGAGATCACAAGTAGGCAGAGAGTCAGGCGGTGGGGGGGGGAGCAGGCTCCCCTCCGAGCAGAGAACCTGATGAGGTGTTCCATCCCAGGATCCTGAGATCATGACCTGAGCTGAAGGCAGAGGCTTTAACCCACTGAGCCACCCACATACCTTTGGACTCTTGGACTTTTACCCAAACAGAACAAGTATGCTTCCTACTCAAGATTTTTGCAACTGAAGTTCTCTCTTTCTTATAACTTCTTTTTCCAAACTATGTCATAAAGAAAAATGAAATTTTGTAAGACAGATAAAAAGGAGGTACAGTTATTTTAGACAGAATGGTCAAGTGAAAATTAATTGGTTAGTTGAATTTTTAAAGAGACACATTTGAGGGGCACCTGGGTTGCTCAGTGGGTTAAGCCTCTGCCTTTGGCTCAGGTGGTGATCTCAGGGTCCTGGGATCAGGCCAACATTGGACTCTCTGCTCAGCAGGGAGCCTGCTTCCCCCTCTCCCTCTGCCAGCCTCTCTGCCTACTTGTGATCTCTCTCTCTCTGTCAAATAAATAAATAAAATCTTTAAAAAAAGAGACACATTTGAGTGATAGTATCTCTATCAGTATATCTTTTATATTTATATTGAAAACCTCATCATAGTGTTCATCTAGCTAGCTTCATTTCCATATTTAAGTTTCCTTTTCTGAAAGTGAGAAACTAAACTCCCATTGTTGTTAATATAATACTTTTTCTAAAATGAATCTTTCTCTATATAACCAATCCCCTATGCCCATATAGTTGCTTTCTTCACTACATGATGTTCCAGTGGCCTAAGCCCCATTCCCATCTCTAGATTACCTGCTTGGGTTCTGACACCCCTGCCAGACTGCCTCATTCCATAATGCCCCACTTCACCTTGTATGTGCCCATCAGCCTCTTTATCAAGGCTTCCTGGGCTTGCTGAAACTCCAACACCTGCTCTAGTCTGCCTACCACCATTCCTCACCCACTCTCCCCGTGTGGATACTGTTTTGCTTGCTTTCTCATTAATGATTTTAACCTAAAGTAGATTTTAAATGCTATAATGCAGGGATGAGAATAATCACCAAATCTGTTAGGGTCAGAACTCTCCTCATTTAAAAAGAGGAAGTGCATATCAAAAACACAATTATAGAACCAGTGAAAGCAGTTTGAAACATGAAGTAATAGAGCACTTTTTACCCAAGATGTAATGATAAGGATATGGATTATAAACTAGAGATAGCTGAATATAATTTTATTGTATTTCTGCATTGTGTTCCCCTAAAAATCTCTTTTTTATGTACTCTATGAAATAAGCTGATATGAAAGACAATTGAGATGGATGAAATGAACCAGCAGAGAAATAAAACAAATAAAGAGAATGCTGATTGAAATGGAAAGGATGTAATGAACCTAAAAATCCAATGTTAAAAAAATCTAATTAACAACTGAAACTCACCAAATTGAATCAAGAAATATATTAGGAAAAATTCATTTTGAAAAAACACCCTCAACCTTGTCAATATCTCTGACGAAGTTGTGAACTTTATTCCCCTATTTCTCTACCCCAACGTGCCCCCTCCCCATTAACCCAAGGTGTTGAGCATGTAACAGGCCTAGTCAATCATAATGCCCTACTCTGACAAAAAACAAATACTGTAAGTCATGCAACTATCATCCCATCAGTGACAATTAAAGGTCTTCTATGGAATTCTTATTTGGAAACTTAGGGGAAAAAAATTCATCTGCATTTGGAAAGCAAAAAATCTTGTGTGTTCTACTAATAGTCATATGAGGATTCTCTGTTCTGAGAATAAAAATCAAGAATTCATGATAAGACTTAAAAGATGGATTGAAAGAGAGGGTATGTAGTCTTAGTTCCAGCTCCTGAATTGCTGGGTGTTCTGAGCTACCACTGGGTCGGTTACACGGCCAATATGTGCTGTCCATTACATACCTCCACCTCTTTCCCATTCCTCTCCAAAAGTTTTTCTTATTTATTTCTCAGAGTTTACCCCACACAATGGAGGCTGAAAACGTTAAGTATTTTCTCAACCTCAATTCAGCTTCAAATATAGGCAGAATCCTGGTGTATGGCCCAAGAAGAAATCTGATAAAATAAGAGAAATTTCAAAAACTCTCCCTGTTTTAACATGGTTTGCATATTGTTTAAGAGTGATTGAATACCGGAGACAGTGATAAAGAGATCAAAAGAATCATAGAGTAATATTCCATTGTGTATATGGACCACATCTTCTTTATCCATTCATCTGTTTAAGGGCATCTCAGCTCTTTCCACATGTCAGCTATTGTGGACATTGCTGCCATGAACGTTGGGGTGCATATCGCCCTTCTTTTCATTACATCTGTATCTTTAGGGTAAATACTCAATAGTGCAATTGCTGGGTCATAGGGTAGCTCTATTTTTAATTTTTTGAGGAACTCCCACACTGTTTCCCAAAGTGGCTGCATCAACTTGCATTCCTACCAACACTGTAAAAGGGTTCCCCTTTCTACACAACTTCTCCAACATTTGTTGTTTCTTGCCTTGTCAATTTTTACCATTCTAACTGGTGTATCTCAATATGGTTTTGATTTGAATTTCCCTGATGGCTAATGAAAAGGGGGGAAAGACGGCACCTGGGTGGTTCAGCAGGTTAAGCAGCTGACTTCGGCTCAGGTCATGATCCCAGGGTCCTAGGATTGACTCCTGTATGGGGATTCCTGCTCAGCATAGAGCCTGCTTCTCCCTCTCCCTCTGCCTGCCACTCTGCCTATTTGTACTCTCTTATCTCTGTCAAGTAAATAAATAAAATCTTAAAAAAAGGAGGGGGAATTAGAGTGGGAGATGAACCATGAAAGACTATGGACTCAGGGAAACAAACTAATAAAAATGTTTAAGAAATTAAAATTAAAAAAAAAAGAAAAGAAAAAAGAAAACAAAAAGAATTATAGAAAAAAACTAACTCAACCTTGACATCTTGGAACTCCTAAATACTTCTGAGACATACTAATCTAGAAATTGTGTTTTGTATAAGAAAATGAATCCTCTATTACTTAAACACTTATAAATAGATATTCTATTACATACAACCAATTGACTACCAAGTGATATGCCAGTTCATTAATTTTAGGCTAAAAACAGAATCCTACTGAAGGGGAGCAGAATTTGTCACCCTAAAATATGACTTTTTGGCATAAGGATTATTTTAAGCTGGTTATTTTTTTAAAACAGCAACATGAGAGAAGCTCTGAAAAATAAGTTGAAGTAATCATACTCTAAAAACAAGCTTTTAGATTCTTTGGCTGGTCCAATAATTATATTGGTACAAGATTAATAGAAGATTAGTGCCATGTATACCTCCTGTATTCATTGGAGAAACCTAAGAAAACTAAGCAACTCCCTGCAATGCCTCAAGCCACCACCCTAAATATCATCTTCAGCTGAAGACAAAAGACACTGGTGGTGAGAGAAGGAGGCCAGTTATGGGAGTAAAGGGGACCATATTTTGCCACACCAAGATATGTGTTTGGAATACTGATTATTTTAAGCTGGCTGGTTTTAAAGAAGCTCTGAAAACTGAGTAGAAGTTACCCTCTTGTAATGGACATTTTCATGTATAAGGGTACATGAGTACCCAGGACAGTCTTAGGCTGGATGCCTATCAGATGTGTGGTGCTACCAGCTCAAATGGGGATGGCTATTGCCATGTCCCACTGTCATACTCCAGGGCAGAGTCGCACAACGTCAACTTTCCCTCTCTTAGGACTTATGCCTCTCTTGGGCAGAAAGTAATGGAAGAATGCAGTCCTTCACATGTCAGCAAGACCCAGGTCATCACCCTGAGTTCAGGGCATCAGTAATCTCTGGGCCCCCTGATGAAGGAGGAAGCCAGCTCACGCTCATGGGTTCAAAGAAGGTGGTAATACGGCATGGATAATGTGTCCCAAGAAAGAGAAGATAGAAAGAGAGAATGTGCTTGAGTGAGTCTCTAAGCCCCTAGCACGTGCCTCCTTGTCCCATCAGAGTTCAACTGAAAAAGATACAATTACTAAGAAATGTAAGGAAGGCCTTTTGAGTGTGTCATCAGTGCAACTATGGAGTTCTCCTGCCTAGGAGGCCAGTTCTGCTCAGAAGCCAAACTGAACAAACTCCCAGCTGTCAAGGTTGGAACAACTTGAGCAATATTAAATATTACTTGATTATTTGATTATTGAGCAAAATAAATATTAAAATAATAGAACACAAAGAATAAAATAAACATTTATGAGTCCATGTTGATTTAAATAAGTAAATAGGAACAGAGGACCAATCGTCCTTATAGAAAAATTACAAATAATATATGTAGATACATTCTCTCATCCCCAGGGAGAGCTTACTTTACTTGCCCTTGAGTGTGGGCTGGATTTAGTGACTCAATTTCAAAAAGGAGTATGATAAGAAAAAAAAATAACAAATTTAAAGAGAGATCTGGCAAAAAACAAAAAAAAACCAAAAAAACAAAAACACAATAACACTCTAAACAGTGATTCATGTTAACATCACTAACAATAAGTAGGAGGAAAGATAGTTGAATGCATCTTATAGACCAAATGTGAGAAGGAGCTTGGTTACACTAATCTTGAAAAGCACCCCATTGAGTGACTTCTTACCGAGGAAGGAATATATAAAATTCTCTTAAGAATAGTGAAAGGAACATCTCATCCATGACAGGATCCTCGCTCAGTGTAGATATTTTATCCTATAGAACTGGTGATAGGCAGAATTCTAAGGTGGTACCCTAAAATCCCTTTTTGTGTTCACATACCTTCTTTTAGGTATTCAATCAAAAATTTATCTTAGTATTGCTATAAAGGGATTTTGCAGATGTAATAAAGGTCCACAATCAGTTGACATTAAAATATGAACTGCCTATGGGAGCCACAGACCAAGGAACAGCAGGCAGCCTCTAGTTGCTGAGAAAGGTCTCTGAACAATAGCTAACCTCAATTCTGTAACTACATGCAAATAAATTCTTTTTATTTGCAGGTAAGAACTGCATCCCAACCAACACCCTGAGCAGATCCAGCTATGCCACGCTTGGACTTCGGACCTATGGAAAAGGTAGGATAATAAATGTGTGCTGCTTTAGGATAAATTTCTAGTAATTTTCTAGATAGAAGTAAGAAACTAATGTACTCATTATCCCCTTAGTAAACATAAGGGAACCCCAAAATCCTACACATGTTTAGGATCATGTTGTGTAATAGTGCACTTTTTTTAAATAATCTCCATAGCTTTTGAATCTTTTCTATTAAAAAGGTATAATTTCTAACTTAGAGTTTTTTCAGTTAATTGCATCAGATTGCTGTTGGAAAAATTATACAAGTGGCAAAGAAAAAGCATCATAAACTATGAATAAAAAGACAATTTTACAATATGACAAAGAATATTTGTCTCATAATGAAATCCAAAATCATACCAAAAACTGACAGTGGGAAAACAAGACATTGATGGCAAGAATCACTTGTTTAAAATAGCTTTTATGTCCCAACAATTCAGTTGTAAAGAAAAACAAACACCATATAAATATTGAAAATGAAAACAAGTAACAAAATGGTGATGGCTTGCTCAAAATAGCTTTGATATTTCTAAAACAATTCAGTTACAGAAGAAAATAATCTTATAAATATTGAAAATAGGAACACAAATTACATTTTCTACTGAGAAATACTTACTTGCCTATACAATCCAAGAGAATTACATGAAAATTCTTAGAATTAATAAAATAATTCATATACATTTGATTAAAAAATCCTTAAAGACAGAATAAATTATCTTCTATATATGGCATATTTGACAAGTTAGAAATATGAAGGACATAAATCCTATTCATAGTAACAATAAAAATATAAAATATCTAAGAAAAAATTTGACATTGCAAGGTTATATGTATAAAGTTATAATGTTATGCAAACAAAAAGAAGGCAAGCTATAAGAATGAACACATATTCCTAAATTTCTATATTAAAGATTTTGAAATTTATTTAATTATTATATACATATATATATTTTTTTACTTCACCTATGTCATTTATCATTGTGAGGGGTTTCAGAGCAGGCGACCCAGAATGTGCCACTTGGATGTGGGGATTATTTTGACCTAAAAACAATCAAAGCCCTACAGACTCAGGAAGAGCTTTTCACGTCCCCCGAAACTGCCTGAGAGAAGTTGGATAGAGGGCTGTTGCAAGGATGCTATGAAGTCACACCCATGAGTTGTGTGTTTCCACAGATGTCATCTTTATTCAATCATAATGCAAAGTTGACATAATTGTAAGGCAGGTTCAGGATTCCAAACTCAATGCCATTTCACTGTGCATCTAACTTGGCTCCATACTCAAGTCAGCCAAAGCAAAGCATAATACAAAGTAACACCACAAAAAAGATACGGAAGTGGTAGGAAGTTAAGGAAACAAACATGAAGTCAGTCCGTGAGTGCTGGGTTGCTATGAGGACTCGATCCAGTCCCGGTCAGCTCTCGATGAGTGCTGCTTACTGTGTTCAGTCAGCGGAGAACCTACTATGTTTGGAGATCAAGGAGCACAGCCTTCAGTGGTAGTTGTCTTTTTGATGTGGTCAGATGTGAAAAGGGTCAGCATCTGGAGACCGATAGTTTGCTGCAAATGTTCTCCCTTTTTGAAGAGTGTCCTATGGGTGCTTGGGTTGCTTAGTGGGTTAAAGCCTCTGTCTTCGGCTCAGGTCATGATCTCAGGGTCCTAGGATCGAAGCCCGCTTCAGGCTCTCTGCTCAGCAGGAACCTCCTTCCCCCTCTCTCTGCCTGCCTCTCTGCCTACTTGTGATCTTTCTCTCTCTCTGTCAAATAAATAAATAAAATCTTATAAATAAGTAAATAAATAAATAAATAAATAAATAAAGAGTCTCCTGGTTGTCAGTTCTGGGGGCTGTCAGTTAATGCTGGTTTTGGCAGTATCTGGTATCTAGCTGCAAGACCATTGGCGGCTTGACAGGAGTGATTCCATCTTGCTCTCTACAAGTGCCTGTACCAAGAAGAGAGCTATTGCCAGAGACAACTTTTTACATCAGAAAAACTTATCTGCAGGGAACAGCAAACATTTGTTTACTGAACATTTGCTCCTCCCATCTTCCTGTGAATTATCTTCCTGTCCTTTGAAGTCCCAGACCTCTAACACTTCTTAGCTCAGGAAGGCATATAAGCCTCAGTTGCTTCACTATTTGAAAACGTCTTAGGCCTTATGGGGCTCTGTGTGAACCAGACTAACACCATCTTGGACAAATGAGCCATGATGACTCATGATGACTCACTCTCTGTGACCTGAAGTCTTCTAAAGCACAGCCTTCCACTTCCCATATTCTTTCCTTTTGTTTAACCACACCCTTCAGTATACCTTCCGGCCATAAGGCCCTTGATCTGGTCTTGTTGATATGACTATGACGCACAGCTATTCTCAAACATTCTTCACCTGGGTAATCTCCAAGCCTATATTCCCAGCCTCAGGAGCTATAAAAGCAGGTCTTACTTACTGGAGGTGGGGAGGGTGGAGATCTCAACTTGTAGCCAGCCAACAGGTGTCTATAAATCTCCTTAATAAATACTTTCCTGTCAAGCTGTATTAGTTATACTTTTTCTTTGGTCTTGTGACTCCTTCGGCCTTTGGAGGTCAATCTGTACATAACTACCAGTTTTCGTATTACAATAGGCCACCATTATTTTGTGTTAATTATATATATTTTTATTTATGTGTGTTCTTATGTGTATTTTTATTTTGTGGGAACATATTTAATTTTGTGTTTGTTTTATTTGATTGTAGTTGACACACAATGTTACATTAGTTTCAGATGTACAACATAGTAATTCAACTTCTTTATACATTATGCTATACTCACCGCAAATCTATCTACTATCTGTCACCATACAACACTATTACAATATCATTGACTATATTCTCTATGCTGTACCTTTCATCCCTGTGACTTATTTAATCCATAACTGGAAACCTGTATCTCCCTCTCCCTTCATTTCTTATTTGTTATTATTTCTTACCTATTTTTTCCCCATAGAACACAATTCTATTGCTATGTGTACATTTAATTCATTACTTCTAATTGCTGAATAATACTTCATGGTACACACCCACTATGTTTTATCTATCCATTCTCCGATGATGGAAAGCCATATCATCTCCCAATCCCTACACTGCAAATAATATTCAATGAATGTACTTTTAAATATCCCCTTAGGAACACTGGGGATTTTTTTGTTATATTGAAATTTCATATTTTAAACTTTAAGCTTTATTTTACTATGGTTAGAACACTTAATATGAGATCTGCTCTATTAGCAAATTATTAAGTGTATAATACAGCATTACTAACAGCATAACATTATACAAAAGATCTGTAAACTCATTCATCTTGTTAACTGAAACTTTGTGCATTTTGATTAGTAATTTTTTTTCCTCTCTCTTCAATTTCTGGCAACCACTGTTCCAGAATTTGATTCTATGAACTAATTTACGTACCTCATATAAGTGGAATTGTGCAGTATTAGTCTTTCTGCAATTGGCTTATTTCATTGAATTTTTACTTAAGAAATCCTTCCTTATCCTAGGTCACTAAGCTATTCTATATTTGTACACATGCACAGAATGTCCAAATAAGCCAAAGTTCAGTCCAATTAAATAGTCTCACAAGTAGGAAAGACTTAATACACATTTTAACATGGTGGAATTGACTGTTCCCACTGCCTTTTTAACAGTTTCATTCCTGGAAGAATAAACATTTTAAGAATATTGACTGTGTGTAAAAAATAAATAAAATAATGAATAAATAAACAAATGTTTTAAAAAGATAGTTTATATTTTCTATTGCAATATACAAAAACTATTTACATTAAACATAAATCTTTTTCCAAGACTCCAAGAAGTTTCATGAAGAAGTGATAAATGCTCAAAGCTTGAACTATTATAAACCTTACAGAATTTTAATCTGCTAAAATTATGTTGGGACCCATTGTATCTTTACAAACATATACTTTTATAGACATCTTATTTAAAGTTCCTGAAATGTTTCAGGTAGAAGCATTTATCTCCTCTCTCTGCCTGCCACCCAAGTACAGAACATTATCCACCTCTATAATTCTTCCAAACAAGAGATTGTGTAACCAGTTTTTGCACCAGTGTTTATGAAAGAACTGGGAAAATTTCTGTGGACAGTCCATGTTTAATTTCTGCTTTTAAATGTGAGTAACTAAGTCTAAACAATAAAGCTACTAAACACAGCATGATGAAACCAAGAGATTATTTTATGTACAAGGAAAAATACTTTACACATAGTTTAAAGTATTTGATTTTGTCTGTATCAAGAGGAGTGGACCTTTTTTAATGCATCCTTAGGCTCTTTTAATAAATATATTCCTGAGCAAATTTTGGATGAAATGGTCGTTCTTCTGAATTGCATTTTTTGCTTCAATTTTCTAAAAATTTTCTTCTTTAAGGTAAATGACCATCTAGCAGAACATTAATAACAAAGAATTTCACATGTCACTCTCTTCATTGATTTGCAAATGCAATCATTCATGTTCTTTTCTGAGTGTAGAGCAATACAGTACCTGCATTAGAGACTGCAATTCTCATCAAGCAGTTGTGTGAAGAGCCAGTTCTTCCTCTAACTCATATCTACTGTTAAAGACTACTGCTGAAAAATACCCTATTTCATATGCAAGGTTAATCCTATCCTGCAACCAGAAAAAAAATAATCTATCTTCCTAACTGAGGTATAAGTAATAGAAGTAAAGTCCATCAAAGAGTCAAAAACAGAAAAAGAAGAAAATCTAAATCCAAGAGTTAAAGTATGAAGAATCAAATGACTTAAAACAAATACACATGAATTTAAAACAACGGAGAAAGGAAATAGAATTATTTCTATTTTTGAAAAAAAAAAGGTTTAAACACTTTATGATTTTATATATTCCTCAGAGGACTACCTCCTCGACAGGAAACATTAAGCTGGGAATGCATCTGTGCATGTGTATGTTAATTTTGTGGTGCATTTTTCAACTTCTTTGACTATGACATATCTTAAAAATGAAATGGATCTATTAATAAAAGATTATGGTTAAAATTATAGGAAACAACCAAAATTTTTAGAAAACAAACAAATTTGGAGCATTTTACAAAAGTATTCCAATTGTAGACCAATTTAAACCCTTTTTCACTGCATAACAGAGAATCAGAGAAAGAGGAGATAAAATGATAAAAAGTTATATGTCCAGGACAAGTGATTTTATTATTGCTTCTTGTCATGATTTTTTTAGATAAAATCCAAGCTACTCAACCATCACTTAAAACCATGGTTATCACTAATGAAACATGCTCTGCTGAAGAAATAGTTAAAACAATATTATTTCAAAGGTGGCTCCAACTTTTGAGAAAGCTTTTGAGGAAAACAGAAAGGAATTGGAGAATTAAAGCACAAAAGCAAAGTCTATCAACACAGATTTACCAGTGGGTGTTTTTCGTTCCTAGACACTAGGGAAAAATTTCTTAGGTTCAAATTCAGTTTAAATGAATGACAATAGGACGCCCGGATGGCTCAGTGGGTTAAGCCTCTGCCTTTGGCTCAGGTCATGATCTCAGGGTCCTGGGATCAAGTCCCACACAGGGCTCTCTGCTCAGCTGGGAGCCTGCTTCCCCCACTCAAATCTCTCTCTGCCTACCTCTCTGCCTACTTGTGATCTCTCTTTGTCAAACAAATAAATAAAATCTTTAAAAAAAGTAAATGATGATAAAAGATTATTGAAAAAAATGAGGATGTTTCTGGTTTTGCACTGGTTTTACGAACTTCAGCTGTCATTTGTACAGTTTGCCACCTCCAAACCTTCAAACGATGTCTTAAATTTTAATTTATGAGATGCTGAATATAGGATTTGGTTGCAGGATTTAGCCGAAGGATATTTAAGTTTCTGATTTCAAATACTCTTCATTTTTTGTAAGATTTTATTTATTTATTTATTTATTTATTTATTTATTTGACAGAGAGAGCACAAGCAGGGAGAAGGGCAGATGGAGAGTGAGAAGCAGGCTCCATGCTGAGCAGGGAGCATTTACATGGGGCTCTATCCTAGAACCCTGGGATTATGACCTGAGCTGAATGCAGATACTTAACCAACTGAGCCACCTAGATACCCCATCCACGACTCTTTAGAAAACTCACCTGAAAGAGACAGAGAAACAGTAGTCACATAATTATATGTATATTTTTTACATAATAGTTCCCTGGTTGGAATTTTGCTGTGAAAATTTCTCATCTCTAAATATGTGCTCATATTTATGTTATCTTCTTTTATGGCTTGTTTTCTGAATCAGTAAGTGTTAAAATTATGGTTTATTTAAGTGTAGCACTGCAGGAAATAATAACATCACTTTTATTTTTTTTTTTTAAGATTTTATTTATTTATTTGACTTAGAGAGAGAGAGATCACAAGTACTCAGGGAAGCAGGCAGAGGGGGAGGGGGAAGCAGTGTCCCTGCTGAGCAGAGAGCCCGACGCGGGGCTCCATCTTAAGACCCTGGGATCATGACCTGAGCTGAAGGCAGAGGCTTAACCCACTGAGCCATCCAGGTGCCCCAAAACAGCACTTTTAGTATTTAAAATTTACATTTTAATAAAAAGTCTTAGCACGGTTGAAATTTTTGAATTAGGCAGCCAGTGCTCCTGATGCTAAATTTGCTTTCTTGAAAGGTTAGGAACATTTAGAATTGCCAACAGTTGTTCAGGGCACAAAGATACCATAATTCTCTTCTAAAGTGTGGCTTAGTCCTTTGAAAAAGGCATATATTCTCAAAGTGCAGTGCTTACTCTCCTGATGAAATTTATATTCTGGTGAGAGCAGAGCTAGTAAGCTTTTCAATTCTTTTTACTGTGCTAACAGTAGAGAAAATGTTACCAAAAGAAAGAATAAACAAAACAGCCTCATGTTCAAGGTACAGATCAGCGAGGTCGAGGCAAAGCCTGTCATATAAGTAATCTGGCTCCCTGTCTAGGCAAGGCCTCAGGGCTGCAAACTGAGATACGGTTAAATTCAAGGATCTGCTTGTAGTACTTGCACATACTTGAAGGAGTGTGACCCTGGTGGAAATGGCTCACATTATCCAAATTCTCAGGAGACTGACATGTTGACGAAATGACAAATCATTAATGTATAAAGAAAAATGTAAAATGACAAATCGTTAATGTATAAAGAGAAATATGATGCTCAAGGAGAGTGTCTCATTCATTTCCCTTAGTCAGGACAGATACTCCCATGACAAAATCTTCATGAAAAGCACAACGAAGTTATTGTTTAGTAATGGTAGCAATTATCACTTGAAGCCGGAGGTGTCTATGTCTGCTGAGTAGGGCTGTCCTAATGGACAAGGCTGCAGACGCAATTAAACATCTTTACTCTTTGAATTTTATCTTTTTAAAGATACTCTGCTCACTTTTCCCTTTCTGTTTATACAGTCTTATTTTAGACAGGGCATATTATAATAAATTGAGAGGAGCCAAATTTATTTAATTAAAATCTTATATAAAATCTCAATGTAGGGACCCCACACTCAGCAGGGAGTCTGCTTGAGTTTCTCTCTCTGCCTCTCTCTCCTCTCCTCCCTCCTGCATTCTCTCTCTCTCTAAAATAAATAAATACATGTTAAAAAAATTAGTTTTCACCTGAATTAGTATTCTCAGAATATGACCCAAAAAAACATTTCACTTAACCTTTTATGAGCTGTACAAGGCCAAGGGAAGCTAGGGACAAGAGAAACTCATATCCCAGGTACCAGGATACTTACCCTACTTCAGATGCAAGAGCCACACAGGTTTTTACATACATACTTCTATTTACACTTTTTAGATTTTTATTTGAAGAAAGTCACCATGGCTAAAACCATCAAATCAAAAATAAATAAATAAATAAATAAGTGAATGCCATTAACCTATATAGTATGATGAAACTTAACGGAGATTTCATAGCATGGTGATTAAGACTGTAGTCCCTGAGGGCGCCTGGGTGGCTCAATGCATTAAGCCTCTGCTTTTGGCTCAGGTCATGATCTCAGTGTCCTGGGATTGAGCCCCACATTGGGATCTCTGCTCAGTGGGGAGCCTGCTTCCCCCTCTCTCTCTGCCTGCTTCTCTCCCTACTTGTGATTTCTCTCAGTCAAATAAATAAATAAAATCTTTAAAAAAAAATTAAAAAAAAAAAGACTATAGTCCCTGATGATAGACTGCTTAGGTTTATAAAAACTGGTTTGATATATGGTAGATTCTTTTGCTTGGTTAGCTATTAATTTATCCAGAGAAATGGTAAACAAAGTTTATTTTCAAGTTTGCATATACCAAAATAAAGAACATACAGGCATGTTGTTTACTAAAATGTAAATTAGGTATCAGAAGAAATTTTGAAAAATAACTAATTCCCAAATTAAGAGAAGACATCAAACTTAAAACTAAAAAAATAACAAGATAGCATAAAGTCTTAATTGACATTACCAAATAGAAGTAATTTTCAGGTAACAAAGAAGGAAAGTAGAAGAGTTTTTTAAAGAATGTAATTAACGTTTCAACTGCTCCTGATTCAGGACTCTGAAGATGTGTTTTGTCTTGCGTGATTTTATATTTTTGTTTTTGTTTTGCACTATCAAAAAGTTTGAGGTAATTATGCTACTAGAGATAAATTATTATTATTTTTTTAATTCTTGTTTTATTTTCTATGACCAACTGATAGCTTCTTATTAAAGAAAAATAGTTTGGAATTGATTCTACTTCTTCAGAAATAGAATCTTTAAAATTTATTTTTGCCCTGTAAATTCAAGATAAGTTCTAGTTCAAAGTCTGAAGATTTAAAAACAACTTCTACAACTTTCACAGTTTAAAAAATTTATAAGATGTTTTTAAAATACATTCCAGTATAATCTAAAAATATTCAATATATTTGAGAGGAATGACAACAACATACTGGACTGAGAAGATATCCCTAGATTTCTAGTTGCTGTTTAGTATATAGAAAGCTAGAAAGAGCTTTGCTTCTACCAATCACCAAGAAAAAAAGCATAATCCATAAAAGCCATAGTTTTCTAGAGCTGATTCAAAAGCTAATGTTACTGAGCCTGATAAAGACACACTAAAAGAACCCTAGTAAACAATACACTTAGTGGTGGAAGACTGAATATTTTCCCCTGATCCTAATTAGAAGTCAAGTATATTCACTACCATCACTCTCCTTTAATATTTTTACTGAAGTTTTAACCAGTGCAATAAAGCAAGAGATCAAAGGAGCTCTGAAAAATATCCAACACTATACATTCATCTTGGGTTGGAACTCTAAGGGGAAGGTAGAAGATAAACATTACAGAAAGGTCTAAAGGTTCCAGAGTGGAAGGATTAGTTGCTTGATTTTCTACAGGGTAGCCATAGAAATTATGAATTTTGAAAGAATCCTGAATTTCATATGACATGTGAGGAGTAGAGCCATAGTGGATGAGAACTGTGTCTAGACGTGTACCTGTGGGCAGCCTCAGATGACCAGCCAAAGCATTAAGTGTTAAGGAATCAAACAAGGTGAGGTACCTCAGAGCTGAGGCCAGGGAGGAAAGAGGCACATGGGGTTATCAATATTGCTGGACTCTGAGTATTCCAATTCTCCCTTTAGGTTTAGTGTGAGATTGTAATTCCTCTCTACTTGTACCCAGATGGGGCCAAGAGACTACTTCTGGCCAATGAGTTGTGAGTGAAAAGGATATGTTGATGTGTAGAATGACCACTTAGTTGCCAGTGTGACGCTCTCCAGAATACTTGTTTTCCCTCTCTCATGGCTAACAGCAACATTTCAATAGAGACTTCTCTGTTATCCTGGGTAGCAGAGAAAGGATAATGATAATGTTAGGCAGAATTCCAGGGTCACCCTTCATGTATAAGTAGTGTAAGTATATATAAATATATATTAAATATATATTTAAGTAGTCTAAGCAGAAATGAATCAATTGAGATGGTTAGGTTGTGTGTTACTCCAAGTATCCTGGGTAATCTTGACCTAGATAGCAACAAAGGCATTAATTTCAGGACAACACGTACCCCTAAACATATAATTCACACCTGGGATGTAATAATAGAGAAATAATTCCCAAACTCTGAGTTTAAATGAGAGGAGACTACATTGTTTGGCAGGATATCACTAAAGTTCTTAGGCTTTAGAAATCAAGTACATGTTTATTTATGAACATATATTAATTAAAAAATAATTAATATAATGAACTAAAAGTACCAATTTTGTAATCTCAGAAATGACAATGAGTATGTATATGTCCTTAGGTCTTACAAAAAACTGGTTTTGGACAATTCTGAGACTAATATTAGTCGTGTTATCTTATCACTCTGTGATACTTACTGTGACTCTTATACCATAGTATCTGAAATCAAGTTCACCACATGCTAGCGTTCTTGATAATGAGATTTATTTTTTAATGTTTATTTATTCACTTGCAGAGGGTGGGGAGAAGGGCAGAGGGATGGGGAGAGAGAATCCCAAGCCAACTCTATGCTGAGTATAGAGCCCATTGTGGGGCTCAATCTCACAACCCTGAGATCATGACCTGTGTGGAAACCAAGAGTCAAACTTAACCAGCTGCACCAACCCAGGCACCCCAATAGTGAGATTTAAAATGATGCTTTGCTCCTTCCATTTTTGTCTATCATATGCATTTATTTTTATCTTCAAAATAAGCATTTATCATTAGTATAAAAACTCTATCATTATAATTTTAAAATGCCATTCATAATCCAATATGAAGAGTGTTTTTCTCTAATAGAAGGTTGAATGTCCTTATCCAAAATCCATAATTGGAAAGGTCAAGCAAAATTAGTAATTGCAATTGTATTTACAAGACGTTAAACAATTACTCACAAGTAAGCTAATTTTAGCATCTTTGTACTATGTTGAAATTAATGGCTTTCTTAAATGCATCATGTAGATTGTTGTTTGTCAGCTGACTGTGCAATTGAACACTTTAATCGCGTCTTATTCATGGTTGAAGGAAGGCATGGAAATGAGATTTTGAGAAGTCTAAATTTAGTTTAGAGACACTAAGTTTTATCTGTAACATTAAAATTTTTCTATTAAATCTTCATATCCCTCTGCACCAAAAACAAGGAGTTTACGTTAATGGATTGAATAGGGTCAAATTAAAACTGACCTATTATCTTCAAAGTTGCTAAGAAACTAGATCTGAATTGTTCTTGCCACAAAAAAAGACATGATAATTGCATGAGGTGTTAGCTAATCATGCTATGGCGGTTATGACATTGCAAGACATAAATGTATTAAATCAACAAGTTGCACACCTTAAATTTACACAATACTTTATGTCAATTATATTTCATTTAGAAAAACACAAGAAAGGCTACACACACACAGTTCATCTATAATGCTGTTCAGTTATTGCTTCTAAATAATTCCAATGTTTATTGCCTCATGCCAGAATAAAGCCTCACACCCATTTAATCATTATTATTTATTTACCCCACCCCCTCGTCCCTGACACCACCCACTTTCTGTCTCTGTATTTTACCTATTCTGGATGTTTTATATAAATGGAATCTTAAAATATGTGACTTTTTGTGTCTTGTCTCTTTGACTTAACATAATGTTTTCTAAGTTCATCAGTGTTTTAGCATGAAGCGTATTTATTCCTTTTAATGACTGAATAATATTCCATTCTTTGTACATCTATTCATTGATACATGGATTGTTTCCACATTGACACTCTGGCTTGTGGATAGTGTTGCTGTAAGCATCAATTAACAAACATTTCTTTGAGCCCCTGTTTTCAGTGTTTTGGGTTGTATTGCTAGGAGTAGATTTGCTGGAATCATATGGTAATTCTATGTTTAACTTCTTGAAGAATCACCAAACTATTTTTGATAGCAACAGAATCATTTTTCATTCCCACTAGCAAAGCACAGGGATTCCTGTTTTCCTGCATACTTGCTGAGACCTGTTATTTTCCATTCTTTTGATTATAGCCATCTTAGCAGGTGTTTACCTGAAAGTTTTACTTTACAATCTCAAATTTTACTCTTATTTTATAAATTCCATCTTCTCTTGAGAGCAAAAGGTAGACACTATGTAAAATCATATTTCCTATGGTAGTTTTCTTCAAAGTATTTTCTTCTTCTTAGGGTTGTTTAGAATCTTCTTTAAAGTTATTGTTTCCATAGATACATCTTAAGAGTTTTCCAATCACTCTTTTATACTAAAACATAGCATCCTCTGGCAGGGAAAAAAAAAAAAAAATCCTGCTTTGTGGACAACTATTGTAAATTTTTTTTTTTTTTTGAGATATAGTTAATTCCAGAGTTAGCCAATGCAAACTATTTATTCAGGAAATTAATGGACTAAGGAAACTAGGGAGAGAATATTTGCTATAGGCTGCCCCAAAAGGGCAATTCATACATATATAACTTAGTCACTGTGGTGAAGCTGACATTCCAAGAATTATCTTCATATTTCAATATTTTTTTTTTCCTTTGACTAGCCCACTCTAAGGATATACAATGACATTGGTATTCACTGCTGGATGCCATATTAAGCATGTGGGAGACTCAGTAAGGCTGCCTGGTTTCTGTATTTACTCTTTGCATAATTAGTTATGAACGCTTTGGATCTGCAGCAGCAGGAGGCAACCCATGTACCTCTGTCTATTCTTTGATCATTCTTTGCATTCTTTTTCTTTTTTCTTTTCTTTTCTCTTTTCTTTTCTTTTCTTTTTTTTCTTTTCTTTTCTTTTCTTTTCTTTTCTTTCCTTTTTTCTTTTCTTTTCTTGTTTAAATTCCAGTATTGTTAACATGCAGTGTTATATTAGTTTCAGGTGTGTGATACTGTGATTCAACACTTCCGTACTTAACTCAGTACTCATCATAATAAGTATACTCTTAATCCCCTTCACCTGTTTTATTCAATACCCTCCCCTTCTACCTCCCCTCTGGTAACCATTTGTTCTCTGTGGTTAAGAGTCTGTTTTTTGGTTTGTCTTTTTTTGTTGTTGTTGTTCATTTGTTCTGTTTCTTAAATTCCACATACAAGTGAAATCATATGGTATTGTCTCTCTCTGACTTATTTTCCTTAACTCTATACCCTCTGGATTAATCCATGTTGTTGCAAATAGCAAGATTTCATTCTTTTTTATGGCTAAGTGATATTCTACCATACATTTATACCACTCTTTATCCATTCCTCTTTATATAAACACTTGTATTGCTCCCATTATTTGGTTATTGTAAATAATGCTAAATAAATGTAAGGTATATATATATATATATATATATATATCTACATATATATCATATCTACATATATATATGTAGATATATGTATATATCTTTTCAAATTAGTGTTTTCATTTTCTTTGGGTTAATACTCAGTAATGGGATTACTGGTTCATATGGTAATTCTATTTTTAATTTTTTGAGGAAACTCTATACTGTTTTCCACAGTGGCTGTATCAGTTTGTGTTTCCACTAACAGAGCACCAATTGTTCCTTTTCTCCTCAGACTTCACTAACATTTGTTGTTTCCTATGTTTCTATTTTAGTCTTTTGGAGAGGTGGGAGGTGATATCTCAATGTGGTTTGGATTTGCATTTCCTTGATGATGTGTGAGTTGAGCATCTTTTCTTCTGTCTGGTGGCAATCTATATGTCTTCTTTGGATAAATGTCTGTTCTTGTCTTCTGCCCATTTTTTACTTGGGTTATTTGGTTTGGGGTTGTTGAGTTTGTAAACTTTTTTATATATTTTGAGTACTAACCCTTTATCATAGATGTTTTAAGACTACTAAACATATGACTCTTCAAGTATTTGTATGTGAATTGAGAAAGCATAATTTATGTGCAGGATTCAGTAAAATACCTAGTACATTATACATACTAAAATAGTATTAGTAATGATACTAATGTTAAAATCACTACAGTGCCACAAAATAAATAGCCTATAGTTAATATTATTTATATTCCAAATTTAAAACATAACACATGGATTATCACCATATATGGCTTTAACAATTAATACAGTACAAAATTATATTCATAAATGTGTGTGTGTCTGTGTGTTTTGCCTGCTATGACAGTGATAGAAGATGTAGAGCATTAAACGGCCTTTAGTTTCCAGATTCCCCTGTTGCATCACAACTTGTTTTCCCAAAATCATATCTACATAGCTTAGAGCTAAGAAAGTTCTTGAAAAGCTGACAGGTAAGAGGACTTTCAGGGTTTGCAGTTTTACAGTTTTACAAAATGCACTTCATTGATCTATTGGGAAAAGTTGCAGCAGGACAGTGATGAGAGTGGTTGGAATCCATTTAGAAAGGCTGTATGCATGTCAGGCACAAGAGCACTAGATAGGTAATCAGGAGGCTCTGCAATGAATCCCAGATCTGTCACTTTATAAATCCAAATTTTGGCAATTATCAGCATCTTAAGCTCCAACTTTCTCATTTTGATTTAAGAAGGAAAAATGTTTCCTTTTGATATTGTTGAACAAAAAGCAAATTTAAAATATGAGACACTTATAAAGAGACATATTTTTGGTAGTCAACAAATGTTGACTCCATTTTTTAATGTTTAAATAGGTCAAGAGGACCCTGATTTTGTAGTTGGGTGTCCTGTTTTACTTCAGTTTATTAGAAACAATACCTCTGATAAATCATGCTTCTTTAAATATCAATGCCAGTTATTTATAGTTACATAAAACACATCGATTGTTTAAAAAACATCAATTTTCCCCCCGCTTTCTCTAGTATTAACCAGTTATTTAGATCGAGGTTTTTGATTATTGACTCAATCTCCTTACTCATTATTGGTTGATTTAGATTTATTTTTTCATGATTCAGTCTTGGTAGGTTGTAAAATAATAAAATACTTAGGAATAAACTTAACTAAAGAAGTAGAAATTTGTATACCAAACACTTCAAAATACTTATGAAAAAATTAAATATACAAATATATTCAAATTCATGGATTTGGAAGATTTAATATTGTTAAAATGTCCCCACTACTCAAAGGAAACTACAGATTCAATGCTATTTCCAACAAAATCCCAATGGACTTTTTTTTTTTTTAATATAGAAAAAGAATCCTAAAATTTATATGGAACCCCAGAAGATCCAGGATAGCTAAAGTAATCTTAAGAACAAAGCTAGAGGCATTAGATTTCCTGACTAAAAACTATATCACAAAGTTACAATCATTTTTTAAAATGTGGTACTGACAAAAATACGGACATATAGACCAGAGGAATAGATCAGAGAGCCCAGAAATAAACTCACATGTATATGATCACCTCATCTTTGACAAGAGTGTTAATAACACACAGTGAGCAAAAGACAATTTCTTCAGCAAACGGTGAAGGACTCAAGGATATTTACATGCAAAAGAATAAAATTGGATCCTTAACTTACATTATACAAAAAATCTACTCAAATTTGATTACAGATTTAAATGTAAGACTTGAAACTCTAAAACTTCTAGAAGAAATTAGCAGGAAATTTCTTGACACTGACCATGGCAATGATTTCTTGTATATGACATCAAAAGCACAGGCAATAATAGTAAAAATAGACAAGTGGGACTACTTTAAACTGAAAACTTTTGCATAATAAATGAAATAAGCAACAGAGTAAAAAGGTAACCTACACAATGGGAGAAAATGTTTGCAAATCATTTATCTGATATGAGCTTAATACTTATATAAGAAACTCCTGCATTGCAATAGCCAATAAAATAAAACAAATAAGCAACTAAATCTGAAAAACCTAATAAAACATGGGCAAAACACGTGGATAGATATTTTTCAAAAAGAGACATACAAATGTCTGCCATGTATATGACAAGATTCTTAACATCACTCAGGGAAATGAACCATCAAAGCCACAATGAAATATTATCACACACCTGTTAGAATGGCTATTATCAAAAAACAAAATATATGTTAATGATGATGTAGAGAAATTTGAATACTTATACATTGTTAGTGAGAATGTAAAATGGTGCAGTTATGAAAATAGTGTAGCGTTTCCTAAAAAAATTAAAGATAAAGCTGCCATCTGACCCAGGAATCCCACTTCTAGGTATTTACCCAAAATAATCGAAATCAGGATCCCAAAATGATATCTGCATGCCCTTATTCTTTGCAGCATTGTTCACAACAACCAAGAAGTGGAAACAACCTAAACATACATCAACAGGTGAAAGAATAAAGAAAATGTATTCTATATATATAAAATGTATTCTATATATATGTATACATACACATATACACACACACATATATATACATATATGTATACGTATATACATATATACGTACATACATTTTTTTAAGGAAAATTCTATCATTTAGGAAACATGGATGAATTTGAAGGACATTATGGTTAAATGAAACAAGCCTATCTCAGAAGGACAAATACTGCATGATTTCAGTTTTATGAGCTATCCTACTATAGTCACATTCATAGAATTAGAGAAAGAATGGTGGTTACCAGAGATTGGGGCAGGAGGAGATGGGGAGTTGTGCTCATGGGTGTAAAGTTTCACTTATGCAGTATGAATAAGTTCTAGAGATCTGCTGTACAACATGTACCTAGAGCTAAAAACACAGCATTGAGCACTTAAAAATTTAAGAGATTGCGGGGCGCCTGGGTGACTCAGTGTGTTAAGTGTCTGCCTTTGGCTCAGGTCCTGATCCCAGAGTCCTGGGATCCAGCACCATGTCTGGTTCCCTGCTCCGTGGGGAGCCTGCTTCTCCCTATCACACTTGCCCTGCTTGTGCTCGCGCCCTGCTTGTGCTCGCACCCTCTTTTGATTTCTGTCAAATAAATAAATAAAATCTTAAAGAAAAATTTTTAAGAGGTTAGATCTCCTGTTAAGTGCTCTTATCTCAAACACACACACAAAAGCAACACAAGGAAGTCTTTAGAAATAGATAGGTAGAGGTGATAAGATAAATATGTTTCCTACCTTGTTTATGGTGATGACTTTTTGGATTTATGTAAATGTCCAAATTCATCAAATTATATTTTTTAAACATGTGCAGGTTTTTTGTGTATCAATTATGCCTCAATAAAAGTATTTTAAAAACCTGAACAAAAGGAACTTCACTGACCAGATAAAATCACAAATTTAAATCCTTCCAATTTTGTAAATACTCATGGAAAACAAGGTAAAACCAATTCACTTGCAGTGAAACAGACATGTTCTTGGCTGTTGTACTTTAAGGAAAAAAGTGGAAAATTTCCACAGCATAAACAGTGGTTTACAATTTTATGTTTGTAATATTTCTTTTATCTTTTATATTTTAGGTTGCAAGCAAGGAACTAAGAAAATGCTAATTTGTGTGAGAAAAAAAAATCATATCATGCCAAGGGATGATTATTTTAATAAAGAGGGATATCATTACTGTAGTTTTCATTCTAAACATCAAATAGTATTAGAGACCTATGACTCTTTAAGGATCTTGAAGCCAAACCTCACTTGAAAGCATCATTTTTAAACCAACGTTGAGGCCTATGAAGTTGTTTTTACACTTTCAACAATTACTTAGAAGCAAATTTTGACCACAAATCCAGTTTTTCAGGTTATAGTTCCAGTTCCACATATTGTATTATCAACTACCAGAACATACTGAATCCAATAACATGGTATTTTTTAATACTAAAAGGAATATCCTTTTACCAAACCAATAGTTTGTAATACACTTATACCTGTTCCTTTAGTCAAAAAATACCTCTGTTTAAAAACCAATTTATAATAGAAACTTATACAATATCTATTGTTTGAAGTATTATTATTATTTATTTAAATTATTATTTAAAGTATAAACATTAAAAAAGTATAAGTGTTTCCTCATTATTCTGATGTTATTTCTTAGATTTCTGCAACACAAAATGTAACAAAGCATTCAATGGATGAACAACATAAAAGCACATGAGAATAGATGTTCATTAGTTTGAATTTTGATTCTATGCCTCAATTTTAATAAGTGCACATTACTGAAATAGCCAGTAGCTAGATTAATTATTCAGAATAACAGAATTCCAAATTGTCCCTAAAATAAATCAATCCACTTATGCAGAGGTAAAGTTCTTGAGATAAGCTCTATATGCTGTTTCTTTGAAAAAAGTAAAGAAATAAAGAAGTCCCTTTCCCACAGTAATAGGTGATCTACTTGAGAAGATAAATTGATATATATGTAAAACATTTGAAGAGGATAAAAAGCCCTCCAATGAATAGACAAAGCACTCCAAGTGTTAGTTAGCGTTAAGGAAATAGTGGCCTTTGTTACTATAAAATACACATACTCTGGGGCGCCTGGGTGGCTCAGTGGGTTAAGCCGCTGCCTTCAGCTCAGGTCATGGTCTCAGGGTCCTGGGATTGAGCCCCGCATCGGGCTCTCCGCTCGGCGGGGAGCCTGCTTCCCCCTCTCTCTCTGCCTGCCTCTCTGCCTACTGTGACCTCTCTCTCTCTCTCTGTCAAATAAATAAATATTTAAAAATATATATATATATACATACTGAAACTGAATAATTGTGGTTTTAATTTCACAATCAAAATCATTTAATTCTATCATAGATATTTCTATTGAAAACCATTCAGTGTTTTATACTAGCAATTAAATTGCCTTAATGTTGTTCAATGTACTCAGAACATCTGAAATATCACACTTTAACAAGCACTGAGTTGAGGTAGAGTGCATGGTACATTTCTTTTTTTTTTTTTTTAAGATTTTATTTATTTATCCGACAGACAGAGATCACAAGTAGCAGAGCAGCAGGCAGAGAGAGAGGGGGAACCAGGCTCCCCACCGAGCAGAGAACCCGATGCGGGGCTCGATCCCAGGACCCTGAGACTATGACCTGAGCCGAAGGCAGAGGCTTTAACCCACTGAGCCACCCAGGCGCCCCGCATGGTACATTTCTTATTCTCTTTTGATTTTAGCAGAGATAACCAGAATGCATAATGGTTGATTAAAAGCTCAGTACCATTTCAGGTATGAAACTACATGTCCAAACTGATGGTGTTTAGGCCACTATTTTATTCTAGAATAACATCCAACAACATGAAACTATACCTTGTCCATGACAGTCAAATATGGAAACACACACACATTCTATGCACACACAGTACCCCGCAAAATAATCTAACCCACCATCTTGATTGTCATCTGCTAAATATATACAGGAGGTTTGTTAGGGTATGCACTTAGGGGAGGAATTGCTAACTCATGGTCAGTATATTTGAAATTTTAAATATAATCACAAATTGTTTTGCAAGATAGGCATCGGATATATATCATATATTATGGAATATATATTCCATAAGCAGTGTATGTATTTATGTTACTCCACAACCTATCAAAATTTGGTATTATCTAAATAAGTGTAAAATGCTATCACATTTTGGTGTTAATTTACAGATCTTTTATTATTCATCCTCAGTTTAACAGGAAAAATAGTCAACACCATTTACTAACTAGATCCAACAAACATCTTAAATTATCCTTAAAAATATTTTTAAACAATTGTACAAATACTTTTCTAACTGTAACAAACAACTTTATTAGAATTTTTAATAGAAATTTAAAGGAAAACCAAGTTTTTGATCCATATTTTCCTGGTTTTGAATGCCGGCTTCATACAAATGTAACTAACTGCTATGAATGATTAATCTAATTATTTTTTAAATTTCTAAACCATCTATTTCTTTTCAGTAACATTTTTGTACACTCCTGCACTCAACAGTTGTCTTCTTTCAAACTGCTTCAAGTAAATCATAATCATAAAAAGTAAAAGTATGTCATATCTTCAGCAAAATGGGATGATTGAAGTTCTTTTTAGAAAAGTTAAGTGGTATAGTCCTTGCTGTTTAATGACTAACTCTATGAGGCACCTTATCTCCCTTTGTCTTTATAAATACTTGTTTACTGGTTCATTCTTGTTTATTTTAATAAAATCCAATTAGGGGGTACCTGGGGGGCTCAGTTGGTTAAGTATCTGCTTTGGCTTAGGTCATGATCTCAGGGTCCCAGAATCAAGTCCCTCATTGGGCTCCCTGCTCACTGGGTAGTCTTCTCCCTCTCCCTCAGCCTGCTGCTCCCTCTGCTTATACTCTCTCTCTCTCTGTCTAATAAATAAACAAAAATCTTTAAAAAAATAATAAAAACCTATTAAATTATCATCAACCGAAGACTCATAGATCTTGTTTACAAAATCAAATTCACCATCATCATTAGCATTTAGATTGCTTCTCTGGGTCTCTTTTCGTTCATCTTCTGATTCACTCCATAATTTTAAAACTTCTATTAATTTCTTGTTATTGTCAATATGTGATGAAAATGAAGAAAAAAATAAAAATTCTGAAGAGTGTCCCATGAAAGCTAACATAAAACAAATAACTGAAAAGCTACAAACATAAGCTCTCCATTTTTCTGTCAAGATGATGTAATACAGTGAGCAACACAATAAGAAAAATGAAAGATGATATAATACCAATGATCAGTTTCACTTCTATACTATCTGCTTGGTGTTTCCATCATTCTTCCATTTGCTGTTTTTAAAAGTTTCTAACAGCGTCTAAGTTGGGAAAAATGATAAGTAATGAAATAATTCCTAGGTTGATAAAAATACCGAATGTTTCTAGATACTGAAAAATGAAATCTGAATCTATAGATCAATTTCAAGAAGACTAATATTTTTATTATAGTGAATTTCCCTGATGATAGTTTGTCTCTGATTGGTTATGTTTCTTGATGCTGTTCAATGAAGTTTTATAAATTTGTCTATGAAAGTCTTGCCTATCTGATATTGCATTCATCACTAGTTAAATTAATTTGCTATATTTGCATTATAATTGTGTCAATTATAATTGATGTCTCTTTACAAAACCATGTTTTAAAGTATTTGTGAAATAAGTTAAGCAGAGAGAGTCAATTATCATACGGTTTCACTTACTAGTGGAGCATAAGGAATAACATGGAGGACATTGGGAGATGGAGAGGAGAAGGGTGTTGGGAGAAATCGGAGGGGGAGACAAACCATGAGAGATGGTGGACTCTGAGAAACAAACTGAGGGTTTTGGAGGGGAGTGGATGGGGGATTGAGTAAGCCTGGTGGTGAGTATTAAAGAGTGCATGTATTGCATGGAGCACTGGGTGTGGTGCATAAACAATGAATTCTGGAACACCAAAAAAAAAAAAAAATTAAATTAAATTAAATTAAATTTGTGGTCACTGTATAAATTTTTATTTTTTAAAAATTCCTCTTAATACAAATATACCTAATTAAGCCCTTTTACTTTTTCTAAGCACCCTTATATGTATTCCATTGGTTTTCATAACTCCAATATGTTTGTTTTTTATACCTTCAATCTTTATATTTCTAATACAATATTATGCAATAGCTAAAGGAAAGCTATTAATGATTCAACATTACCAGCAGAACATTGACTGGAGATTTATGGTAGATAAGGAAATTCGTACTCTTCCTAGTTGTTTAATAGCGTCTATCATTAAAAGGTTTGTATTTCCTTAAATTGCTCTTTCTATAATCACTTGAGTTGATCATATTGTTTTTACACCTAGTTTTATTTATGTATTTGTTAATTGTTAACTGACTTGCCTTCCTGCCATAAACATAATTTTGTTACTTTATATATATATATATATATATATACACATATATATATGTATTTTGGATATATATGTATATATATGTGTGTGTGTATATATATATGTGTGTGTGTATATATGTGTGTGTGTATATATGTGTGTGTGTGTGTATATATATAAACTATATTTATATATAAACTAAATCTAATATATAAACTATATTTATAAATAAACTATATATATATAGTTATATATATAAACTATATTTATAAATAAACTAAATCCAACATATATATATGTTGGATTTAGTTTTCCAGTAAGATCATTTCAAAGCTTTCCCATTCTTCTACATTTGAGTCTCTGACAGAACACTGAGTGATGGTGGCTGACTTCCTCGATACAGCAAGCCCTGAATAAATAACCTTTGCTTGTTCTCACTTGGTTGGTCTTTTTTTTTTTTTTAAGATTTTATTTCTTTGTCAGAGAGAGAGAAAGAGCAAGAGAGAGCACAAGCAGGGGTAGCAGCAGGAGGAAGGAAAAGCAGGCTTCCCTCTGAGCAAGGAGCCTGATGTGGGACTTGATCCCAGGACCCTGGGATCGTGACCTGAGCCAAAGGCAGCTACTTAACTGACTGAGCCACCCAGATGTCCCTCATTTGGTTGGTCTTCATCTGTTTCCACAAACTACACATTTCCTTTAAAAAATGACTTTCATTGAACCTCACATTTTGATAGGAAGTGTCCTCATTAAAATTCAGCTTTAATTTCATTATTTTTGTTATGATTTCTTCTTTCATACCTGGGTTATGGATATATGTGTATCTTAAATTCCCACATTTGTAGGTATTTTTAGTCTGGTTGGTTTGTGATATTTATTTCTATTTAAAGCTTCCCATAAATAGTTGGGGAAATATAATTAAAGACAAAATTTTCTCCCAACCCAGGAAATCTCTTTACAAAGGTAAAAGAGAAAAACAGTTAGTGTTATTAGTGAATAAGCATTATGGCAACTATGGTATGCATCATAGAAACTCATTAAGAGAATGCAAAGACTGAAAGCAATCTGACCCTTTCACAAGCCAAGCAGACATAACTCATTACATTTATGTTTTCAAAATAAATAACTAGTCCCCAGGTAAGAGAACTTGAAAGCACTAGTTGTCACACATGGTTCATCCTAGAATTAACTGGTAACTGGGGAGTCTACTGTATTTCTTAATGGACTTTATTCAGAGGAAAAATAACCCTCTCATATCTTTATGACAGGAGGTAGTTTGGAATAGGTCTAAGTTAGATTCTTACCCTCCCATAGACATGGAGAGATAAAATCACTTTTTCCTGGATAATCACATCTCAGACAGATAGTTTCCAGTACCTTGAGAATGACCTTCTTAACTCTTAAAGCTGAAAAAAGGCTTATTTAGCTTTAGACTTTACATACACAATTATATCTTTAAAAAAAAATGTTCTAAGAACATGGAAGGGGGTCGTCTCTTCATTTATTTTCAAAAAGGAGATTTATGTCTCTTCTTTTTATCTTGTATTTGCCCTTAACAATATCAATAATTGAGAGGAGTTTATAGAAACCTCTTATAATATTGTTGCAATTTTCCATTTATTTTTTCATGGTAAAGTCTATTTATATATCTTTTATTTGCGATTTTTCTCTTATGTTCACATCATCTTGGGGTTGTTATATCTTACTGGTGAGTTAAATATTTTATAAAATGGGTAGTAATAATCTTTGTTACTAAGAAGGCATTGTTTTTGAAAGCCTATTTTATATGATATTTCTATTCCAACTTCTTTTTTATTATAATTGACAATCTTTATATTTTCCCAACATTATAACTTCAAACCCTTCATGTTTATATGTGTTGGAGTATATCTTGAAGAAAAAATATGTAGCTGATTTTTTTTTTATGTAGAGATTTTAATACTATAATTTGGGATGGCTAATAAAACTGGACTCGGATTTGTTTCTATTTCTGCTTTCCGTGTGTTCTATCTTTGAAATCTTTATTGAAAGATTTAAAAACATACACAAAGATGCATGCAACATAAATATGAAGTATAATCAATCACTACTAATGAAGACATATGTAACACCAAGTCAAGAAATAGAATATTACCAATGCTCCAAAATCCCCATCCTCACCCCCTAGTTCATGTTTCCTGTTCTGTCACAGGCCTCTCCCTCAAGATTTTGGACACTCCTATCCTGAGTTTTGTGGTAATCATTTTCTTGCTTTTCTTTATGTTTCTTTTTTGAACTTTATACCAATGGAATCAAGCCTGTGTATTTTTTTGCATTTAAAAAATGCAATTGTTTTTTGCAACAATTGTAAACAACAATTGTAAAGACCTCAATTTAGGGGCTTCTGGGTGGCCTAGTGGGTTAAGCCTCTGCCTTCAGCTCAGGTCTTGATCCCAGAGTCCTGAGATTGAGGCCCTCACTGGGCTCTCTGCTCAGCGGGGAGCCTGCTTCCCCTCTCCCTCTGCCTGCCTCTCTGCCTACTTGTGATCTCTCTCTGTGTCAAATAAATAAATAAAATCTTTAAAAAAAAAAGGTAACTCAATTTAAATACCCATTTTACTGAGAGAGTTTGCTAAATCAAGACTTGAATGGATACATTGTTATGTGTTCCTCTGTCACCTTATCCTTACCTATATCATACATTGTACCTGCCTTTTATTCTTTCTCACTACATGATAGACTTAATATATCTTGAATACCACTGTATCCCCAGGCATACATTCAGCAATCAATAAATACCTGTCAACTGAATAAATGAATGAGATTTTGGTTTGAAATGTTAGAATATCCTATAGAATTATTCATTAACTTTTGAGTCACTCATGGGTTTAGGGAATCACTACGTGAATAACCTGCTGTTTTTTATTTTATATTTTTTGACATATCTGCATTCTTTTATTTTTCAACCTGACAAATTTTATTAATCATTAAGGACTCCTCCAATAAACCTTTCCCAATGCTCCTAAACACATTTGTCCCTCTCCTATCTCCCCAAAGCACTTTGCTCAGAACTGAAAGCATGAATATCTTACTCTGTTACTCAACACTAAACCAGAAACTGAAGACAAAAGCCTGACAATATTTTCCCCGTAGGAATTTATAAATGTGCCCTGTAACATGCTTGTTATAGTGTATTTTTGTGTCTTTTATGGATTTTGTCACAGTAAGTATTAAGTAGCTCCAGAATTATATTTTTCATCTTTGTGGTTCTAGGTATACTCCATTATGTACATGCTTTCTGCATGGTACTGGACATAAACAGACTCCTAGATGAGTTATTTTTCTCAGTGATATATATTTTTAGTCAATATTTTAAAAAATTAATCTTGTTAACAACCTACCTCTCTAAAATAAACCACTTAAACTTTATTCTAACATTCAAATATGTGAGGCAGAATGTTAAAAAAATAGTCTTTGTAGGAATGAAATTATGAAGAAAACAGATATGTAGAATTATGTCTGGAATTTTAGAATGGAAGCAAACAAAAACCTGAGTAGCCTTATGGAGTGATAAAATAGTTTTAAAGGATTTAATTAACTTACCCTATAAGAAATGAAAATTAAGGAATCATTCTTGTCTGAACTGAGCTATTAACATAGTTTTAACTGCAGTCTTTATGGCCAAAAAGTCTTAGAGCAGATGGTAAATTTATAGTCCTTTTGCACCTATGGAGAAAGAAGAAGGGGAAAATATAATGCAGGAACTCTATGTGTTTCATGAATAAACTCAGAATGTAAGTGGTTGCAACCATTTCTAAATGGTGTATAAAAAGTCACCAATGTTTATTCTAAAGCTATATAAACAACATGTATTTTTTATGCTATGATAAACTTTTCCACAAATAAAAAAAGGAACTTCTTCTCTCAAATACTAGGAATGGTTTAACTGGAATGACTGGAAAAAAGTAATGAATCTGCAATCTTACTTTCTAACTAATTTAAAATACATAAACATGAATGTATATACAACCGTTATGAGCATCAGCATGAAATTTATTTTCCCGAAACTATTATTTCACTACATCCAAAATGAGGACTATATTTGACTATATGTGTGCCAAGATATTTTCTAAAGGCCATGTATATGTATATAATTTGATACTTAGATATTTAAAATTTATATATGACTATATATACATGCTTTCCATATATTACAAAAATACTATATACTACATATACACATATAAATGTACATACAATTGATATAAAAATCATGTGTAATGCAATCTATAATATTCTCTTTTATGTTTATGTTTATTTTTGAGACATTAGAAGGATAATATCTTAAAGATATTGTAAGTAAACCTAAAGAAGATCAAACAACAATTATTTAATGATTAGAACAAATTCTCATATGAAATTCCTGATGGTAAGTATTAACTACTTTTCTAATAACATTGCTTTTCATGTTTTCAAATGTCATGTACCTAAGAGTTATCATAAAAATAAAATATGTCAATAACTTATTTAAATATAACCCTGCAAAATAAAATGTGCTTTCATTGTGTTTTATAACAGAGACAAATGAATATCTCTTTACTATTCCTTGTACATTTTATAATTCCAAGTTCAGGGTTTGGTGACTATCTTAGTACCATGTCATACAAATGAATCATATGGGTATAATAATAATGGCTATTAGTAATTTAGTATTTACAATGCATCAGCACTTAAAACACTTTTTAAATTTTCTTATACCATGACCACTAAAACAAAACCAAACTATGCTAAAATCATAGGGCAATATAATGGTGGGAAGACAGAAACAGAAACATTAAATATGGTGTTCCAAATGCAATACTCTAACATAGGAGGTCATATTAAAATTTCTTTTAACGTTTCAATTTTTTATTTAAATTCTAGCTAGTTAACATATAATATAATATTAGCTTCAGGAGTAAAAGTCAGTGATTTATTACTTACATATAATACCCAGTGCTCATTACAAAAAAAAAGTTAAAATAGTATCTGGTAGGTCTGTAAAAAGTACGGGCTAAAGATGTGGGGAGCAAAGCATGGAATCTCTGTGTGAAAGAGTTTTTTTGTTGTTGTTGTTTTGTTTTTTTTATAAATGGTTGCACAAACCACGAGGTGGGGGTACTTATTTTGTTTGCCTGTAACTTATTGCACACTAATCTTTCAATGTCAATCAATGTAATATAGATTAGTTTTCAAATGAAGTCATAGAGTCTAAAAAGAAAGTAGATGACATAATTATTACATTTTAAAACAAGGATTCAAGTCTATCTCTCTCTACTCCAAACATTATACTTTAATTTCTAACAAATTAAGCTGCATCACATGGAACTTAGAAACATTCAATTCTGGCAATTTATGTATGATGATACCCAGAGAATTTTATTTTCTTTTAAATGTACATTGACCCTGCAATTGCACTATTGGGTATTTACCCCAAAGATACAGATGCAGTGAAAAGAAGGGCCATATGTATCCCAATGTTCATAGCAGCATTGGCCACAATTGCCAAACTACGGAAAGAGCCAATATGCCCTTCAATGGACAAATGGATAAAGAAGATATGGTTCAAATATACAATGGAATATTATGCCTCCATCAGAAAGGATGAATACCCAACTTTTGTATCAACATGGATGGGACTGGAGGAGATCATGCTGATTGAAATAAGTCAAGCAGAGAAAGTCAGTTATCATATGGTTTCACTTACTTGTGGAACATAAAGAAAAACATGGAGGCCATTAGGAGAAGGAAAGGAAAAGTGAATTGGGGGAATTGGAGGTGGGGAGATAAACCATGAGAGACTGTGGACTCTCAGAAACAAACTGAGGGTTTTGGACGGGAGAGGTGTAGGGGCCTGGGTGAGCCTGGTGGTGGGTATTAAGGAGGGCACGTATTGCATCGAGCACTGGGTGTGCTGCATAAACAATGAATCTTGGAACACTGAAAAAGTAAAATTAAATTTAAAAAATACATTGAATATTTACTGTATGTAAATATCATATTGAGATTGATTGAAAGATACGGCAAAAAACACAAATTTAATATTACTGTATGCCTAAAGATGGCTACTCTCCTGAATCTGTTTCTTTCAGTATACTGTTTTCTTCCAGTGTTATGTCTACTCTAATTATGGTGAACAGGATCACATAATCCATCTTTGTTGCTATAGGAAGAGAAAGCCAGGCTCCACCAGAGATAAAAAGAGATTTGACCCTCAATGCCACCATGCTTCTTCTTATATTATTAACATTAGATGCAACAGCTTAGAGATTTTACTCTTTTATTATTTCACCCCTAACTTGGGTTGGATTAAATGATAATCAATACTTTCTAATTTTACCAAAGACAGTGATTTCTATTTCTGAAGCAACAAAGAGTAATACAGTAGATTTCTAAAGACCATCTTATTTGCTCAGTATCTAGCATTACAAATAATACTTACAAGAACGCTCTTATGTATGATTTCTATGTGTTTGTATATTAGATATACAGGGTTTCATAGACCATTATAAGAACTTTAACTTCTACTCTGAGAGAAATGAGAAGCCATTAACAAGTTTTTAGCAGACTTAACATTTTAACTCTGGTTGTCATTTGGAAAAAGCCCTGAAGGAATACAGACGTAAACAACCACTTAGAAAAATATTGCTCTACTCCAGAGAGAATCCAAACTAGTTGTAGCATGTAGGTGGGAAGAAGTGGCTGGTTTGGAGATATTACTCGCAATTTAAGCCAGTGATGTATTGGTGATGACTAAGGCCTGATTACAATGGGTTTTGAGGATAATCATGAATTTCAAATTGTTTATTTTTCTTGAGTTACACTAGCTGCACAGTTGTCAGAATAGAGTTTTCAGATTAAACCATGGAAGTGTTATTGCTTAAGAGTATATGGAAGTGAAAGAGTGTCAATCAATGGATAAAAATATAAACATGTAGAAGATAATAATTGTTGTCCATAAAATTTGGTTTCAAAAGAGAAGTGAAATTGTGATGATACAAAAGAGTAGGAAAAGGTAGAAAGATGATGTTAAGTGGAGTTAATTGCTGTTAAGTGGAGTTAATTGCTGGATACAGAGGTAGTGGTCAGAGTGGCATGTTTGAAATTATAACTACTAGTCATAAAATAGTCCAGGGTATGACAATGGAAGTGACAGGTAAAAGGAGCATTCAGGTCAAGATTGATGGAGAAAAGTCAGAGAAATGAAAAGATAGGGTTTTTGGACATAGAATTACATATTTTGAATGGTTGTTAAAATCAATTAAATACAGAAGTTGACATCTAGATTGAAGCTTGAAACATTTAAAAAAATGGAGGATGGTGAGAAGCTCCAGTGTGTATATTAGCTCGCAGCAAGCCTTAGTTCTCTGCATGTGTGATGTAATATAATTCTAAGCTAGAAGTTTAAAAGGAATGATTTTTATATCCCAATATATACCTTAAATATATTATCTACATTTCATTATAAATGATTTAATAATTTTTTTCCTACATTTAAGATTTTAATCAATGGGAAATCAGTATTTGTGTATGGTCTGAGGGAGGAATTTAATTGAATTCAATTTTTTCTATAAAAGTACTTGTGTAAGTCATATATAAAATTTTAATGTTCATATTTTATTATTTTAATTATCTGGCATTGATTTACTTATAGCCCTTTTTTAATCCTCTGAATTATTTATTTGTCTCAATTTTTCTTAACCAATTACACCACAGATTTATCTTTTTTCAAAAAGCTAAATCTCACTTTTGTTGACATTCTTTGTAGTTCTCATCTGTATCATTAACACTTATGGTTATTCTCATTATATCATTTCTGTACTTCACTGAAGTTAATTCTCTTCTTATAATAAGCTAATTTCATTAATTTTTAGACTTTCCTTATGCACATTTAAACTACATTTCCCTCTATGTTCTACTGTTTTAATTTTCAAAAATTATTATGATTTGTTCAGTTATGAGTTATTTAGAGTATGTTTTAAATTTTCTAAATTTTTGGTCTTTTTTTTTCTTTTTTATTGATTTTTTAAAAACGTAATTGTACTATAGTCAAAGACTGAATTATGCATGATGCAGATTCTTTTTTTTTTTTTTTAAGATTTTATTTATTTATTTGACAGACAGAGATCACAAGTAGGCAGAGAGGCAGGCAGAGAAAGAGAGAGGAAGAGAAGCAGGCTTCCCGCTGAGCAGAGAGCCCAATGCGGGGCTTGATCCCAGGACCCTAGGATCATAACCTGAGCAGAAGGCAGTGGCTTTACCCCACTGAGCCACGCTGGTGCTCCCATGATGCAGATTCTTTAAAATTTGGTGAGACTGCCTCGTGGCCAATATGCAGTCAAGACTTGTAGAAGTTCTATGTATATTTGAAAATAGTGAGTTCGCTTTGATGTCAGGAGAGGCTTGTACATATTAGACAGTAATATTTGTTAACTATGTTGTTCAAATCTACTAAAAGAGAAGTCCCTGCTTTGTCTGTGGTTCTTGCTTGGTTGTATCCTTAATATTATAAATAAAACCTGATACTAAGGAGCATCTGATTCATGGAAGCGTGATTTGATAATTGGGTTCCTTATTAATTCTGTGACCCAGATGAGCTTTTAGACCCACAAATCATAAAAGCTTTGCATAGAAAAGCATGATGAATATCTGATGCCAGGATGATTGCCGATCAACCTTGCTATGAAAAAAAAAAAAGTAAAAGAAAAAAAAACATGTTGAGGTAGTTTATAGGCATAAATTTTATCAATGTAATATGGAAGAATTATATTTAGACTGACTAGAGAAACTGGTTAGACCAGAAGGGGCAAGCAAAAAGGAAGACATTAAAACAATTCTGTTCTCTGTTATGCTAGCAGTCCTGATCGAAGCCATCACATCAACTGAGGAGATGGTGACCATAATGGTGATTTTTCCTGTCACTGGAAAACTTCTTCATCCTTCTGTTGTAACTAGAAAGATACTGTGTTCACACACAAAATAATTCTATTAAGGTCTTTGGTTATAATAAAAATTACATAAGTAGAGATGAAGATGAATTACTGAATCATAATGTATATTGTCATAGAATTGGGACATAAAAAAGACTCTCATTAGCCTAGTGAATCACTGGTGTGGATGTTTAGAGCAGGTAATCAGGGCAACACATTGTTAATTCCAAATACTACTAAATATTTGGGTAGATTACCAATCAAGATTTGGCAGCAACCTTTTGTGAGAAGACTTATTGAGATAGTATGACAGCTGGTCAAATGCAATGGATTAAGTGGATTCACAGACCTTCCCTGAAGGGGCAATCTTCCATCCCCATCCCCATCCCTACACCATACACATAACACTCTCTTAGAAAGTGCAAAGATGTTACATGTGCTATAGGCCCTTGATGGCTTTCATGAGAAGCAGAAGTGCACAGCCACTTCAATACCATTGTCAAAAATTGTAACAGGAGAGTGAGGGTGGCAGACTGGGGCCTTGTTAAATTTTATGCCTTATGGAAAGACTGTCCTTGTGAAGTCTAGAAAATATGCAAGAGGAAATGATTTTACTGCTCTTTTAGTTATTGTGCATAGGGCTTCATGATGGGGAAGAAAAAAAAAAGATTGATGCCACACAAAACAAAGGGGTCAGGAAAAGGAAAGAAAAAAATGACAGAAGGAAATTATAATTAGCCTATCTGGTGAAGTTGGCTCAGTTGATTATTCTGTTGGTTTCTGAATAACAGGGACCAAAAATGGAAATGATGGGATTTTCACTAAGGAGTAGATAGTTTCTGAACTCTACTTGTAGCTCTTGAAGTACCATGGTAAATTTGTTCTATTTACCTTAGTCTGGAAGAATTCAAACCCAGAGATAAGGATCATGATTTAGAAAAGCCACAGTTTTAAGAAAACTGAACAAAGAAGCAAGCAATAACAAAACTCTGAGGTTGACACAAGTTTGCCCAACAACAATGGGAGAAGGGAGTCTTAGGCTATGTACAAGGATAAAATGGCCTGAGGCTGCAAGGCAAAACTTCTGAGGATTGTTAAAATTGAGAGCTCAATTCCTGTGTGGATAGAAGAGGTAAACGAAAAGATCTTAATATGAAACTAGATGGGTGTGGAGATGTCGTGATGGAAGAAACCAAGGTGGGAATGAACTTAGGAATTAGAAAGCATCATTAGAAATATTCTAGTGATGTCACTGCCTTTATTTAAGTGCATAATTGAGATAGATATTACATGTGAATGGAGTATGTTGCTTTTATTCTTTTTATAAAGGGTGTTAACCAAGACTCTTTTCGTGCTAAATATGAAAGTTTAAACTACTTAATATTTCTTTGTCAGCAAACATTAAAGCAATTCAGAACTCCAGGAGGGCAACTGGAAACAAAAGATTCTTGCTTTGATTAAAGAAAGGATTGAGGCCAGCAATCTAACGATCATGAATTACCTTTTAAAAGCTCTATCTGTAAAATAGGCCATTCCTGGAACTTACCCAGGACTAAATAAGTTGGTTTCTCCGGTAGTTTCAGTTGTATATCGTAAAGACTTACAGGATGGGCCATAGTCCAAAGTGAACTGATAAAACCTTATAGATCTAGTTAACACTTACAGAGAGGACAGTGGCAAAGACTATTACAGAAGTCCTCAGGATCTAAATTCTTATCCATATTAGAAATATCAAAACCTACACAGACTGGGACATTTGATAGTAATTTGTAAGTGTTTTTGTGTTTTGAACTAGTTATTAGCTGTTTATTGTAGTCTACTTAAAAGACAGTTTTCTGGTGCACCTTGGTGGATCAGTGGGTTAAAGCCTCATGCCTGAGGTCATGATCTCAGTGTCCTGGGATGAGCCCCACATTAGAATCTCTGCTCAGCAGGGAGCCTGCTTCCCCCTTTCTCTGTGCCTGCCTCTCTGTCTACTTGTGATCTCTGTGTGTCAAATAAATAAATAAAATCTTGAAAAGAAAAAAGTTTCTTGCTTATTCCTACTGTATTATGATACAAACCATCTCTGAAGGATATCAGATGATTTTAATGCTAGAAATTCTGATCCTATCTTAGTGGTGTCACAAAGGCTTTTAAATAGGAAGATGGTTTCATAATGAGGTTGAATTATAAAATGGAAGTGATAGGGGCACCTGGGTGGCTCAGTGGGTTGAGCCTCTACCTTTGGCTCAGGTCATGATCCCAGGGTCCTGGGATCGAGCCCCACATCAGGCTCTCTGCTCAGCAGGGAGTCTGCTTCCCCTTCTCTCTGCCTGCTGTTCTGCCTACTTCTGATCTCTCTCTGTCAAATAAATAAGATCTTAAAAAAAAAAAAACAAATGGAAGTGATATATTCAGGAGTACTCTCCAAGGAGGTTCAGGAGCATTTATATTTTCTGTTCACAGTGTCAATAACAGAGCCCTTGTAAGAACTTCCTGCACTGATAAACTGTATGGCCTAAACCATGGGATCTCTCCCAGCCACAGCAAAGATTTCCTGGATGGAGGGCTGCGTTGCTATTTGGAAACCAGCAAGAATGTGCTTTTAATATAGTTAATTTCTGATGGGAAAAGACAAGGCAAGAGATGAAAGTTGTATATTTAGCAGTAGAATTGGAGCTCCTACTCTCTAGGAAATATTTGGATACTTACATTCTTGATCTGTAGCCCATAGCTTTGCTATATTATCAGATAAATTGGCTCTCTAGGCCTGGACAATTAAAAAAAAAAAAAAAAAAAAAACCTTGAATTGATCACTCTGTTATGATAAGGGATATCCCTGCTCAGAACCCTCAGTTATGGTTAGAAAGCAAGAACCAAAAAACAAGCCCAACAATGTATGAAATATTCAGCTATGGAAATATTTTGGGGAATTTAGAGAAGGAATTAAAGTTTCTTGTGTAGATGTCCATGAAAAGGGAAAAATAAATAGGAGAAAGAGAAGAAGGAGCAAGAGAAAGTAAAGAAGGAGAGTAGTTGGTGTGTTTGGGTACTGGCTTAGATTGCGACTGAAATCCTATGGTTTATACTTCTCTCTATAGTTAGTTTCCTGAGTTCATAAAATGAGCAGGCATGTAGGTGTTCAGGTCAAGCATCAAAGAGATATGAAGGAGCATATTCACCTTGCACCGATGAAATGACTAACATGACAAAGAATTGTACCCAGTGACAATGAGAAATAAATGCTGTGAAATTGGTGGTGGGGAAAATTCTCTGGGGACAAATGTTGGAGCGGATCTGGTAAGTGAATTAATTTGCCCTCTTATAGCCTTAGGACTATCAACAGGGCTTGATTCTTATTCTACTCCAGGGCCAGTTATTTCAGTAACAGAAGCAACCTATAAAGGTTTGGAATTCTCTAGCAATTGGGCCCACCTCAAAATACACATTTCACTGTCACCATATACAGAAATTGGCAAGACAAAATAACATGACTTACTGATGCCATATTCCTTATCACCCTCAGAGCAATAGTTTCATTTAAAATTAAAATAGGCAAGCAAAAAACTTGTTACTCAAAATAAGTGTTAAACAAGGTTTTAAGGCTAAAGAAATGCATCATAACTGAATTCAAGAGGAACTAAGGCAGAGACTTGGCTGGTAAACTCTTAAAATCAGAAAGTGGAAATTAGGGTTTGGAAAAAGACACACTACAATTACTGTATACATCCTTCCCACCTTAACTATTTTTCTTTCATTTTGCCTAATCCACTGGTCCCAGGCCAAGGTTTAATTTTTTTTTTTTTTAAACCCAGGAAGGTGGTGTAGAAGACTCAATGTTAAGCAAATGACCTACTTTTGAAGGAAAATATACCTAGCTCTATTTGAAAAATGCTATTGAGGGTATCACTGGTTGTTGTAAGACACAGATTATTTGCTTTCCAAAGTCCTTGTATGCATCCCATATTATTGTTTTTATAGAAGGATGAAAAATATTCTTTCTTCAGAAAACAATGTTTTTTAAGATTATTTATTTATTTATTTATTTGACAGATCACAAGTAGGCAGAGAGGCAAGCAGAGAGAGGGAAGCAGGCTTCCTGCTGAGCAGAGAGCGTGATGCAGGGCTTGATCCCAGGACCCTGAGATCATGACCTGAGCCGAAGGCAGCGGCTTAACCCACTGAGCCACCCAGGCACTCTGGAGAACAAAAATATTAATATACACCATTTTATTATGTTCTACATTCTTGCAAGGGCAGCAGTTATTAAGAAGTGTTCTTCTTTTTTTCAGAAGAAACAAATTTCTTAAAGAATTCAAAAAAACATGATGATTTTAGAGAGAGTGTGTGTATCTGTGTCTGTGTACATGTGCAGGTACACACATGAGTGCAGACAAGTATATTTTAATAGCAATTTATTGTGACAACTTTTGTTCCAAGCACTGTGACATTTACTCAAAGACCTCAGATACAAAGTGGCCTTTGTATTCTTTGACCTTGTGGGTTCTATAATCTCATGAGGGGAAGTATATATTAAACAAAACAACAACAACAACAACAACAAAACAAAAAAAGAGGGAAATTCCACGGTGCTTTGGAAGCACTCATGCAATTTCGAGCATGGTTATGGTCAAATACAGTGGGGGTGTGGGGGTAGAATGTATTTTAAAAAGTGGACTCTTTTTCCTTTTGAATACCTCAAAGTAAGCATAACTATTGCTCGGATGAGGTGGAAATAGAAATAAGGTCTTTTTTACTTTCTACCAACATAATGCTCATCTCTCAGTTATCTCTACTAATGGGGAGGTGCAGTAGTCTGGAACATCCAGAATGCCTGATAATCATAAAGTCATGAATACTTGCAAACAATTTATATGCTATATATTTTAGTAGCTTCACCTTCCTGGTAATATTTTGCTTCAGTGCACATTAAAATTAGTTTGCATTCTCTGTGTACACACTACCTAGATGTTAAGAAAGATGTCCAGGAAATATGCAGTATGGTTAGCAATAGCCCTTTCAATAGATAATACACTGAGCAGACAATTTGTATGTGCTTAACACACAATTGGCAATATATGAATCTGTTGATATGATTGCAGGGCTAGTAAGTATGTTATTTCTATTAGTATGGTCTATATTTTATCTTCCCTTAACCACGTTTAAAAGAACCGAAATCAACTTATATCTGAAAGCATATGGCAAAATTTTATACTTATTGCCAAACAGAAATGAAACTATTTACGGACTCATACCGGTCACTAGAGATGAACAAATTACAAAATTAGATAATTGACTTTTCTTTAAGTTTTCTGGTAGCTGAGGAAAAACAAGAGCAACTTTCACTACATTTTTGTTACCACAAGGTACTACTTTTATTGCTGAAATTAAAAGTAATGACTATATTAGAAAATTTCAAAATCCTAATTAAAACAAACAAAAATTAACAGTAACTTCATCAACCAGAGGACAATGCTGTTAATATCACATAGACTTTCTTCAAGACTTTAACAACTATTTTCTTTTATAACAAATTTGGTCATACTGAACATTATGTTTTTCTAATCTATGTTCACTTTTTATTTTCTCATATATCCTATTCTTTGAATATGTGATTTTTAACCACATTACTTATCAATGTAGTTAAATATTCTACTTAGGGATGCCTGGGTGGCTCAGTTGGTTAACTGTTAGACTTCTGCATAGGTCATGATCTCAGAGTCCTGGGATCAAGTTGCACCTGGAGCTCGGCACTCACCAGGGAGTCTGCCCCTCTCCTCTGCCCTTCCTCTTCCTCCTGCCCTCTGTCTCCTCTCTCTCAAATAAATAAATAAAATATTTAAATATATATGTATATCGAGAGAGAATGTCATAAAACGGGGTTTTTTTGGTAATCAATTGATATAATCAGTTTTATCCTTTGATTTATTTATTTTACAAAGTCATTAGTTCAGTAAATATTTGTTGTGAACTTATTATGGTTAAAGGCAATAATATACGGACGATAAGACTATTAACAGTGCAAAAAAGTTTTTAAAATCCCTGGCCTGATGTTGTTTATATCAACAGAGAGATGTTTATATCGAGAGATGTTAGCAATAAGTAAGTCAAATGATAGTAGGTCATATGGTACTAAATGCTTTACAGAAAAAAAAAAAAAAGAGAGAGAGAGAGAGAAAAGAAATTGAAAATATCAGGAGTAGTATATGCTTCCTTGTTTTAAACAGAATGGACAGAGAGGCTATGACTGAGAAGAAAATATTTGCATGAAGAGGTGATAGAATAAACCATGCAATAACTGGAAATGGGTGTTTCAGGTAGAGACAGCAAATAAGGAAGGAACATGTACTAGTTCATTCTGAGAACACAGCAAGAGGCCACTGAGTTAGAACATAGGAGTGAAAGGTGAAGCCAAAAGAATACTTAAGATGGGCTCAGGGGTAGGGGGAGGAGTTATCAAATAGGGCCCATTAAGAAGTTGTATGGGTTCAAAATCATCGACAGGATTTTGATTAAACAATGGCATTATTTTGCATTATATTTTTAAAAGATTGCCTGGAAAGAGACAAAAAGTAGGCAAAGGCAAAGCCATTGTGATAATCCAAGTAAGAGACAATGAGAACTTGACTGAGGTGGTGGAGGTAGAGATGTTGGAAAGTGGTTAGGACAGAAATACATTTTATAAATACAACTGACAGAATTTGCTAAGAAATTGTACTTGATGTTGCACAAAAGAAAAAAAAAGAAGTCAAAGAAAACTCTAAAGCTTTTGGCATGAGCAACTAGGTAGGATACAGTTGATATACACATAATGGAAAAAGGAGGAGGAAAAAGCAAGTTTGTCACAGGTGAGGATCACTTTAGCTCTAAACAAGTAACTTTGAGAAACTTCTCATCCTAATGGAGATGCATTGTGGGTAGCTAAATACAGCTCAAGAAGAGGTCTGGGCAGGAGATTTAAATATGAGAGCCATTACCATATTGACAGTGTTTAAATTTGAAAACATCATCGTGGTAGCAGTGTAAGAGTTATGAATGTTTACAGAATCTTATACGATGTGAGGGCAATCTGGCTGTGACATCTGTCACCTAATTGATTGCCAAGGTTGATTCAGCTGACATGTTTGGTTAGACAGGTGTCCTCTCGTCACTCCAGGTGTGTTGGTCCCAAAGTTGCACACTCAGTGGAAGAAGATGGCCTTCCTCCATAGAGGAGGACCATTCTTCAATCAAAGGTAGACAAGAAGCTGTGTTACCTTACTTGAGCATCCAAAGAAGCTCTGAAGGTCCATTTGTAGGAAAAGGTAGGGGTCAAACTTCTCAGACTCCAGACACATCCAAGTGAGGTGCTGCATGTGACAGTTTGCCTTTATTTAAAAAAAGTCTCCTGGAGGAATAGGGGTGTTTCCTACAAGGCAAGTGTAGGCAGTGTTTCAACGAGCAGCAGAGATTGTGGCAGTTATAGCAGGTAAGATAAATAAAAATAGGACTGAGAAATGACCATTGGATTTAACAATATGGAAGTTGTTGGTGACCTTTCTCTCTCTCTGTATCTCTCTTTCTTTCTCACACACACACAACTGCTCCCCACCCTCCACTCTCCGTAGGGGAGATGAAAGGAGAACAGGAATTAGACACAAGAATGTACAAACGCCATCAAGAAGTTTTTTGTTGATAGGAGTAGAGCAATGGGGTGGTACCTGAAGCCTTTCATAAGGTAAAGAGAAGAGTATTCCTGCTTATAAGATGGAAAAAATGAATGTCATTTGTCATGCTGTTGTGCATGAACCTTATGGATTGTTCTCACAAAGAGAAGAACCTTAAAGAAGCAGGACAGAGATAATGAACTTTCTGAAACCTTGCTCATGACCAAGTGGGGAACATGGAATCTGGAGCACACATGAAAAATTTTGTCTTGGGGCACCTGGGTGGCTCAGTGGGTTAAACCCTCTGCCTTCTGCTCAGGTCATAATCCCAGGGTCTTGGGTTTGAGCCCCGCATCGGGTTCCCTGCTCATTGGGGAGCCTGCTTCTTCCTCTCTCTCTCTCTCTGCCTGCCTCTCTGCCTACTTGTGATCTCTGTCTGCCAAGTAAATAAACAAAAATCTTTAAAAAAAATAAAGAAAGAAAAGTCTTGTCTTTGATCAAAATAAAAACAGTCTATCCATAGTAACAAGAGGATAGGAAGGATTGGCAGGGGCAATCTGTAGTGTCTAGGGGATGCTGGAAACAGCTAGGAAGAATTCTGTTTAGATTGCCTATATTTTCTGTGGAGAAAGAAGATAGATGAGAAACTATGTTAGATTCAAGGGAAGAGCAGAAAATATAAAATAATAATGCAGGAGGTTGGGAGAGTAAATTGTGAAATGCAGTAGGATTTACCAGGAAGGGCAAGAATAAATTTAAGACTATTGGTCATGGATTTGATCTGACTTATGTAGATTTCCCTCAAGAGAGGTAGATTCAATCAGGCTTGGGATTTTTAAGTGAGAGAGGAGTAAGGGAACTGAAGACAAATGTAAGTGAATTCTTCTAACAATGGCCTGTGGATTTTTAACGGATGAAGTAGCATGTAAAGGACATAAGTGAGTTGTGGTAAGGCTAGTAGATTGTCAGTTCTGTTTATTTCATATGTTAGTTGGAGTCACTGTGATATAACTGGAAGAATAGAGCTGGAAAGTCAGGAGTTTGGTGTCAGAAACTGGGTTGTTTTACATGGATATTGTTGAACGCTTGCAGCTGATATGACAAAAGGTGAGTCACGAAGGTAATTTAGCAAACCAGGAGGGCAGAGAGACAGGCAGAAGCAAATCTCTCCAGTACTTTGAACTTCAAGCCATTTAATACAGAAGAGTCGTAACTTACATCGTTATAGGATGGATTGGGGAAGGAAGCATCAAGAAATCAAAAAAGTCAGGATTCACAGACAATTCTCACCCATGTTCTCAGTCATCTGCAGCTTGAAAGTGGGTGTTTTTCAGGAAAATAGCCGGGAGCCACTGGCAAAACCTCACTTCCTACAAAATCCTCCCATCTGTCTGCTGCAGCCACAGAAGCTAGGACTGCTTCTGCTTCTCTTCCACATTCAAATTCTCACATGATTTCCTCAAATTGGCAGAGTGTAGTTCTCAAGCTTCCAGATCCAGCAACAGACAAGAAAGCATAAGGACTAAATGGTGCTAAGTTGCCAACAGAAAAATAGGTACAGTTTACCCCTTTGGCGATGCTTCCATCAAAGCCTCGAATGCATATTTAAATTGAAACAACCACACCAGCAAAGCATGTGTGGGGCGCATGGAGGGAATGCATGTTCCTCGGGTCTCCTCCACTTCAAAGTCAGACTTTGTTGTCCTGATGTTGTGAGTGCTATGAAGCTTTTCAGGGATTGTCTTTGCCACAGAGAGTGGCTTCACTCAATATTCTGTCCATCCAGGGACAGTGCCCACCCAGGGGCTTATCAGAGAGACAGTTGGGTAATTGTGAGCCAACATCTGATCATTCTGCTGAGCCATTCTGATCCAGAACTCGCCTTGGGAGCTGACCATTGACCACTGCAACTCAACTTTTCCTTCTGCCTCATCTTGTTTCTTCCCTTTCACTTCCACAGGTGTTGATCCAAAAGTATTTCCTAATAAATATCCAGACTACTAAACTTTGTAAGACTCATCTAAACACAGACTTCAGCATCATGTTTCCACATAGTGGATACAACTGTTGGCTAAAATGAATCCCTTCGCACAGAATAAAAAAGAAGAAAAGAATTCCATTTATAACAATATTCATCTGAATTACGATTCTTCTTCTGGCACAATTAATTTTTTTAATATTGTATATTTCAAGACTTAACTGTACAATTGTTCACAAGCAACATCTTTTCTATGAAACAGTTACAGTAGGAGGAGAGGAAAATAAATAGGTAATCATGTACTAGTCAATTTGACATTTACAAATGAAATAAGAAAGGTAAATATACATAGCTACTACGGTATTTGTCGCTGCAGCTGGCCACTAGGCTACTGCAGGATTTGATAACTTTTTTTTTTTTTCCCACTGTTCATTCAATCTCTCTTTTGACCTCAGTGCCACAGCTGATTGTATTTTTAAACCACACCACACACGTTCATGAAATCTCTGACCCATTCTTTACTGGTCCTGTATGTGTTGTTGTGAACACTTGCTATGAAGTAATATTCTGGGTTGAAAACCCTGTTTACCCATATTGTACAAGGGACAATCTGCATACTCATATCAGCCTATCCAGTATTCTTTTTGGTCTAACTGTTCAGAGGAATGAGAAACATAAAACATCCTTATAAAAGCTTAACTTTCCCCCAAATGGAACCATCATGTCCCCAGAGGGAATTATGTTTCTCTCATCACCCAAGAATGATAAACTAGTAGAAACCCATATTGCAAAATTGGAATGCAGGATTTTGTGACATATTCGTGTAATGGTAAGGGAGCTGCTGCTATTCTACCTATCGGTTTTTAGATTTATAGTTACGGGACAAGGAACATCCTCCACAGTGTCAGGCGACAGAATATAACACATCTCATAGGGTAACATCCAGTCTGTTTTTACTCACACTTCTGACACCAAATAGGTATGTTTTTCTCTCACAGCAATCACTCCTCTAGTTATCCAGACACTAATTGGGTGTCCAACAATCCCATTTAATTCTGACACTGAAACTCCCCAGAATTAATGCAGACCCTACATAAAAGGGTCACTGTAAAAGGTTTGGTCTCCAAAGACTGTCTACCACTTCAGACACCACTCACAACTCCTAGAACTCCTGTATTTCTGAGTTATAGTCTATAAGTTGGGGTTCCCATGATGCCATCTTCTAGTTTGATAATTTGCTAGAATAGAGCACAGAATTCAGGAACACTTTGTTTAGATTTACCAGTTTATTATAAAGGATACAATTCAAGAATGTTATTTACTCCTTGTTAGTTCTCTTGTTCCAGGTAAATATATCCAATAATTTAACTAGCTATTTTTTCTATAACATGTCATGGATTATCAATATTCATTCCTGTCTAATAGTGAGATCATTATGACCTTCAAATATGAATAAGTCAGATACCTGTTCAAATTGTATTTTAAAATCTTTTAGCAAGGACCACATCAAGGACAAATAACAGTCAAGAGTGTAACAACAACAATAAACATACACACACACACACACACACACACACACACACACCAATCACTCTCGATGTTTTGGGCATACAGAACCATTGGAAGAGCTACACCATTTCAGAAACTCAGAAGTGCTGGAATCACAGGAAATTTTCACCAAAAACCTCAGCGGTTGCAGCTCTGAAGCAGCTGACTCACTCCTAAAAACAAAATTTATTTCTATCATTTTTTAAAAGCCTGGCATCTCATCACTGTTGCCAATGGCTTCTACTTCTCCCCCGCCCCCAACCTTGCATTTCATTGGCAGATATGTAGTTAGTTACCAGGCTTTTTAGTCCCTGTGATAAAAGAATAGAAGGAGTTACCTTAATTCCCAACAGACAATTTAACACAGATTTTGAAGCCCTCCAGTTATGTGAGGAGCAATGTTGGAAAGGTACAATGAGCAAAAGGTAAACCTTTAAGGAGTAAAGGAGACACAGCAAGCTAGATTGAGGTTTTAGTTTTTAAAAAAAAAAATGTCTTAAAGCTTATGTCACTTCTCTTTCCATGTGAAATGTTATTTGTTATTTTTCTTTTGTTATTCTCTATCACTGTCACATGTGCTGACTTTATGAAAATCAATTAGAAGTTCTCACTTGTCTTATTTCTTCTGATAGAATTTCAACTACAAGTAAATTAATTGTACCTTGAATGTTCAAACCCTGAATATTATAAAGAAACTTCTGTTTAAACTCTATCTGCTTAGAGAATTTTTAAATATAAAACTGACAGCTTTCTTATTTTATTTTCTAGTCTTGCCATCCTGTTTTTCTACCTCTCTTTCTATGCTCCCCCTGCTTGTGCTCTCTTGCTCTCTCTGCCCAATAAGTAAATAAAATCTTTTAAAAAAATTAATAAAAATAAATAAAATAAAATGTTGCAGGCCTGAAAGAAACACAGGAGCATGGCATAAACATGTGGAAATAAAAGCCTGAAGCAAACACTAAGTCTCAAGATTAAAACCTAAAATGGGAGAAGGATGCCAGTGAAAATGGAGCCCCCAATAACCTTCCTGCTTATTTTTCCAATGTAACACAGCCCATTTTACTGTATCCTAGTTGATATCAACTTTAACAACTTTCCCATTAAAGCCTAACAGGACTAGTGCAGTCAATAATGGACAGTCTGTATGCTGTGTATCGTTGTTCACCTATGGCTCATATACTCATTTCACTCATACAACAGGGTAATGCCTAAAATTGAGAATAGGAGCAGAAGTATCATAGCCTCTAAGGGTTGCCATGGATCCAAGAATTAAACCAGTACCGTGCAGGGGGAAAGGAACCTGTGCAGTTGGATGGTTGACACAGAGGGTAATTCAGCACAAGTGTTCCATTGTGGTCACAGGACCTTAAGTGGAGAGCCTGGAATATCCCTGGTGTCCTTATTACATACATTTCTAAACATAGGAACAACATCAAGCAAATGCCAGATGATAATAGAGCCCTTCTGTTCCAATTCCTTCAAGATAAAGTTGTCTGGCTTCCTTTGGCTGATTTTCTCTTTTATTAGTTCATTAAATATGCTGTAGTGTGAATTATCATTCCAGTCACCCATTTGCTTTGTTATCAGCTAATTGAGAATGGTTAAGTTCACTCACTTCTTGATGCTGTTTTGAAAGGATATTTTACCTTGTTTGAAAATTTGTTGCCTCATTTTATAAATCAGATACTCTGATGATTACTCATATAATTTGACAATCTTTGTTTTCTTTTAACCTACTCCACAAATATTTATTCAGTCCATACTATATACTTAATAAGATAGGGTCCTGCCCTCAAGAAACTCATTGTGCTGGGGAGAGAAATATGTGAGTGAAGAAATACAGGATCTAGGGGAACGTAATGGATATATAAAGAAGGAAAGAATGATATCTTCCTACTTGATTGGGATGGAGAGTGAGGAAAAGCCAGAGGTGGCAATGTTTGAATTGATGTTTAAAAATGAGTAGGTGCTTGACCAGTAAATGAGGCATAAAAGATGAAGTACGAGAAGCTGCCTGAACAAAGGCATGGAGACATGAGTGCTTCATGAAATTCATGTGCTTGTTCTGTTCAGATAGCCCCTAGAAGGTTTTTATGACTAGAAGAAAGAAAATAACAAGGGAAAGCAGTCTGTACCCATATCTTAGATTCCAGAGTCAGGAAGAGGGAACGATGCTAAGGGTATGTACTTGATCTTGAGATCCTTAGGGAGTAATTAAAATCATAACCGGAGTGGATAAAATGGTCAGTTTAGGATTTTTAAACATATAGTAAAAGAACAGACAAATAGATTGCTGAAACAGAATAGAAATTCTATAAATAAACCTACGTATTTATGGTGAATTGGTAAATTACAGAGGTGGTACTTTGAATACGTGGGAAGAGGAAATTGTATTAGAAGTCTGAATAGTCTACAGTCATTCTGCAAGGGTTAGAATTCTGAATCTGTCAGTTAAGATCTATGTGAATTGGGTAAAAACAAGACCCAAAATGGGATTAAATTAAAAATAGTGACACAGCTGTTGTTCAGTAAACATTAAGGGATCATCATACTATTATAATGGCAAGTTGACTACCTATCAAGAATTATTTAGATTCATATTTCTCACCATTCATGAGAATATACTTCAAGGGGATCAATAGCCTAAACTCTTTTTTAAATTCTGGAAGTATTAGGAAAAAATATAGAGAAGCTGTTTATGACTTTCAGGCAGAGAAAGTTTTCTTAAACAAGAAGCAGAATGCAAAAAAAAAAAAAACATAAAATAAAAGATTTGTAAGTTTGAAAATGCTACAATTATAGATTTTTGTGCAAGGCATCCCTCCCATGAAGAAAAATGACTGACCAGAAGATTATCCAGTACATATAACATTACTAATGGCAAGGAGTATGGGGAAAAAGGTATTCATGTGGTGCTCATAGAAGTGCAAACAGATATAACCATTTTAGGTCATGGCTTGGCAGGATCCATTAAAACAAAAATGATAGATATTCTGTGAACTCATGTCTTGTTTCTTGGTTATGTGTAGGAATCCTATAGTTAACTTACTTTGAAATACTTCAGCATGAAGAGTGTGATGTAAAGTGTAAAGAAGCAGTTACACCTATGTGCAAGGAAACATATGGAAGGATGTTTATTGTGCTGTTACTTGTAATACAAAAAAAAAAAAAATCAAAACAACCTACATATCTATCAAAAGGATTTGGACAATCCTATGTCTATACTACAGCATATCATAAGCATTTTAAAAGAACAAGGTAGAACTATATTATTTACATGAGAATAACTGCAGGAGATATTGTTAGGAGAAAGAAAAATTATAAAAACAGATATACTGTGATGTCTGTTTTAAACCACAAAACTATATGACTGTTTATCTAAGATTATGCATATATTAATGGTAGAAGAAGGTTTGAAAATGATGTCTTCCTTTTACTAGTAACAGAATTCCTCCTGGGGAAAATCAGTGTCTTAGGACTGGATTGTGGCTCACTCCTCCCAAACCAATACTGTGGATGAACACATGCTCTTGGTTGGACCAATCAGGATGTGCTTATTCCCTTTGCCATGGTCATTGGTTTCAAACTCATGACAATTAGTCTTAACCAGAGATTTTACTGGACAGTTGTATTTTCCTGTGGGAGAACAGAAGTAAAATAAGCTTTAAAATTGATTGACTGCATTTGCCACCACATTGAAAAAGTCCACATGGATTTTGCTGTAATTGTGCAGTCAAACCTAATCCTTACTATTATGGGATGTATGCCTCTTTAATCAACAGGGAGAAAGTGGAAAAGAGAAGTCTAAGGTTTTTTTTGTTTTTTGTATTTAAGCAGAATTTGTCAAAATGCATTAAATTACAAGCAGAAATCTTGGAGATCTGTATATTTCACTGTATGTAATTTTTTTTTTAAATAAAGGAAAAGAAATGCAGAATGGGGAGGGGGAGAGGAAATGATGGTGAACAAAAAACACAAAATAAGATGGTAAGAATAACTTTAAACACAGTAGTGTCAATGAATATGATGAAGTTAAATTCTTTTGTTAAAAGACAAGTGCTCAGATTTGACATTTTAAAAGTCATGTTGCTCAATAGTATTTCTAAGACACACCTAAAGTAGAATGGTATGAGATAGCTGGAAATAAAGAGAAGGAGAACTATAATCACTATAAGACCAACAATTCTATCCCTACCTACTAAAAAGAAATGAGGGCATAGGTCCACAAAAAGACTACACAAATACAAATGTTTATATGGTCTTTATTCAAAATAAACAAAATGGATCTGTAAATGGATAAAGATTTGTAAGTGGTAAACAGATTGTGGTACATTCACACAATGGAATATACTACTTAGCAATAAAGGTAATGAACCACTGATAAGATCGCATACTTGGGGGCGCCTGTATGGCTCAGTGGGTTAAAGCCTCTGCCTTCGGCTCAGGTCATGATCCCAGGGTCCTGGGATCGAGCCCCGCATCGGGCTCTCTGCTCGGCAGGGAGCCTGCTTCCTCCTCTCTCTCTCTGCTTCTCTGCCTACTTGTGATCTCTGTCTGTCAAAATAAATAAATAAAATCTTAAAAAAAAAAAAAAAGACCGCATACTTGAATTTCAAAGTCATTAAGCTGAGCAGAAAAAAGTCAGATGCAAAAGAATTCATGCTGTATGTTTCCATTTACATGAAAGTCTAGAAAAGATAAAGTTAATGTCTATAAAAGAAAGTAAATCAGTGATTGCCTGAGATGGGGATGAGGGATTCTCTGGGTACAGCTGTAAGGAAATATATTCTATATTTGATCATTGTGATGGTGACTTGAGTATATCGATTCTTCAAAACTCACACAAATAGGTGCAATTTATTGTATACAAATTATACTGCAGTAAAAGCAAAATGAAAAGGGGGAAAAAGGAGGAGCACAGAAGAGGGATACTAGCTCATTTGGTTTTAGAGCCTGGGAGTACGCTTTTCTGTGCAGAGGAATGACAGGTTGGTTCGTTGCTTTTACTTGAGATCGATCTGAAAATAGCAAGGCTGTGCAAAGTGGAGTAAGAAAGAAGAGTGTTCTAGACAGAGGAAGCAATAAGCACAACTCCAAGAAACAGATGAGAAAGACTGTGGCTCCTCGGGGAAAGGAGCAGAGAGCAACAGTACCCAAAGCCAGGTGCAACAGAAGAAGAATCAAGTGAGGGTCCTTGTCTTATATCTTGCCTAAGTGAAACTACCTTTATTTTGCTCTTGAGCATGAATGGTGTTTTGTTCAGTTATAATTCTTGGCTCACTCTTCTTTCTCCATTAACATTCTGCAGTTTTGCTTATTGCTTATTATCAGTGAGCATTTAATGTTGTTGAGCAGTCTGAGGTTGCCTGGTGTTTGTTCCTCGGCAGGTAAAAAACATTGTGTTCCTCATGGACTTTAAGCCATCTTTGGTTCTTGTTTCCCTAATATAAATTTTTCTTGATAGTCAACGAGTTGTTTCCTTTTGGCTATTTTATCACCCACACATTGGAAGTCCTAGATCTACTCTCCACATTTCATCTTTTCTAATAACTTTATAACCTCCATCTCCATTCCTAATGAGTTTTGAGGGAAACTTTAATGCCTGTTCTTCCACCTGATTTGATTTTTTTTGGTCCTATTATAGCTCAGAGGTTTTCTCCTTCATTATTTTTTTTTTAATATTTATTTATTTATTTGAAGAGAAAGAGGCAGGGAAGGGGCAGAGGGATAGGGGGAGAGAGAATGTTGAGCAGACTTCTTGCTGAGTGTGGAGCCTGACACTGGACTCAATCTTAGGATCCTGAGATCATGACCTGAGCTGAAATCAACAGCTGGATGCTCAACCAACTGAACCGCCCAGGCACCCTGTTCATTATATTTTTTTTTCATTATTGTTTTAAATTCAGCAATTTTTTTTTTTTTTTTGGCTAGCAGGTAGTCTTATGTATTTCTTTATTACCTGCTCTCATTTCATAAACACAACGTCTTCCTAAGCTTTATAATTGAGTTAATATAAAAGTCAGCATTCTTCAGAGAAACAAACAATGCCAACAGATTAAGAGAGAGAGGGAGAGAAATTTATTTTAAGGCAAGTATGACATCTATAAGGCAGGCTGGTAACTCAGACAGGATTTCTATGTTACAGTCTTAAGTCAGAATTTCTTTTTCTCTGGGAAACCTCAGTTTTTGCTCTAAATGCCTTCAAGTGATCGGAGAAGGCCCATCCCTATTATGGAAAGGAATTTTCTTAAAGTCAACTGATTGTAAATGTTAATCACATCTACAAAATACCTCCACAACAACATCTAGACTTGTGTTTGACCAAACAACTAGGACCAAAGTCTAACCAACTTCACACCCAGAATGAACCATCACACATTACAGTTGACATCAGTTACTTTCTTATAAAATACGGCATTTGCTTATGATATGATGGATTCTCTGGCTTCTTGCACTATTCTACCATTTTTTTTTTAAGATTTTATTTATTTATTTGAGAGAGAGAGTGAGAGAGAGCATGAGAGGGGGGAGGGTCAGAGGGAGAAGCAGACTCCTCATGGAGCTGGCAGCCCCATGCGGTACTGGATCCCAGGACTCCAGGATCATGATGGGAGCCGAAGGCAGTCGCTTAAACAACTGAGCCACCCAGACACCCCTTCTACTCTTTATAAAAGCAATTTGTTCTAATTTCTCCATACAGTTGGCTTTTATGACATGCACCATCATTTCACTTGCCCAAATTTTGGTTTTTGGTTTTGTTGTTTAATCAATACAGAATTTGTGTGAATGTCCAGATTTGGAAGTTAAAATGAATTCTGTCAGATCAGAACATGTTTGATTATCTCAGATTCTCAATTTATAATCTCTTATAAGTAGTAAAGAATAATCCTTTTAATAGAAGAAATTTGTTTGTAAATAACCCTTTCTTGGTATCTCTCTGGTTGAAACTCATTTCAAGTTAAAAGTGGTAACATGGAGGAAAATATTTATATCCTTATTCAAAACCGTTCTATAAAATTAAGGCAAAAGAGTCATCATAATAGGCAGTCAAAATGATTTATTTGGTAAAATAGATATAAACAATTTTTGAATTTTGTTAAACATAAACTATCATAGCTACCTTTTATAAGAGTAAAGGGAGTGGTCAATGGTTATTAATAAAACAAATAGTGCCATCTACTGACCTTACAATTATATGATGAAAGCTGCCATAAGTATCAGTGTTATACCACATAATTTCCAATGTGATAGTGCTAATCATTCATTTGATATTTTGAATTTCCCAAGAATTTATATTCATTTAAAATTATTACATTTAAATCTCTATTCTGCTGACTGAAGTGGAATTAGTGCTTAAATCAAATGACTGTTACTTTGCAAAATCACTGTTATCAGGAAGGAATTTTTTTTGTGTCCCTTTGTGCTCAAAATGCATGATGTAAAAGAAATATGCCTACTTTCCTCACACACACACACACACACACACACACACCAGTAAGAATTACCGAGATTGCACAAACATTAGACCCCACAATTATACCCCCACCACCCCCCAAAAACCCTGCTCAAATGATTAAAGAAACGCATTCATTGATGTAAATTATTAACAAAGGAGAAACTGAAGGACCTTTCATAATAGGTATACTAAGGAGGATTAGCATTATCTCCTACCACCTTTTTAATTCAAATTCAGATGATTTTATAGAGGAAGTAACATTTAGTAGTTTTATGGACAATCAAAATAACACAGTAATTGAAGAATAACATGATATACTACATTTAAATGGTAGGGCATACTACATTTAAAATTTAAAAGTGCAAAGAAAAAATTCTTCCTGTGGCCTACTATCTACATTTTGAAGTTTCTAGAGAGGAGAGCAGAAAGGCAGGCCTGTGCTCACAGTACAGAGTTTCAGAGTGTAGAAAAATAATGGCTCCAGAGCCAAGGACATGGAACCAGAGACCTCAATCTCCAGGATACTCCTTTCAAGGCCATTGACAGTCTCAGGATTCCAGGTAGGGCTTGTTGACCACATTACTCTATACCTATATATCCTGTGTATGTTCACAGGGGCCATGTAAAGGTATAAGACCCGAGGTCCTGCCAAAGTACAAAATGCTAATAATCTCTCATGGTAGTAACTCTAAACTCTGGACTTTCTCCTCAAAAAATCAAGCTTTTCCTGGAAAATCATTAGGCTTTCCTGACAAGAGAGGAATCCTGTGAAAGTCTAACATATAAATAGAATTAGCAGTACATTCTAAGTTTATTCTTTGTTCATTCATTCCAGGAGTACTTCAAAGCAGGATGGTTTTGCATAACACATTCACCTGTTTAAAACTGTATTTATTTGAGATAGAATAATTTTTGCTTAAAAATAGATAAATGAAATGACACAATGGGCTTCTAGATGTAGGGCCCATTGGGAAGGATATGTAGTGTATAGGGTGTAAATTCCAGGATGTCAGCCTTTTAAATCCAAGGCCAAAAATATCCAGCAAAATCTTAAATTCTTCAGTAGGTATGGATAACGAAGATTAAATTGTAACAGTTTACAAGAACAGGGGAGGTTAAATTCATAACTATCAGCTGCATCTATTGAAAATGTTTCCAATATAAACTTGTACTTGTACCCAGCCATGCACCCTTTTTTTTTTTTTTTTTTTTTTTTTTTTTTGCCAGGAAGAGGAGGAACCGTTGAGAAGCTAATTAAAAGCTATAAAGAAAAATTTCTCTTTCTATGAATCAGGCTTTTATTAGAACATTGTTTAAGCCCTTCTATAAGGAAGCAATACCATGAGATCAACCAAACATAAAAAGTCTGGAAAGTCTGTAGCCTGATAGCATTTACCTTAAGGCAAATAGGATTTCAGGTTAATTGCAACAAAGTAGTCCCAATACAAATTATAGGTGAGATTTAGGTTAATTCTCTTTTTTTTTTTTTTTTTTTTTTTTTTTAAATAGCAGTGATACCCTAATTCCCTAACTCCTTGTGGTAGGCTAAATGATGGTTCCTACTGATAGCAGGCCCTAATGTGAAATTATAATGAAATTATAAACATTATAATGAAATTATAAACATTACCTTATGTGGAAAAATGATCTTCCAGACGTGATTTAATTAAGGACTTTTGAGTTGGAGATCTTGTTCTGGATTATCAGGGTAGGTACAAGAGGGAGGCAGAGGATTACCTAGGACACACAAAGGAGAAGGCCATGTGAGGACAGACAAGAGGTTTGGCAGATGCTGGCTGGAAGACAGGAGGGATGTGGCCACAAACCAAGGAGTCGCAGCAGCCACAGAAACTGGAAGAGGTGACACGCTGATTTCAGCCCAGGACACTGATTCAGACTGTGGCCAGCAGAACGTGAGAAAACACATTTCTTGTTTTATTTTGTCTTTTTTTTAAGCCACCAGTTTTGTAGTAATTTGTTGTAATAGCCATAGACAACTGCTGTACTTTCTATCATCCAATGTTTTTATTCATAATAATGGATATCATTTAAATACCTTTGCTATCATTAACACCATGCTAAACCTTCTTTAAAAAATGTCTCTAATTCTTACTTATCTTTTCTTCCCAAATCATACTGCTCTCCTCCCTGCTTACTCTGCTCTAGCCATACTGTATCTCTTAATATACAAGATTTCAGGCCTGTGCACTGCCTGTGTCTTCTGATGGGACTGTTTTTTCCTCAGACAAAATAATGATAAACTCTTGCCCTCTTCAGGTCTTAGATCAATTTTACCTTCTCATGAGGTCTATTCTGACTACTCTATTCAACATTGTGACCTCCTTTCCCAGCCAGTGTAATGGAAGAATTATACTGTTTTCTTTTATTATTTTAATCTCATTTCAATCTCTAAAATGTTATATAATTTGCTTGTTGTGTTTATTTTATATCATCTTTCTAATCCCTCTAGTCATGTAAGCTTCATGAGTAAATGATTTTTATCTGTTTTGTTCACTAATGTATTCCCAATGCATAGAACAATATCTAGCATATAATTGGCATTCAGTAATCATTTCTTGAATGAATAATTGAAGGAAAACATTTTAAAGTCTATTGCATTAAGTTAGAGATGCTGGTGTCCTAAATCATACCAAAGCAAAGCTCAGCTTTTAGTTCAAGGTGACATGTTGTCAAATCATCTTGTGTTTTTATTTTCAGTTTCTGTTCTGTCCCAACAAAAGTCTCAAACTTCATTAATGAGGCCACAGAATGGGCGATAACTTATAGATATGCATTGCTATATCCTGGTTATCAGGCAGGCTGATAGTTTTCAATTTACCTAAGTTCTCAATGAGTCTCCACAAAAAACTATCCCTTGGGTAAAGACAGAAATGCCAGAGATTGAGTATTTACAACAAGGTTGGATCTTAAAAACTATGCTGAACCTGTCAGGTAATTTCCTAAGTAGTCAGAAACTCATATTGAATGGCTATAAAGGAAAACTGCTTGAGCATTTTCCAGATAAACTGGGTAACAGGTAGAGAGACAAATTTCTTTAGGAGACCACTTAGTTAAAATCTTTCCAGGTGTATTAACAAGGGAAATCAAGAGGAAGTTCCCATTTCTTTATAGAAAGGGGATGAAATACTAAAAGACTGAACCATTTTTTGGTATTTAGAAAATGATTTGCACTCTCTTAGGAAATTGTAAAGCTGTATTCTGCAGAAGAAGTTCAGGAAGGGCCACAAGAAAGTGAATGCTCTAAAATGAAGGAAGGTGGTAAACAGGAATTAACACAGGAAGTAGAAGATGCAGAACTTCAGTGACACAGGGAACATGCCAGGGAAAGAAAATGTGTACTTGCATGAGGTCCTAGACATACAAATACTGAAGGCAGACCCATGCCACTTTAAATACCATTTTAGTTAATATCCATATTTCCTTGCTTATACTTTCCAGGGTTGTTGAAAACTTTTACTTTTGATTACATTTGATTAAATACTTTTTTGGTTTGCTTATCTTTTCTAATTTTTCCCTTTTGCTCTTTAGAAATTTATTTCAACAATAATCAGATCCAATTAAAGGGAATTTGTGTTTTACTTTTTATAAAGGATGGTGTAATTATTCACATTGGAAATTAACTTCACGTTAACAGGTTTTGAATATTATTTTAGGAGGAAGTGAAACATGTATCACCTTACTCTAGTTCAAAAAAAGAATGTTTTAATTTACATATTTAGAATTTAATGGTTAGGGAAGGTTCTCTGAGAAAAAGTTACGAGAAAAAGTTATTCTCTCAGAAAAAGAGCCCCAGAACTAGTAAGTTGAAGAACTTTGGTATAAAAAATAAAAAAGACTTATGATATGAAAGGCTTTAGTTGCGACTAAATCTAAAAATTTAAATAACCAACCAGAAAAGAAAAAAAAAAATACTTGGAGAGTTTAGAATACTGCAATATCCGAATAATCAGGTGATCGAAGATTTTTAAAAAATGGCAAGATGCCATGATTACAGTGGAAATGTATATTTGAACCAAATTATTTTAAATATTGTTATTCAGAATATTCATTTTGCAAAGTATAATTATCGGATCATTGATTCAACCTAGGATTTGGGGATAAAAGAAAATTAATGGTTCAGAGAAAATGTTAATAAATATGATTGATTTGATACATTTGTTCTTAAAACTAATGAATAATAAGAGTTTTGCTAAATATTATAGGCTAACATGCATTCATTCAAGAATTCAGTCATTGGATGAGGACGTGCAAATATAAACACAGGTGAAAAAGTTCCTGTCCTCAGCTGCTCAGAGTTTCATAGAACAAAGATATGTAAATAAAAAACATCAGAAAAAAATTCAAATTATGAAAATTATTTTGGTACATGGCTTTTGTCTCAACCCTTATGTACAGTCATAATTATTTCTATTTCTCGAGTTTTTCTTTTTTTTTTTTTAACTGCCTTTCTTCTTAAAAAGTACTATCCTACAAGGGTGAGTGTTCTGTTAAAAGGGAACATCCCAGGCATAGGAATCAATCTGTGCAAAGGCAGATAAATGAGAGAAGAACAGGTGGACATAGAGTACATACAGGAAGCAGATATTGCACTAATCCAGGAAGGAGCTAATGAGAACACAAATTATATACTAGCTATATATTAATATGTAGAAGCAATGAATTTAATAGAAATATTAAAGGATCACCCTGGTGTATGTCTGGGTAGGGTCTCTTTTGGCTCCAACCACTGTTTATGTGCTAGAGGATTTTTTTGATTGGGATGGTGGAGAAGGGCTGAATATTAAACAAAACCTGCATCCCCACAGGGTAAAATATGCACATGGAGAGAGCTGCAGTCAGTAAAATGACCAATTAGAGGTGTGGAGCCCAATACCTTCAGAATACAGGATTAAGTGTTAATAGAGTGTCCACCATGCAATATGTGATCAATAAAATGGAGATTCAGTAAGGATTTGCAGCTATGCATTTTATCCGACCTGTGACATACAGTGATAAAGAATCTTGAAATATTGAATATATAAGCGTTCAGAGTCAGCTGATAAAAAAATTTATAGTAAAGAATTAGGAAGAAAAAAGAATTAATCATTAATCATATTGGACTACATTCATAAAATTGAGGATTGCCACTACTTCCCAGAACAGATTAAAAGAATAAGCCAGGAACTTGGTCACTGAGCAGTAAATCAAGGATTTACATGACAGAATTTGAATATTAGATGTGAACTGGGTCATAGGAATAATGTAGAATTTTCCCATCTCGGTCAAAGATTATCAAATAGCTTTTCCTAATGATAAATGAAGATGGATATTTGTCATGAAATTGTTATATTTCCACAGACTAGGTATACAGTTAGTCTCTATATTTTGATAGGAGATACATTGACCAACTTATTGGAGCAGTTGTTTTAAATTTTCATTATACATAGGTATCACCAGAGGTGTTCATTCATAATTCAGAGTCCTGCGCTATAATTCAGTGCATTTGGAGTAGGCTCCAGGAAACATCATTTTGGGCAAAAAAGTCCCTGATGATTCTGATAAATATTATCTGTGGACCATATTTTGAGAAACAACTAGACAAAAGAGGGTTTAAGATTGGGACACCTGGGTGGCTCAGTGGGTTAAAACCTCTGCCTTCCACTCAGATCATGATCCCAGAGTCCTGGGATCGAGCCCCGCATCTCCGCATCAGGCTCTCTGCTCAGCAGGGAGCCTGCTTCCCCCTCTCTCTGCTTGCCTCTCTGCCTACTTATGATCTTTGTCTGTCAAATAAATAAATAAAATCTTAAAAAAAAAAAGGGTTTAAGATATAAAGCTACCATTACATTGTCTTTATTTCCAGAACTGGATAAATCCAATGAGTTCACAACTGAAGAATATGCAATATATTGGGGACCAGCATCTACTGATAGGCTTTCTTCTCACAGTTACCAGAATAAGGTGGTTTACACTGCCCATTCATACCATTTCTCCTCCTGGACTCACTGTACCCTTTCTCACTGAGCCCAGATTTTATCTCAAAGATGAACTGTGTAGTCCCCATACATCATTATCAGCAGCTAAATGGTTGTTATTCTAACACGAGATAATAAAATGGATCTTAGCTCTATAGGTAGGGGAAATAATGAATCGATCTGAATCGCTACTTAATTTCTTGAATAATTGTTTCTTTTGTTAAAATGCCTTGAAGCTGCTTAACAAACACAGAGATAAATGACATATGACCAATAACCGTGTCATACTTTTTGCAAGATCATCTTTGCTGATCTACCAAGTCTAGGAGCCATAACTGGGTCCAAGTTTTAACTTGGAGCCAAATAATTTGGCTCAATAACAAGGAGCCAAATTTTATGTTAAGGGAACATATAAAATAATTCTATATTCTTAGTAAGTCATTTGGTAGACAAACTGAATTTTTAGTATTTCAGATTTCTGAATAAATCCCCAGTGATTCTAAAAAATACAAATATAAAACTAATAATTATGATAGTCCACTACAGTTGTGCTCAAAAAATAATATACAACTGAAAAATTATATACACAATTAGAAATCTAGGTAAATACATAAAATGCAAAGAAAACTTCATATTTTAGAAGAAATCTTGCACATGGCAATTTGGCTTTAAGAGGCACAGCTTTAATATCAGTGATTTTTTAAATACAAATCATATGAAAGTATTTTAAAGCTCATTTTTCTTAAAGCATCATCTGCAAACCAAGCATGTGAAATATATGACAAGAGAAAGAATATGAAATCAACATATAATTTGTATCCCAGACAATGAAGAAAATAAAATCAAGTAATGAGTCATACTTCAGAGTAAGTATTGTTTTCAGTACAATTACCCTTGAGCTCTTTTAGAGGATTAAATATGAGATTTGCATTCAATGTTTCTTTAGGGCTGCATACAAATGGATTTCATCAGTAAGGATTAGTACAGTACATATTTAAATGTTTCTGCCAATCCAAAATTCTACTACCCTCTTATTTTTAAATGCAACTGATATTTAAACCCACATTGGCCTCTTCAAGACAAATTTCTTTCTTGTGTTTTTTTTATTTTTTGTGTCTGTGTGTGAGTCTATTTAAGGTTTATAAAGGACATATTGAGTCTGAATTTACCAATAACATATTTATTCACAGACCTGTTCCTGACATATGACTTTTTTCATGTAACCATGCTTTATAGAGGATGTGTATCTACTTGGATGTGTTGATTGTTTTTTTTTTTTTTCCACCAAAAGTAAACAGAATCTTGGCATCCTAATTAGTTTCATTTGCATATATCAAGCACATAAAAATATAATAATATTTAAATCTATAAGAAGTCACATGCCTTCTAAAGAAGCAGAAGTTGCAATTCACCTGATAGGGAATAAATGCTTTCTGTATAAATGATATCCCCTTAATGGAATTTAAATTATCCTTCTTTTAAAATCTCAAATTTTTAGAATGTTCTTAAGAGGTAAGTTTTATTTATTTAACTAATATTTAGGTCTCATAAAAATTGGAATTAATTTGGGATATTACCGTGCTGACATCAATCACATTCACTTTGGCGTCAGTTATGTATAATTCTAGCTTTAAAAATAGTAGCTAGATAGAGGGCCTTAATGAAAAAAAAACAGAGAATACAATTAGGTAATGTGACTTGAAAGTCAACAAAGACCACACTCAAAGTGTTTTCCCCAAAAAATGGTTATTGCAGAATTTCTTCGACTAATTGTACTTGAAAACCATACAAGCTTCACCCGATGTGCTAAGAAAAACTATGGCCTCTGGCTGAGTGTTATGTAATGGAGATCAAATTAACATGGATTAGTTTATCAAGTTAAGTCATAAAACCATAAAGGAATCTGTAAGAAAGATCCTGAGTATGTCATGTTGCTTAAAGAAAATATATTAAGAACACTTCGGTATAGAGCACTGAGAAGCTCTATAACAGAAGAATCATTGCCCAATCATAGATTCCCCTTAGGAAAAATTGTGGTATACGTGGATTTGCCTAAGCATACCTTTCTAGAATTCCACTGATGAAAGGTTTTTTAAATCACTGAAGTCATTTTTATCACTTTTTACAAATTTAATTCTTTTTGTAAATCTTATATTTTGGTACAAGAAGAAAATATATGTCTTACAAAGAGTTCTTAAGTTACAATATTCAAAACTTCATTCAATGATACTTTTCAAAAGCCTACTAAAAACAGTCTCTAATAAATTAAAAAGAAAATAAATGTGAAATTATAGGTCTGCTATAAATTTGGGAATGATTTCCAAGTTCTGAGGAAGTGAAAAAAACTTGGTGCCTAGATAAATGGACTAAAGGAAAGTATGGAAATAAGAAATGCAAGTTTTTTGGATGAAACCAAATTAGTTCTCCTAAGGTTAAAGGACAAATAGGATTTAAGGACTTTTCTTAGGAAACAGTTCCAACATTTACATTGCATACATACATAGGGTAATTCAGTGAGCCTTCCCACCAGCTCTATCCTCTATTGGATATCAAACATGTGAACAGAAAATTTTGGGGGCACCTGGGTGGCTCTGTCAATTAAGCGTCTGCCTTCAGCTTGGGTCATGATCCCAGGCTCCTGGGTTTGTGTTCTGCATTGCGCTCCTTGTTCAGCAGGGAGCCTGCTTCTCCCACTCCCTCTGATGCTCCCCCTGCTTGTGCTCTCTCTCTGTCGAATAAATAAATAATTTTTTTTTTAAAAAAAGTTTTTTTTTTTTTTATTACTTGCAATAATTTGTAAAAGGAAAACAAAAAAATCTGAGATTGCTGGTGGTTTCTAAAAATGAAATTATAATGGGTAAGAATCAATTATTTGCTTTGCTTCTTTTTTCTGCATTTAAAATAATAAACAGGTTATATGAAAAATCTGTTTCAAGAATTGTAAGATAACCATTGTTCTATAAGAAGCATACTTTGAGTCATTGTTATACACTAATTTGAAAAGGAATGGATTTTATATATTGACATAACTAATATATCTGGATTTATAAGATTTAAACATATATATCTAAGAAAAATCACCAGTACACGTTCTCACAGTAGGCTACTTTAAATATTTAAGAAGATTAAAGAAGCTTTGTGGATCATTGTTAGAATATGTGCTATTTTCATCCCTTCTTTATTTAAATCATTTTTCTCTCTAATAAACAATCTGAATAAACTATGGATCACATTCTCCAATATTTATGCACAGCTAAATCTTAACCCAATCGGCTTAAAAATAAATGTGTAACTGTATTATAAATGTATTTAAACAGGGCAGTGCTTGACTTTACACAGTACATTCCACTAAAAGTATTATGGACAAGCTATAAAGATATCTCACTAGCCGGCCACATCAGTTCCCCAATCTATGTCATTGGATAAAAAATATCACACTTCTAAGTTTATTCACTAAGTTGCTTTTTCATGCCAAGCTATTGCAGCTTGCCATCCCACTGCTTATGAAAAGTATTCTGAACTTTCATACAAAAAGATATTTTAGATTTGGCTTTAAAGTAAAACACAAAAACAAAAAAAAAATTGAAAAACTCGGTTAATATTTGAAGGAAAACTATTCTCTAAAGCTCCAACCATGACATCCTCAAGAGATCTGACATTACTGTATGAACCCAAAGCATGTGCGTTAAGAAAATTTCTGCAGGGGATTGCCTATATAAAGGTTAGCGAGGGTCAACGGGAGGTAACTCCGTTACTTTGGTGGGAAAAATTAACCTTCAGAAATGTCAGCATGAATTTTTAAGCACACAGGTTTTATCCTCATCTAATTGAATAAATTGAGATGATTAGATAAAATATTAGATTACTGCTTTGTGGAGGGTGAGTACTTTCATTCTAATGCAAATTAACGTATGGACATTTAGATTCATTGGTCAGAGAATTGAATACCATTTGCATTGGACTATGTTGTGTTGTCTGCTGCTTCTAAAAAAGTCTCAAAGTTTAAAGGTAAAAATAAAAGGAGCAAAAAAGTAACTTCTTTTAAACTCATGATTTATGTTCGCTTTGTGTCTTGAAACAAATCGAAATCATTATACTGCACACCTAAGGCAAATAATAATAATCTGTTCCTTGGATTTCATTGCAGCAAATCTCAATGATTTATATCCAATCTTCCTAATGGTGATATGCAGTTCATTATTGGGAACATACAATTCTGAGTGAACATACAGAGCTATTTGTAATTGATCTCTTTATCAAGATTTAATATTCCTCATGGTTGAATAATGACTTTCTCTGGAGAATATATAAAGTTTTCACCTTACTTTTCTGGTGTTTTTTTTTTTCATCAATCACAGAGCTACAAATAATTGGAGTGTCTTTTTGAGAACAGAGAGAATGGGGAAAAAGTATAATTGTTAATGATTTTTAAGAGTTTTCATTTTAATTTTAGAACTTTTATCTCACATTAAATTATATTTCAGGGAAAGCATTAAAAGTTCCTAGTTTGAAACTCAATATTTCAAAGTATCTGTCTTATAATTCTGAATGCTGTATATCCAAGAAATTATTATCTATGATGGAAAATCAATTCAGCTCAAATGATTCAGCATTTGAAAATATCCAACCAGTCTCTCAGATTTTAATGATGTTAAATTATTATTTAACAAGTATTTTACATTTTTGTTTCCAGAATGCAGTTGAACCGGCTGAAAAGATGTATTTTATATAAATATGCTGAAGAAAAGCTGACTTCAGTTAAATTATAAATGCCTGCTCTGCCAAGTTAAGTAAACAGATTAAGAATAACAACAACAACAACAACAACAAAATCACAAGGATGTTAAAGAAGATGCTCACTTTTTTTGAGACTAAGCTTATATAAGTCTGCCTTACTGAGATGGTAGCTAAAATCTTTTTAATTTACATTTTTATTTGTAAAAATCAGTTTTTAATGTATGGTTTACAATTTAATTTTTTTTTTGTGATCCAAATTCTGAGTAGCTTTTGAATGTGATTAGTTCTGATGTACTGCAAATGACTTACATGTATAAAAAATGGGAAAATAAACTCAACATGCTGATCTACAGATGACCCTGAGTATATTAAATAAATGGGTGTTTAAATACACAAAATATTTGTTATTTTTAAGTTTTCCTTCTATATAACATCTCCTTATGCATTTCTACTTTAGCATATTTGTCCATAAAAAATAACACTCTAGATTGCTATATTGAGCAATTTATTGCTGAAATATTGGCTTTGATCATATATGGCTACAGAGACTGAAAATTGTCTAACCACCATTGGTTAACTGTCCCCAAGGCTGAGCAAAACAGCACCATGGCAGTCATTAAATGTTAGAATATGGCAGTGAAGTCACGTGTTCTCATCTAGTTTTCCTGAGACAGGCTCTGTTTATGCCTGCTGACAAGTGAAATTATTAATAATGTCTCTTTCCACTCTTAAAAGTGTTCCAGTTCTGATGATAGACTAGTTATTCTTTTTTAAAAAAGAAAATAGCATACCTTTGTATTAGACATTAAACAAAATCCTGTTGACTTACTAGAAATCAATTATTTAGAAAGGTCATAGTTTGCATTTTTTTTTCAAACATTTCATTTATTTATTTGACAGAGAGAGAGATCACAAGTAGGCAGAAAGGCAGGCAGAGAGAGAAGGAGAAGCAGGCTCCCCGCTGAGCACAGAGTCCAATGTGGGGCTGGATCACAGTAACCTGAGATCATGATCTGAGCTGAAGGCAGAGGCCAACCCACTGAGCCACCCAGGTGCTACCATAGTTTGCATTTTATGCTAACATATTGTCTACCTTTTGGACAAATCATCTGTATGTCTAAACTACACAGAATTACACTTACACACACACACACACACATAAGAAACCAGTAAAATTAAAAGTTAGAAACATCTAACCATTGTTTGTTGTTTTTATTAAAACTGTGTATTAAGGACATTTATGGAATAAAACTACAGCAGACAAGAAGCTTCAAAAGATAAGTATACCAAAGTCTCCACTTTGAGATGGTAGGATAACATCGAGAAAGACAATAAATACATGCATATATGGGAGAACCAATATGAAAAAAAAAAGAAAAAAAAAGTGTATGATATTGAAAGTTTATATAGCCCAGGAAGATATTCAGTGGAATAGAATAACCCTCATGCAGTTTATTTTATCTGGGTGTAAATAAAAATAGAAATAATTATTATACACTTTACTTATGAACATTATACAGATGTAACATTTTATACCAAATAGCATAAAGGTTGACTTAACTTCATGCTTAAGAGCTGCAAGGCCTTGGAGAAAATCCTGAACTTTTAAAAAGTCAGTAAAATGGGAAAAGTAATAAAATACATTTGCCATATGCTACTTGTGAGAACTGGTTGAGTGAATCTATTTAAATTTGAGAGATGTTACATATTTAAATCCTAGAAGTTTCATTTGTTGGAAATCAGACCTATTTTATTAATCTCATCACAACTCTAAGGAAATACATTAACTATTCTTTTAAAAATAACAAAGGAAGGTTCAAGGACAGTGCTATGAAGTCCAAACTAGGGAGAACAATTACATATTTATAACCCAGAAAACTGTATAAGAAAAGAGGCTTAAGATAAATATTCCAGAATAAAGACTGAGTAATAAAATTTTTAAAACTTAAAAAAAGCCTAGATTCAAAATGCTAGGGAAAAATCACCAGCAATTTGAAGATTTGTCTATTCAGATACAGATAAATAAGTATAAAGGATTCACATAAATGCTTCTTTTTCTTTTTCTATTCTAGCCATAAAATGTGACATACTCTTTTAAATTAAAAATATAATGTTAAGGATAGCTTTATTAGATTTAAATGAATTAGACACCACTATAATATTTAACAGTACTGCAGAAAATTGCAACATTAAACTGTCTTTGGATTCATTTATGGGATACTAGCAGTGTGACTCTAACAGGGATCTTAGTCAATGGAAGAAAATAAAGATTGCTCTTTTTTTTCTCAGCTCACCTTCCTTCAGGGGAAGATATTGATGCAGTTTTCAAAAACGAAGGTCTATGTCATATGTAACATTAATGAAATAAACAACATTTAAAGGGGAAAAGACTCTTCTATTACTGGATGTACTGACAAGTATTAGAATAATATAGTAAAAACCATTCAGTTGGAGAAAAAGTATACTGTAAATAGTCTGTGTTTGCCTTCAGCGTTTGTTAGATCAAGCTGGAATAATGTCTTAGAAAATTTAAAATCTTTTAATGCATAGAAATGACCACAGAGGATCTATTTTTCTTGCCATGAAAGCTAAGCTGTCTGTTGCCTTGAGGAAAAGAAAATAATGAATTTGGAAAGTGACATTCATATTTTAAATATTGCCAGGCTTAGTGATTTGTTTTTTATTTGCTATGATCTAGTGTAACTTGGAAGAAACTGGAAATGAATACTGATTAGGAATTTAATCAAAGAGTAATGAATGTTTTTTTGCCCTTTTTAAACCAATATTATTACATTTCTTTCTTGATTCCATGCTTCCTAATGAAAACTAATGAAATTAGGACAATAATGTAAATTCACAAATGGCCACTGATTTGCAAATGTGCCAAAAATGTGCCAAGAGACTGGATATTAAGAATACTTCTTAAAATAATTTTAGATTGTAAAATAGCTTACAATCTAGAAGATTAAAATACGAGCAAAAGTCAATGACATAATTCTAAAACCTGTTTAAAACAGAAACAATATGGTAAATTCAAAAGATCTAATTTGCTTTATTAATCAATTCATAAATTGTGAAGCATTCCATCCAGCAAATAGCAGGGAACTCCCAAGGGTTACAGAAAAGGAAAGGTTTTTAAAGGCATAAAAATAAAATTATTAGCAAAGAATTAACAAGTTTGCCTTCCCAGGGTGAACAAAAGGGGCCCATCAGTAAATTCCCTAATGCGTCCAGGAAGTTCACGTGTTGACTGGTTACATTTCTGGGGCGTTGGCTGCAATTATGTTCGGTATTAAATCTTGGTTTACTAAGTTGAGGCCTAAAATGATGACATTTTGGACTATAGACCTAATGATTGAATTTATAGTTTTCCATCTCTTTAACCAGATAAAACATTTCTATTAAAAAAGGACATCTCATTCATTCAACATTAATTCAACAAATATATACTGAGGGCTAGTTTTGTAACAGCTGCTTATCAGATGATGGGAATATAGGGATTAGCAAGACAGGCACAGTTCCTACCCTTGTTGAGACTCAGTCTGATGGCAGACAGACAAAAGCCTAGTCACAATTGTATTGACTGTTAAAGGAATATTTAGTGTGTTATGACAGCAAGTATGATGAACACTGAACCAACATTTATGCATTTGGCAGAGTTTCCCTAGAAAAAAATAATATTTATGCCAAAACCTTACTTCTTACCTTTAGTTCTTCCCCAAAGAAGCCAGTAGTTATTTAACTCTTTCTAATGTATGATCACATTTATGAAGATGAAATTTGGTATACCAGAGCCTTAATAGGCACTTGGTGATGACTTGACTTAGTGTTTTGTTTTGTTTTGTTTTTCCTTCCAACAAATTTCAGATTATTTTATGCTATTCTTAAAAATTTCTTTTAGCAAAAGTACATGATTTTTAAATGCATATAATGTTGTCAAATTTATAGTGAAAATTCCATCCCATATCCAAATAACACTTCCAAAAGAAATAACCTTAATTATTTTAGCCTTCTTTATTTACCTACCTATAAATATTCAATATTACTCATATTCTGGTCTCTCTTCATTTTTTCAGTTTGCAGCACTGTTGTCTTTCCTCTAGGGAAGATGATATTTGAACACTTACAGCACTCTCCTCACCAAGAAGATTCACAAATAGAACACACTCTCACACACAATCATACATGTTCACAAAAGCATTTTCTTCCTTTATTTTCTTACTACAGTTATATCACAAGTTTGGCACTATTTATATTACAATATAAGAGATAAATTCTACACTACAATTGCATTATTGTGTTATTTGCTATGCAGAATTAATAATTGCTTATTCAGAGTTGGATATTTATTAATATACTCATTATGATTTCTTCCCAAACCAAAAATCATGTAGAACGCCTCTCAGTGTCAACACATACTTCGGATAATCTATCATTGTTTCATTTGTTTGTTTTTGTCTTAGAGATGTGGCTTGCAGAGACCCATGACCTAGCATTTCTGACCTTTGTACTATCTGCTTTACCATCATATTAGCCATTCCTCCAGCTCTCTCTTGAGTTGAATACCTCTTGATTTTTACTACTGCTCACATCTCACTTTCCAGGAGCCATTTGAGAAAGGATAGATAAAACTTAAGTGTGTTGACAATTTACATTTTCTCTATTCTATATCCCATGTGGAGAGACTGAGTATAAAATTCAATGTTGGCAAGTTTTTTTGTTTGTTTTTTACTTCCAGATTGAGAAGGCAGTTATCTTTGTCTTCTACAATCCAATGTAGCTACATTGAAGTCCCACCTCATTCCAGTTTCTAATCACTAGTATGTGACCAGCTTTTTCACTCTGAAAAACTTCTGAAGTATCCACATTCTTGGATTGTTTCTTTTTATAACATCATATCCCTATTTATGGAGGTAACATTTTCTCTTGTCTCTGAAGGATACTAATTTAAGTGATTCTTCTACTTCCTTCTTATGTGTCCCCTCTAAATTGCTGTTCTCTCCCTTTTATTTTAGTATTCTCTTTTGTGTTGAAGACACTGGTTAAAAAATATGGTGATTTCTGGCTCTTATTAGAAATTTCAGAGTAGTGAAAAGGTGGTTAGATGTTCTGTATTCATGGGCAGGGAATATAGCTCTTTAGGCTTCATAATAAAGTGATCCAGCAAGGATCAAACCTGTAGTGTTAACCCCTGCAGTAAATGTTGCCTCACTCACCTGCGTGGGTATCAAAAAACCATAGTACGCCAGGCAGCAGCCTTGCTCTCAGATTCCTGAGATTTCTGTAGAGGACAGAGGTTGTAACTCTTCCCTGTTTTAAATAAATCCTGTTCTCAAGTGTGTTCAACACCTGGAATCCCTCTGTCAATTTTTTCCCAGGATTAACCTTTTGTCTCCCTAACTGATCCTCAATGTCTTTAAGCAAACCTGTTTCAGCAAGTTCTCATTCCTACTCCTAATTCCTGGTGTTCTTGACCTTTCCAGTCTTCTACAGTCTGAATTAACTTTCTTTTTGTTGATTTACTCATCTTCAAGGAATTATGTTTCAGTTTTTACTGTTGTGATAACTGTTCATGTTACTAATTTTTTATATATATATTTATCTTCCCCATTGCCTTCATTCCTTCATTCTTTTGCCTCCTTTAGATTCAATTTTCTCAACTTTTTAACTCATTTTTCTGAGAATTCAGGAAAGTACAGAAATAAACACATGTATTCAATTCACCATGTTCAACCAGAAATCTGCAATTACTTGTTTATGTAATATTTAGTTTATATACATATGTACAACATATATATATGTATATGTATATATACACACATTTGCGATGGATTTCTTTCTAAAAGTCTTACAATGTTGAGTCAGTCTTAAGTTATCATGTCATTAACTACCACAAGTCAGCAATAATTTTTTCCTTCACAGCAACACATTAATGGATAATCTTGTGCATGTTGGGGTCTATCTTTCTTGGTCACAATTATTTCCCCAGTCTTGATTTAATATGTGAAATATAGTTGAGTGACAAATTGATATGTCACCAAGAAGTCTCAAGTAGTACTGCATAGCTTATGTCTTTATAAATATTATGGTGTGATTATTTTTTAATAGAACAGGATTGCTACAGACCAACTCAGCAAAGCCTGATGCAAGACAGACTCTCTCTTGATGTTGCCAGTATTTACTTCGTAATTTAGTCTTCACTTGTCACTTTACTAGGCACTGTGCTCTAACTTTAAGCTCAGGTGATTAAGGCTGTGTATGGACAAGAAAATTTCATTACCTTCGGCAGAGCTGGCAGACAATTAGTCTGAAAACTTGATTATATGGAGACACTCTGCAGCAACCTTTAGACATTCTGCTTACCAAGTCTTGTCTGACCTTTCATTCTATATATCCCTGGCTTGTTCCTGAGAACTGCACTGTCCAGGCTGTTTATGACTCTCATGACTTCAGCCACTTTAAGGCTAGATTCGAACTTGTCATAATCCACTGCTGTGACCGCAACTGAATTGCTCTGCCAATTCCAGACTTTACTTCCGTCTTATTCCTGCGCACCCAGTAAAAAGGTAAATCTTTCCCAAATCTTTCCCTCCAAATCTTTCCCATATAAGTTCATATGCCTGCTCACTATAAAATAGAATAGTGCTTCATCTAGAATAATTGTCAGTCATTCCTTCTTGTGCTTTACACTTAACATATAACTGCGTTACTTTTTAAATTCTGCTTTGTATCTCCTGAATACATGCCTTAAATAGTAACAGTCATCTTTAGTCAGATTTGTTTACCTAGACTGTTGTGTAGATGTCTGTAGATCACAGTGGTATGTAGTGAGTATAATTTTTGTCTTCCTAACAAAACAATTACTCTTTTTTTTGTAGGAAATACTCAAACTTTTATAGGAAATATCAAATTTATATAAGTGGCTATATAATATTTAATATCAAATATCAATTATCAATTAAATATCAAATTTATATAATATGTGTGGTTACTTTTCTTTTAACCACAAATTCTGATTTTCCTGAAGAAAGAGTGTCAGGTCTTAACTGATCCTGAGAGACAGTATACTATTATGGTAGAGGAAATGTAATCTGGAACCAGACTGATTATGATAGAGTCTTTGATTCTGCCTCACAGAATCAAAGGTATGACTTTGGTCAGTTTATTCATATTCCATGAATTTCCATTTACCCATCTTTAAAATAGATATTATCATATTTACCATCTCTTAGGTTTTTTTAATGACATATAATGATATTATGTATAATATATAAGGTGTCCAACACATAGTACACATTATGGAAGTATTTGCCATCTTTATTATTTGTGGTCATTGCAATACAATGAGATCAATTTTGTTAATATCTAGAATTTTTAATTGAATATCTAAAATACATATCATTTAGCAAGGGAGGGAACCAACCTGTACAAAGTAAAAAGTTAATTTAGTTGCATCTCTGACAAATGAACATTTACCCACCTCTTCAAACCTGGCACAGAACGTTCAATTTTATCTAACTCCCACTGAATTATTGTAGTTTGATTTATTTGAAAAATCTCTTATGCTTAGAAAAGATTATGTCATTGTAATTTCCCTTCAATAATTGTTATGATGTATAATTAGCGATTGAGGTAGAGAGTTTACCCATTGCCTCCCAGTCACTCCTGTCCCCATTGGATACAAAGTATTTCAATTAGTTGAATTTTGTTCCTGCAGTTGGCAACAACAATAACAAAGGCTTAGCCAACATAATATTGAGCCTTAAACCAGCATTTTTTATATATAGTTTTTAACCTACCTAGAAAATTCTTTAAGTATTATGCAATCCATATTTCACCATTTTAATTCATAGGGAGCTGTGGTCAAAGGTCTTGGTAAAATTAAAGTATCAGTCTTATTTTTAAACTCCCTGAATGTGCCAGTCCAATGCCTCCATCAATGAGTGATCAATAGGCATAGCTGTATTTAAAATCAAGCTCTGAATCTGTAAATTCATGCTTCATTTAGAGGACCATCTCAAGTAAAACACCACACACTATGATCATACAAGTAAAAAGCCCTTTGCAGAACAACACCAATTGGTAGTATGAGAATTTAGCCAAAACCACGCCCTTCATTCCTCAAAGAGACCATCTCATTTTATGTCTGATAAGGTCAGCATAAACAGGGTTGCCATGACTTAAATGCAAAGAAAATCATTACTAAATGAGAGTAAAGAATTTCATATTATCAGAACATAATGCTTCAATTTAAGTGTATCTTAACATCACACTTCTGAGAAGAAAGCTAATTGCATTTGATTAACTCAGTGACTCTTGCACCACTGATAACATTGAGAGCATGTTTTATAATATTGTTGCCCACGACTTTCTTTTTGTAGATAAAGATGATTTAAAGGGCCCAAAAGGCTTACAACTGAAAGTCAAATCACATTTCATTTTGTTTTATAATTAGAAATTCAAAAACCATACAGTTCTAATTAAAACTGAGAAACAATAAATACAAAAATTGTCAAACTCATTATTGCAACTATCATTTACTTATCACATTGTATAAATCGGTTCTATTAAAAACTTGTTCATCTCAAGAGATTATAAATAAACTAAGGATTCTTTGCAGTACACACATTTATGTTTTACAAGGTTATAGCTCACATAATCTAAAAATATTTGGACATTATCTGGTTAGCAATTTTTAACCTGCTATAGGTGTGATTTAATGGGCAGTTGAGTTACTTTATTTAAGAGTTTTTAACTTTAAAGTCTTAATCAAGGCTAATTTGAATGCATCTCATTTTGAAAATTACCATGACATTACTTTTTGGTAGTACCCAATATAAAGGGCATTTGTTGTTGTTGGTTTTTTTTTTTTTTTTTTTTAACTCCCACAAGGATCTTTATAGGAGAATTAATCTATTCAGTTGTGCTTTAGCAAAAGCCTCCATATAATACCAAGCACACTACCTTCATTGAGATTGAACACTTCTACTGTTTGCATAGATAAGCCATAACAAATATCATTTTCAATTCCCATGTTGCACCTGTTATTTCCTTTATATTTCATTCATCTTTTCATCTTTTGTCAGTATGAACTGTTCTTAAGTGAGTTACAGGAACCCAAAGAAAAAGAGAACATCATTAGCGTGAGGACTAGGTGGTTAGAGAAAAGAGTTATTACGTCTGGCAAATCATTGCTTAGATAGAGCATGCTTATATGATATTATAAAAATTTAGATGTTATGAGTATAATAAAAAATAAAATAAAATAAATTTTATAGGCTTCATGGAAGTAGTACAAAATAATATTTGTACCTAAGGGCTTTATTAAAGAAATATATTTCTTAGGCTGTATTTTTCATTGGCATTTTGTAGAGATTATCCACTTTTTCTCCCTTTTTTACATTTTTTCTCCTTGCATGTTTATGAGTGTGTTAATATATTTTATGGCTATGTTTTGTAAGCATGTTATTGTTAAGTCTCCTGGAATTATTACTGATAAATCAATGAGTGTTATTGCACAAAACTAAAGCCTACAATACTCATTTTTTACTGGAAAGTATTTTTCAATTTCTATATCTTAAGTAAAAATTTCTGTATAATAGCTGCCATTGGTTTCTGCCCTGAGATATTTATAGATACAATATTTCCAGCATTTTCTGGGTTAGCTAAAATATCTATTACTTAATTGAGTTCATTTTTTCAAAATAATTTCTGCATTTTTTTAAATGTTCAATGTTCTTTTGAAAAGATACCAACTGAAGTTTGTGATACAGAACATTATATATGTATATATATATACAAGGATGTATATATATACACAAATTATGCTGTGAAAGCAATATATTAACTATATTAATGTTAATGTTAATAAAAAGAAAATTAATTTTTCATGAGTATTGGGTAGATTTCTGGGTCTTTTGAAAGTCAAGCTCATTCTGAAGGTATGTATATATATATATAGAGAGAGAGAGATACAGATATATATAGATACACACACACACATGCACTCATGTATGCACACACAAAACTTTGATAATTTTTTGAAATTACCCAACATTAAATGTAAAACATAGAGAAATACCATTCTATTAGTTCCAGCAGCAGAGATAGAGATAACCAGATCCATGATTCATTCTCAGTCAACTGGTTTATGAACAGGAAGCTTAATCAACATGTCAACCAGAGCAGAATACAAGAAAGAAAATGCTCTTGAATGTATTATAAAAATACATTATTCCAAAATACTTCCAATACTTAAAATACTATTTTCAGGTAATATTTTCTACTGTGTTGCCTGAAGCCTTTCGGCAAGTTTTCATTATTACTTTCCTCTTGAAACCCTTTCCACCTTCAGGCAGATCCAAAATGAGATATCGTAAGAATGGTCTGCAAGTTGTAATGTTAACAATATAGTAAGTTTTTCTGCTGGGAAATCCAGTCCATATTCTGTAAATAAGAGAATAGAGCATATAGGACAGCTAAAGAGAAGGTGACTGATTCTGGTGGAGGACCAGGCATTGATCTAAGTGGAAGAGGTCAAGGAGAGAACTCTAATCTCATATGCCATTACACAAAGGGAACGCTGTGCTTTCTTCAAGATCTTTTACTGCTGGGTATTCCAAGTTGTGTGAAGTCCTGAGGAGTCACATTATCTGCCCATTTGGCATGCAAGCATAATAGTATAATTATTAATGTGCATTTAAATTTTGAAAAAAAACAGCAACACTGCATTTTGATATTTGGAGATATAATTGATTTGCAGTTGGAATGGAAATGCTCTTTGTTTCTGGGGACATCAGGAGAGCTGGTTTTTAAGTCTCAGACAAAATAAGGACAGTGGAATGTATGCACTACTTTAGGTTTATTACCTACCATAAAGTCCACCAAGGTTAGTTTTATTTGTTTCTTTTTGGTTTTGTTTTTTACTAATGGTTTGCTAGCAGTTTGAAAAGCCTGGCTTGGTTATTGAAAAGGCTACTGAAAGCTTTTTCCAGGGAGCTCCATGAAAACCTGGATTCCTTGCAAAAATCTTGGATGTTCAAACCAGAGACTAGCCCAAATAAGAAAGCTGAGGGGTCCACAATACAGAATGACCTTGGACTTCCTGTGCTAGCTTACACTCACTTTCTTTCACTGCACCACATCTTTGCTTACACAGATATATGACACAGAGACTGGTAAGTCTACCTCAAGAGAACATACTCTGCAGTGTTTGTATTTTGGCATATCTTTCAGTATTGGTCCAAGACCTAGTGTTTTTAGTCTCTTTTAAAACTCTGAAGCATTAATACCAATTAAACAATGTGCCTCAGCTCGTGTGTAAAAAGCTCTTCCCAACATTGACATTGTTTCTCCTTTGGACAGTCCTTCCATGGAAGTTCTCAGTTTGACCCATTTAAGTATTACACGGAGGCTAAAGCACCCTGAATTTGAGCTGGCGTCAGAGCATCCTAACCATCATTCTAACCATCATTCTATGTCCCCAGTCACCCAGACACAGGTGGGAAATGGCACACAGGTGGATTTGTTCTGAATTCATGACAGAGTAAGTAACAAAGCCCCCATATAGTCATGAGAAAAATATCAGACAAATTCTAATTGAAGACATTCTAGAAAATACTTGACATACTCTTCAAACTGTCAAGGTTTCAAAAAACAAGAAAGTCTGAGGAACTGTCACAGAGAAGAGGAGCCTAAGGAATGTAAAAGTAAAAGAATACAAAATGTAATGCTGCCACTGGATAGAATCCTGGAACAGAAAGATGACACTAGATAATAATTCAGGAAATCTGAACTGAGTATAGACTTTCATGAATAATATTGTATCAATATTGGCTAATTAACAGTGATAAATATACCTTATGAACATAAGATGTCAATGGGAAATCTAGGTATGGAACATAGGGGAAATCTCTAACAGCTTCACAACTTTTATGTAAACCTCAAACTATTCTAAAATAAAAAGTTTAAAAAGCCATTCAAATGTAGTATTCTTTTTTAATACATTGTTTAATCTTTAATAATACTTCTGTGGTATAGAAAACAAAATACATTTAATTCACACTTACATCTGTTTTAAGACAACAAGGGATAATAGCCATATAATTTACTGTAGACATTCAAGAACAAAGTAGCAAGCATGCAAAATAAATATTTTCAAGAGCACCTAGTCAATATTTGTGAATATTAATTAAGACCTTTTGAATATAAGGCATAGCAAATATTAGAATGAGTCTAATTTCTCTCTGCCATCGGTCAAATACAATGTTTTTCACATGTGTACCCACTATTAGATATTTCTATGACCTAAAGAGAAATATTGTCTTAATGAATATACTCTGAGAAATTCTTCAGTGAGAAAAAATTTTATTAGAGTTTTTATTTCTATGTATTAATAAATAAACCATTGAAATCCCTCTAAAACAAGATAAATTACATATACAATTTGTTCTTAGCACTAGGTAGACATTTATCACAGTTGGATTTGGGTTGTATAACATAAAGTTGACTTGTGAGAAACATAAAAATGAAATATGAAAATCAAATTTATTTATGGAAAGAAATCAAATGGAAAATATTTAGTTATATTATAAATTAAGTAGTTGGAACATATTCTGTAAGAATAAAATACTTAATGCACCCTAAATATATAAGCACTAGAGTGAAAATAAAAGTAATACAGTCAAGGAGGGCACGTGATGTAATGAACGCCAGGTGTTATGCACAAGAGATGAATAACGGAACTCTACCTCTGAAACTAATGAAACACTATGCTAATTAAGTGAATTTGAATACAATAATTTTTTAAAAATAGTGAACTAACAAAATAGGACTCAAAAAAACACTTGTCACAAGAATGATCGTCGTTCTTTTTAGTCATTATAAGCATTTTTAAAATGTAATTACATTTTACGTATTCTTCAGGTCTTTTTCTGAGACAGTGATGATTTAGAATATTCAGTTAAATCTTTGATGTTTCAACACAATTTTTGTTTTATTAGTTTAAATTTAATTTGCATTATAATAAAAATATTTGCAAGTACGGTTGTTCAACAAATATAACAATTCATGATCATCTGTAATTCTATAACCCAGTAGCAACCACTAAATATCAAACTCTAAAATTGCAACAAGAACAAAATTATTTTAAAGTATTTTTTAAGATAGAATTGAGTCAAAAGGTCAGAATATTTTAAAAGACTTTTAATAAAATTTTTCTTTCAAATATACATGAATTTATAAGCCAGCCAAAAAAATATATGGATTGCTCCAATTTTTACATCATCACCAGTATTTTATATCACTAATTTTATATCACTACCCTGGTAAAAAATTATTTAATTTGCTGGGTACCTGGGTGGCACAGTTGGTTGAGTGTCTAACTCTTGGTTTGGGGTCCAGATCTTGAGCCATGAGATTGAGCCCTGCATGGGGCACAGCACAGAGTCTGCTTGGGATTCTCTATCCCTTTGCCTCTACCCGTCCCACTCATGTGCGTTCTCTCTCTCTCTCTCAAGTAAATAAATCTTAAAAAAAGAATTATTTAGTTTGCAATTCTGGATTAACACTGAGGATCATATTTTGGATATACATAAAGAAAAATACACGTAACCTCTATCTCACACCACATACAAGTCCAGGGGGAATAGAGATAGATCAAGCTGTAGATGTTTAATAACAAATCTTCCATAAGACAATGTAAGGGAATATTTTCATGACCTTGGGTTAAGGAAAGACTTCTTTAAAAGGATACAATCAAATTAATAATACATTAATTTTGATTATTAAAATTATTAAATTATTGATTACTGTTTTAAAATTAAGAAATTGTTTATCAAACAAAATATTAAAGACCGAAAGCAAGCCATAAAATGGAAGTTATCTGCAGTAAATGTAGCTGACAAAAGACTTTCATTTGGACAACAGAAAGAACTAGTCTCTCTAAAATAATAAGAAAAGATAGCTACCTTGATAAAAAAAGAGCAAACATGAAAATCAAACACAGATTTCTTAAACAAGGTATCCAAATGACCAATAAGCATATGAAAATGATAAAATTTATTAGTCAGTCTTCAGGGAAATGTAAATTAATATCTTAGTGAGATGAATGAAATGAAATTTAAAAGAGTAATAAAAAATATTCCTGAGATGTGAAACCCATTTCCTTATTATTGCTAAGGAGAGTGTAAATTTATGAAATTACTTTAGAAAACTGGGAAATTGTCTAATTAATATAAACATATGTGGGCACCTGGGTGGCTCAGTGGGTTAAAGCCTCTGCCTTCGGCTCAGTTCATGATCCCAGGGTCCTGGGATTGAGCCTCACATCGGGCTCTCTGCTCAGCAAGGAGCCTGCTTCCTCCTCTCTCTGCCTGCTTCTCTGCCTACTTATGGTTTCTGTCTGTCAAGTGAATAAATAAAATCTTTACAAATATATATATATATATAAACATATGTATCTTCTATGATCTAGCAATCCAATCATAGATTCATGCAGAAGAGAAATGTACATATGAGAAACAAATTATATGTATTATATATATGCTATTTTCATGTTGTTTGTAAAATTATTTCATATTATTTAATAGCCCAAAGTAGCAAAAACCCAAATGTCTATCAACTCTAATGAAAATAAATGAATGGCATTATACTAATAAAACAAAATACTATAGTTATGCACAAGAACAAGGATAGATTTCAAACACGTAATTTGGGAAAAAAGTTAGGCACGGAAGAATACATATTTTAATATTTGATTTATATAAGTTTCAAAGACAATACTATAGGGGGTTTAAATTGAGAGCAATGTTTACTTTCAGAAATAAGTGAGATTCTCATGACTTTAAGGGGACATGAAAGCTGCTTCTGAAGTTCTGGGAAAATTCTACGACTTCACCTGGCGGTTGTTACATGGTTATGTTTCTTATGTAAGAATTAGTTTAACTGTACATCCATGATTCATGAACTTTCCTGTACATTAAATTTCAATGAAATATGCTTTTAATGAATGTAGTTGAGGTAGGTGATTCTGAGAAATAATACATGTTAAGTTTCTAGAAAGTAATTGTATGAAGTTTCAAATTAATGAAAAAAGCTTTAATTTTTCTAGCCTTTTAAATTATTTTGTGTCCCAGAAAATGAGAATTTTCACAAGTTTAATTTTTTAGATAGTTCACTAGAAACATCTATGTCAGGGAAGCCTGGGTAGCTCAATTGGCTGTGTCCGATTCCTGGTTTCGGCTCAGGTCATGATCATAATTTCATGAAATTTGAGCCCTGCATGAGATTGCCATCCAGAAAGGAGCCTGCTTAAGATTATCTCTCTCTCCTTCTTCCCGCTGCCCTGCTTCCCCACTCATGCATGTGCACTCTCTTTCTCTCAAATTAAAATAAAATAAAATTAAATTAAATTAAAGAAACTTCTACATTCAGTATGATTGAACAGGAAGTACAACATCACTTTATTGGAGCAATACCACTGAGTGGCTAGTCCTGTCTGTATCTCACTTGATATACATATTTTATATTTTGGGAAGGATACAGAAGAGTTCAGATAGACAACAGAAATGGTTTCCCAGTGAATACCTGACTGTAACCATTAATCTATTCTGGAATGTGGTATCGAATGTCACATTAAGTTGCAAGTTATTATTCCTGTAAAACTATATGTTGCTAGTGGTGCCAGACTACTGGTGAGTAACTGATCAAGATGTAATAGTAATTTATTTACAAATCTAAAAGTATTTTCTATGCTATCATGCCTGCTGATACAGCATGTTCTTTTTTGCAAACTATTTTGCAAAACAACTTCTAAAGATCTGAAATAAATTCTAATATCATCTTTCAAAAAAAGGAAATAGCAAAATATGAACCCAACCTTAAAAAGAGAGATCAAATTTAACATTAGGAAAATATTTATAATTCCTACTTAAATTTTGCCTCAAAGCAGTTTGTTATCTTATAATTCTGGATGCAATATTGAAATATAGGTGAAATGTCATGGTCATTGAATATAGTGCCATAGGCCATGTGTGGGAAGCAGAAAAACAAGAGGATGAGCCCTAGGTCATATTCTGATTCTGTCACTTAACAGATGTGTTGTCTTGAGATCCATTAGTCTTGCAATTAGAAAAAAAGAAACAAAGAAACAAAGAAAAAGGAAACAAAAAGTGAAATAATATAAGTACCTCCAAGATGTTTAATTAGCATTGTTTAAATTGTTACTTTCTTTTTTCTCTGGCACTATCACAAACAGATAAAAATTGCTGTGGCTTTGATTAAAGTTCCCTAATAAATGTTTAAAAAATGTTTCTCCTTTTTCATTGATTAATAGATTAAAATATGGATATGTGCCTAATTCCTGAATTATAATCAAAGATGCTTTTTTTATTTTTAATTACACCAGTGGCATGGCATTGTTCTATGCAAATAATAATACATGTTATATGCAAATGACACATTTATTTCACTTATTTACTTCTCTGATCTTCATCTTATTACTTTGGTTTAAGGGGATGTTGTCCAAATATATCTCTCCACATAAATGATAATTTTTATGATCCAATTATAGTTCTTAATTATGATAACTGGTATGAAATTTATTCATCCATAGAGACCTATTTTACTACAAGTACATTAATCAGTATAATGAATGCAGGTGAATAAAATTGCAAACATGCTAGAGAAAATAGTAAGAAGATGCATAAGTAATTATCACATTATACAGCATTAAATATTTTATCTTTTTTATATGTTAACCAAGAATAACAATTAAGTGAAAGCCTTCTGGAAGGTAATATGAATTTAGCTATATTTATTCCTTCAGTAAAACATACTTAGTGATCACCTACTTTGTGTGAGTTAGTATAGTCTACAAATGAGGAATACAAAAGGAACAAGACATAGGAATCTCTGTTTTAACAGAACTTAACTTTCATGTGAATGAGAGAGATGATAAATGAGTAAGCAAATGGATACATAATCCATGTTCAGATAGCGATAACTGTCATCAAGGAAATGCAACTAATGTGAAAGATTAGGAAGTTGATGGCTAGGCACTGTCCCCTCCCCAGACCCATAGACCTCATTCCAGATAGGGTGGGCTATGCTAGGTGTCTAAAACTACTGCCAGTTTGGAGGTTAGAGAAAACAATGATTTGAATTCAGTTGAGTTTACTTTAACTGACAGAGGCAGACCAGAAATTCAGTGTTGCAGGAACTAAAGTGGAGAAAGATTTTGCCAAATCTTTGGCAAAGATTTAGAGGTGCCTATGCCCATTGACTTTCTGGTCTTCCATATTGATTAAGGACAAATTATTTAAAGGTCTTTCTGAAGAACAAGAGGAAAAAAAATATGGCTAACCATAGTTATATACATCTAACTTTGTTTCTTGTTTTTGTGGGCAGCCACCGACCCAGCTGGAGGCGGGGGATCAAACCAGGCCCTGACTCGTGCCTCCTGAATATCAGTTGAGTTGCACTTGAGAAAGAGCCTGAGCTATGGACCCTAAGACTCGCTAACGTGACTGCCTACACGTATTAGAGGCAAAACTGGGTTGCACATTTAACTGTTACAAGATTACCCTGTACTTGCACAGATTATAAAATGCACCATTGTAAGCTCGTGAATTGCTAGTTAAAGATTAGCTAAGTAGACAAAAGTTACTGGCGTCAGAAGATCCGGTACCAGTGCTTGGGAAATGGGCTTCGTAAAAGCTTGAGGGGTTTCATGTGAATGTTACGTGTGTATGAGCAATCAACCGAAAATAGATACTTCCTTATAATTGTTTCTGTTAACAATACAATGCCTCACAGCCTTGAATAAAATTGGCACTGTTGGGACAACCTCCTCAGAGCTCCTCCTGACCCCATCTCTTTGTCTCTTAATTTCTTTTCACCATCCTCTTACCCTCACGTTCCTGGTCAATTTGTCACGCCGGCCGCGACATGTTTCACTATTAGCCTTTCTGAAACTTTCTGTGACAGTCCTGGCCATGCCCAGGTGAACTCTGAGTTGAATCCTAAATGAGAACAGAGACACAGAGCTGGGAGGTTTTGGAGAAAGAGAACAGAAGAATGTAAGCATATATTTGAGTAAGAGGCTAAATGCAGGTGGTGTTTTGATGACTATGGAAAAGTATGTATATTTTTCTTCAAGTGCAATGAGAAGTCAATGAGGATTTTTAAACAAGAGAATTTTTATGATCTAATTTGAATTTGTATACTTTTGGATTATCACATTGGCTGTTAAAAGGGAAACGTATTATAGGGACACATGTGAAGCATGGAGTCCATCTGGGAAAGTAGAGACAATTATTACTTGGACTAGAATACTGCCACTGGAAATGGACAGAATATGGTAAAATTCAGTTTTATTTTGGAGAGAAATTGGTAGGACTTCCTAATGCAATAGATGTAGGTATTCGGAAAATCAAAATAAGTAAGGATGGTTCTGAGGCTCAGGGATTTAGTAACAGCAAAAGATGATAACATTCATTAAAATGGATGTGATTAAGGAGGAACACCTTGAGGGGAAACAGGATACAAGAAGAATATAAGACTTAATAAGATTCTAATAATGTGTCTGGAGGGCATATTAAATTTAAGATACTGATGTCATATACATGTGCCTGGAACTCAGGATACAAGGTGTCCTGTGGATAGGAATTTAGGAGTTTTCATCACGTGGATGGTATTTAATATTTAAGAAGCTAGAGGAGATCACAAACAGTAACATGTTAAGAAAAAAGTAGAGGGGAGCCAAAATCAAGCTCTGAATTACTACATAAAAATAAGGGAAAGAAGGAGTCAACAAAGTGAGTCCTGATGGGATATAAGGAAAGTTTCTGTTTCTGGAACCAAGGGAAGTTTGTATTTCAAGAAGGGAACAGTGTTAAACATTTCACATGATCTCTGCTTTGACAAAACCAGAGCAGCTCCAATGGAACATAGAGGTGGAAGTCCAGTAGGAGTGAACGGACTATACATCGGTTGGGGAGAAAATTAAAGTCTGTCTATAGAGAATACAACTTCTAAGTTGTTCACTGTGAAAGAGAAAGAAAAATAGGGTGATAAATAGGAATAGAGGTGGAATCAAGGATTTTTTTCTATCTTCTTTTGTTGTTTTAAGAACAGATATTCCTTTTGTTTTTATGCTAATGGAAATGATCTAGTACATTAGGAGAAATAAAACATTCTAGGTGAAGGTGATTTTCAGAACGAATTTTTTAAGAAACCTAGGGGATATGGGAATTAAAGAAAAATGTGAGGATTTGGACAAGCCTTTGATGGGAGCAGGAAATACAGTTCCCTTCTAAGAAAATCAAAGGCAGGTAGAGGTACAGGTAGTGTAGTATTGCAAATATAAAGCATTTTAAGAGTCTCGCTTGTATTAATATTCTTCGTGAATGGTGAGACAAATTTCAGGGTAGGAGCAGAAGATTGAATTATTTCAAGCCTAAGAAGAGGAAAGAACATAGGAATTAATTTCATTAGGTAGGAACATACATTTCTCGGAAAAATGTAGTACTGAGAGTAGTATTATATTTTAGTTACTTGATTATTTTATACTACTCCAGTATTCAAAATTATTTAGAAGCATTCATGATTTCTGGAATTCTTAGAAATCAGATAAATACCTTAATATGTAAAATAACGAATGATCTAAAATTTTGAAATGGGCTTACTTCTTGAGCATAGATATAAAAACACAGATTGAATTTGTCTAACACAGTTATATTTAAAGTCAGATGTTCATAAGTCCTTTAAAAATAAATAATCACAAGTAAGTTTCAATTTAACAACTGTCTTAGTGAAAGGGAGATACTGTTTCTGGCTGGATTAGCTTCATGCCTGAGCATGTTGGGACCATTCCTTTAGCCCCACTGTATCCATCCCTAGACAGTCATGTGCCCCCAGACATTTTGTATACTTTAATCTAATGTCTTATGTCTTCTGAGTATATATTAATTTTGAAAATATGCCTATTGGTCTATTATTAAACTCTCCTCTTTCTTTGTTTCAACACCCTCTACTCTATTTTGCTAACTCCCAAGGCACATAATACAAAATGTATTCCACACTTTACTCACAGTAATGTTAACCACATAATTATCTTTAATAACAGTCACTTGGAAATAGGCTAAATGAACTAAAAATGAAATGATTATGTGAATCATGGAGAAATGTAACCTTGTGAAGTCACTGAAGTAAGACGTAAGACAATGTTTATGAACCTTTTCAATAACACAAGAGATTTTTGTTACAATGTTAAGTGAAAAAAAATGACACAAATTACATATGAACTATTTTTTAACACATCCTACTTGGTTCCAAAAAAATGTTAAGATAGCTTGCAAAATCTCATACTTTTAACAAGGTAAAAAACAAAACAAAACAAAACAACAACAACAACACCCATAAATTTGGGAAATTATTCAGAAGGGGAAAATTATTAGGGAGAATAAAGTGAAAACTTATATCTTATTTCCTTAAGTTTGCCCAAAGTTGCTATATTTGGACAGAAATTTTACTCTAAGCATCCTCGGAACTGGGTTTCCCTAAATGAAAATCCAAGATTGATTATGTAATATAGAGCATCTGCTAGAGAAAGTAAACCAGCTGCTCCAGGAAAAGCCAACTAAACCTGACTTGGATACCTGCTAGACTTCTCTGTGCTATCTCATACTCCTTAGCATGTGTTGGGAAAATCTAGTTATCTTCAGTGGGAAAGGAGAGAAGCAGAAGAGAAACATGCAGCCAGTTTTCTTTTAAAAAAATTGTCATAAATATACAACTAAAAAGAGATGAATTACTCTCTGATTTATCAAGACACAATCCCAATGATCCCAACTCATGTATTTGCATTAAAGTGAAAATTGCTGCTGTTACAGCTTCTGATGATGATAACTATTGTTTCTACCACATTTTTTAAGTAGAACAAATCACTAACACCTTGGCCTATAATCATACTTTCTCACCAAAGGTACCATAATATTAGCGAAATGGGAGGATTACAGGTATTCTCACAATTCCATGAACCCAAACCCGAGACCAAATGTATTTTTTAATGTATTTTTCAAAAAAAAATTTTGATAAGTAATACAAAACGTTGACTCTAGACAATGTTACACCTCATAAACAAACCTATTAATATTCCTGCAGGGGAGCAAGTGGATATTTTCACTTGGTTGGATGAAAAAAGACTAGCGTTGCAGCCCAAAGCATGATTTGCCACCAAACAAATTAACAAATATTTATAATAAAAGTAAACTTTTCATTTTACTGTTTCATTTTTCTTTGAGAACAGTATATATGAGATCTTGTCCTGAGCATTCCGCACAGTTTGTTGTAAAGGTTAAGTGCGGAGATGTAAATCATTTGTCTGATGCATGTAGAGTGATCATTAACACTATGGACTTGTCTGCATTCCTGGCAGGCTTGGGGTCCCATGCAGCAAGCCAATTTTATAGACCCTTATTATCATGCAAACATGGAGTGTAGAACATCTTGAGATAGGTCTATGCGGAACTTTTAGACTGAAGTAATGCACGTTTGACATACTATGACTAACATCATGCTCTTAAGATGTGTACTTTAAAATGCCAAAAAAGTCAAACACTATCTTGATGGAACAATATAAGGATGAAAAATTATTAACCTTGTTATTACAGGCAAAAAATGGGGTGCCTGGGTGACAGAATCCTTTAAGCCTCCAACTCCTGGTTTCGGCTCAGGTTTGTGATCTCAAGGTTGTAAAATGATCCCCTCACTGGTCTCCACATTCAGTGTGGAATTCTGCTTAAGTTTTTCTCTCCCTCTGCCCCTCCCACTCCGCCTGCTCACGTGCTCTCTCTCTCTCTCTCTCTCAAATTAATAGATAAATCTTCTTAAAGAAAGACAAAAACTGAAACACTGAGATCTTATTTCCTAACTTAATATATTTGAAAGGAGGGCAGGCATCAAACACCTCTTTAGAGTCTGATCACCAGACAGTAGATCCATATTCTCAGGTCTAGTGGTATAGTTTGTCCAAAGAGCCAGGGTTAATTCAGAGGATCTATTAAAATTTAAAAGATTTTAGCTACATGTGATGCCTGGCCAATATCATTTTATTCTTACTGGCAGGCCCAGCTATTCAGGGGCTCTCTCTTACCACCTTGGGTCTGACATCCTAGAAAATGGAATTTGACCATGGGGGCAGGACCGATGAAGCAGGTCACATAGAGAAAAGTTTACAGGTCTAACTTTGTTTGTCCTAATTTTACTTAAAAAAGGCATTTATTTCAAGCCTCTGTTATGTCCCATAGCACGCAGAGACCCTCTCTCCAGTTTTCCATGCCAGGCAGATTACCCTGGATTGGGCTTTAATAAGGCTTCTGTAATTAAAAAGGGGAAACAGGATATGGTTGATAAAATGAGAACTTTGAATATCTCACTTAATATTTGACTTTCACTTGATTTTCAGTACAAAAGTAAGACAAAGGTGTTATATTCTTATGTGAAATTCTGAGACCTAGAGATATTATTTTTATTCATTTAATAAGAATTTACAAAGTGCGTAGTACATCATCAATGTCCAGGCCACACCAATTTTTCCTTCCATGAGGGGTGGAACACGAGTCCGGTGACAACTGGGTACACAGGACCGGCCCCACATACCTGGTACAGTGTGTTATTTTTATGTAAGACTGATTTTTGTAGGGGTGCCTGGGTGGCTCAGTGGGTTAGGGCCTCTGCCTTCTGCTTAGGTCGTGATCTCAGGATCCTGGAATCGAGCTCCTCGTCAGGCTCTCTGCTCAGTGGGGAGCCTGTCTCCCCCCAACCCCCGCCTGCCTCTCTGCCTACTTGTGATCTCTGTCAGATAAATAAATAAAATCTTAAAATAAAAGACTGATTTTTGTAGCCTGACGTGAATGTAGTTAACACAAGTTCTTAAAACTGATTGTAATATGATCTATAAGTGCCATTTAAATCTTTTTGAAATTTTAGAAGTTTTTGATAAAATGCCATCATTTTCCTTCGTTTTTTTTTTTAAGATTTTATTTACTTGTTTGACACAGAAAGACATAGTGAGAGAGGGAACACAGGCAGGGGAGAGGGAGAAGCAGGCTCCCGCTGAGCAGGGAGTCCCATGTGGGGCTCCATCCCAGAACCCTGGGATCATGACCTGAGCCAAAGGCAGATGCTTAATCACTGAGCCACCCAGGTGCCCCAAATGTCATCATTTTCTGATATAAATCACTGATAAAGCAGTGGCATTTAGTAACTATAAAACGGTTTAGAAAAAAAAAATTATTCCCTTTCTTTCCTCATCACAAAATGTTCTCTATTTTAAGTCTTAAAATAATTTTAACACATTCTAAGAGACCCTAAAATTCAAGATTTACAACAAATAAGCAGATGCTTATTCCACATGGAACTGACTCTCCTCCGTGCTTGTTCTTTTTCAGCATTTTTTTTTCAATCACAAAATGACTCCAATCTGACCAGAACACCTGAAACCATCATTCTTTCTTCATTAGTGCAAAGTAAAAGGAGGAAAGGGAATCATGAAATATATCTTCAACTTTCCTTCTGTTTGGAAATTACTGAGAATATGTCTATTAACTTAAAAAGAACACATACACACACATACATGCATATACGCCAGCTTCTCTCTCTTTTTTCTTTCTTCTATTTATCATCATTCACCTATCAACTATGTACATACATAAAATACAAACATTAGAGAGACTCTATACTCAGTCTCTTTTTCTCTCTTTCTGTCTTCTCACATGTTTTTAGAAAGTTTCCTTAAGCACAAAAATTGTTGATAATCTGTTTTTAACAGAGTATTAGATTTCTCCATTCCCTATGATACTTATTACTCACTATTTTGACTTGATAATCAAAGATTTCTGATTGACCATCACTAAAAATGCAACAATAAAACTTTAAATAGTTAACATTATCAACCTCAAGTAGTGCTCCTCATTACTTTTATTAAAGACTATTTGTGTAATTATACACATCAATTGAGTATTACTCACAGTTGAAGATCCGCTGATATGCTGAATTTTTGTTGTTCTGTTGGTGTTGAGAAATCTGATTGCATGTGTTTCTCCATAGTTTAAATCATTATGATTCTCTATGAATCCACAAAATCATATATTAAGGTGGATTTGCCAAGGAATAATGAGAGTTTTTTGCTATAATAAGACCCACTCCATTAAAGAAGGTGCTCATTAGTAACATATTTGTTTGTGCCTTGAGTGAGGACTACATCAAGAATCATTATTTCATTTTGGAGCAGATGATGTATGAAAAACTCCAAGAAAACTTCAAACCATCATCATTTAGGCTAATCCAAGTGATTCCAAAAGCATTTTAACATCTCAATTTTATATGTAATGGACCAAGAAGAGAGAAATCTTGTTTCTTATTTGCAAACCTGCTGTGATCAGCTCCCTGCAGTCACCAGAACTGAGGAAAATTGGCCAGAAACACCCTTTTGAAGGTAGTGAACTGAGGCTGGCTGTCATGAAGGTCATTACCTCATACAGAGCAATTATTATGGATGGCTCTTTCAAAATTGAGTCCTGGTGCCACTAGCATAGATGGAAGTCGAGACTGAAGAGATAATTTTGTTAAAGTGTGCTTATTCTTTCAAAGTTTTAGAAAGTAAACATACCTGAAACATGATTAAAAAAAGAATACATTTTTACTAAATATCATTAAAATTATTTTATAAATAAAACTGACTTATTTTCTATTTTCTATGTGGTTTTTTACTCACCTAACTTCACAGCAACCTCAGGAAGCAGATGTAATTTATTTCACTGTTTTACTGTCAAGGAAAGAGAGGGTAGAAAGATGAAATACTTTCCCAACCTCCAAAGCCTATTCAAATTCAAGAGGTCAGGATCTTACCACTAAACAATAGATATACTTATTCTTCTTAAAAATAAAATCAGGGTTGAAGGTATGGAGCAGATCTAAAGCCAGAAACACCCGCTGATATTAGGGCACAAGGCTGGAAGTGTAGAATGGAGATCAAATCAGTGTTTGAAATAGATCCGTAAATGAAATTATTATCTTTTTTAAACCTGGTTCAGCAGGTAGGTAATCCTGCATACGTTACTTGATTTTTAAAATTTTTTTCTGTATTCTCTTCTCTTTCCAAAACTAACTTGGAAGGGGGGAGGGGGAACAGTGCCTAGACATGGATTGAAAAGGGCAGAGAAGAATAAGCAAAGGTTATGCTAAATTATAAAATTATCTAGGTCAGCTTCCACTTCCAGCCATATTGACTAACAGAGAACAGATTCAACTTCCCATCTGAATGAACCAAGAAAAACAAGAAAAAAAAAAAGTATGAACCAACAATTTTCAAGAATTGACTATCAGACAATGAAGAACAGTGATCTTTGAAAAGTGGGGAAAAAAATGAAGTGAGACTTACAATTAGCCCCACTTGTTACCTTGAGAGAATTTCCAGGCTGCAGCACAGAAAGGGTAAACGAGGGCACAAATCAAGAGATTCCTTACCCTGGGGATATGGAATTGAGAGCCTGGGATACAGCAAGTAGATCTTATAGGATAGGAAGGAGAAAGCTGAACTGGGGAATATTTTAGAGAATTACACATGGTCTTTGTTGAGTTCCTGGCATAATACTAATAGGTAAAAAAGGGGAAAATAGAAACAAAGATCAGTTGGGAGAAATAGCAAGATGATAGATTAAACATAATCATATTACTAATCATATAAAATGCAATGGTTGAAACCCATGAACTAAAAGGCAGAGATTGTCAGGTTGGATGGAAAGCAATATCCAACTATATACTACTTTTAGAAAAAAACATTTAACGTATAAGATATCCATAGGTTAAATTTTAAATAATGGGAAAATATTTACTGTGGTAATAGTAGTCAAAGAAAGCTGGAATTTAAATAAAAATATCAAAGTCAATTTTAAGACGAAGAATATTATCAGGTATAAAATCAATGCACAGAAAGCAGTTGCATTTCTTTTTTTTTTTTAAAGATTTTATTTATTTATTGCAGAGAGAGAGAGAGCACAAGGAGGCAGAGAGGCAGGCAGAGAGAGCGGGGGGAAGCAGGCTCCATACTGAGCAGAGAGCCCAATGTGGGGCTCGATCCCAGGATCCTGGGATCATGACCCGAGCCGAAGACAGAGGCTTAACCAACTGAGCCACCCAGGTGCCCCAGCAGTTGCATTTCTTTACACCAACAAGAAGACAGAAAAAAGAGAAATTAAGGAGTCAATCCCATTTACAATTGCAACCAAAACCATAAGATACCTAGAAATAAACCTAACCAAAGAGGCAAAGAATCTATACTCAGAAAACTATAAAGTACTCATGAAAGAAATTGAGGAAGACACAAAGAAATGGAAAAATGTTCCATGCTCCTGGATTGGAAGAATAAATATTATGAAAATGTCTATGCTACCTAAAGCAATCTACACATTTAATGCAATTCCTATCAAAGTACCATCCATTTTTTTCAAAGAAATGGAACAAATAATCCTAAAATTTATATGGAACCAGAAAAGACCTCGAATAGCCAAAGGAATATTGAAAAAGAAAGCCAAAGTTGGTGGCATCACAATCCCAGACTTCAAGCTCTATTACAAAGCTGTCATCATCAAGACCACATGGTACTGGCACAAAAACAGACACATAGATCAATGGAACAGAATAGAGAGCCTAGAAATAGACCCTCAACTCTATGGTCAACTCATCTTCGACAGAGCAGGAAAGAATGTCCAATGGAAAAAAGACAGCCTCTTCAATAAATGGTGTTGGGAAAATTGGACAGCCACATGCAGAAAAATGAAATTGGATCATTTCCTTATACCACACACGAAAATAGACTCAAAATGGATGAAGGACCTCAATGTGAGAAAGGAATCCATCAAAATCCTTGAGGAGAACACAGGCAGCAACCTCTTCGACCTCAGCCGCAGCAACTTCTTCCTAGGAACATCGCCAAAGGCAAGGGAAGCAAGGGCAAAAATGAACTATTGCGACTTCATCAAGATCAAAAGCTTTTGCACAGCAAAGGAAACAGTTAACAAAACCAAAAGACCACTGACAGAATGGGAGAAAATATTTGCAAATGACATATCAGATAAAGGGCTAGTATCCAAAATCTATAAAGAACTTAGCAAACTCAACACCCAAAGAACAAATAATCCAATCAAGAAATGGGCAGAGGACATGAACAGACATGCTGCAAAGAAGACATCCAGATGGCCAACAGACACATGAAAAAGTGCTCCACATCACTTGGCATCAAGGAAATACAAATCAAAACCACAATGAGATATCACCTCACACCAGTCAGAATGGCTAAAATTAACAAGTCAGGAAAAGACAGATGCTGGTGAGGATACGGAGAAAGGGAACCCTCCTACACTGTTGATGGGAATGCAAGCTGGTTCAACCACTGTGGAAAACAGCATGGAGGTTCCTCAGAAAGTTGAAAATAGAGCTACCCTACCACCCAGCAATCGTGCTACTGAGTATTTACCCTAAAGATACAAATGTAGTGATCTGAAGGGGCACGTGCACCTGAATGTTTATAGCAGCAATGTCCACAATAGCCTAACTATAGAAAGTACCTAGATGGACATCAACAGATGAATGGATAAAGAAGAGGTGGTATATATATACAATGGAATACTCTGCAGCCATCAAAAAAATGAAATGTTGCCATTTGCTACGACATGGATGGAACTAGAGGGTATTATGCTTACCAAAAGAAGTCAATCGGAGAAAGACAACTATCATATGATCTCCCTGATATGAGAAAATGGAGATGCAACGTGGGGGGTTTTGGGGGTAGGAAGGGAGGGAGACAAACCATAAGAGACTCTTAATCTCAAAAAACAAACTGAGGGTTGCCGGGGAGAAGGGGGTAGGGAGAGCGTGGTGGGGTTATGGACATTGGGGAAGGTATGTGCTATGGTGAGTGCTGTGAAGTGTGTAAACCTGACAATTTACAGACCTGTACCCCTGGGGCTAATAATACATCATATGTTTATAAAAAAATAAAAAAGTAAAAAATGAAAAAAAGAATATTATCAGGGCTAAGTAATAGATCATTTCATAATGATAAAAGGGTTAGTTCTTCAAGAGGACTTAACAATCCTAAACATGCATGAACCTAAGAGCAGAGTTTCAATATCCATGAAGCAAAGGTTCTGGAAGGAGAAATAGGCAAACTGACAACATGTCAGTACTCTTCTCTCAATAATTGATAGAATAAGTAGGCATAAAATTGACAAGGATATAAAAAAAATCTAAATTCCACTACCAAACAGTTTGATTTAATTTATATTTTAAAGCACTCACTTCCACAAAGAATGGTAGAATATACTTCTTTTTCAAATATACCCAAAACATTTAAAGATATACTATATTCTGAGGTATAAAAGAAGTCTCAATAATATAAAAGTTTTCAGGTCATGTGACATATGACCTTTGAGGACACCGTAATTTAAGTAGAATTTGACAGCGGGAAGACATATTAGAAAAACCTTCAGGGTGCCTGGGTGGCTGGTTCAGTTGGTTAAGTGTCTGACTCTTGATTTCAGCTCAGGTCATAATCTCAGAGTCGTGAGATTGAGCCCTGCATTGGGCTCTGTGCTAGGCATGGAGCCTGCTTAAAAGTCTCTCCTTTCCTCTGCCCCTTCCCCCTACACTCCCATCTCACATACGCTCTCAAAAAAACAAAAACAAAACAAAACAAACAAACAAACAAAAAGCCCTTCAAAAGTAAAACTAACTGGCACAATCCTAAAAATGACATGTATCAGAGAATAAAACAAATAGTGAATAAGAAATTATTTTGAATTGAATGAAAATGAAAATATAGCATATCAAACTGTGTGTAATGGGGGGGGGGCACCTGAGTGGCTCAGTTGGTTAAGCATCTGCCTTTGGCTCAGGTCACAATCCTGGAGTCCTGGGATGGATCCCTGCATAGGGCTCTCCACTTGGTAGGGAGACTTCTTCTCCCTCTGCCCATTGTTCCCTGTGCTTGTGCTCTCTCCCTCTCACTCTTGTTCTCTCTCAAATAAAGAAATAAAAATTTAAAAAACATAAACAAAAACAACAACAAAGAAAGTGTGATGGTGTTAAAGAAGTACCCAGGAGGAAATTCAAAGCCCTAAGTGATTATTTTAGAAAGAAAAATGAGAGTGCATGTTTTTATAAGTCCGTTTTATAAATCTCTAAAAATTGCAAAATAGTCATTTTCAAATATACCCAAAACATTTACCAAGATATACTATATTCTGAGGTATAAAAGAAGTCTCAATAATATAAAAGTTTTCAGGTCATGTGACATATGATCTTTGAGTACACCATAATTTAAGTAGAAATTGACAGCAGGAAAACATATTAGAAAAACCTTCAGGTGCCTGGGTGGCTGGTTTAGTTGGTTAAGTGTAGAAAACCAATGCATAGTTGTCTGGGAGTGAGAAGAGACCAAGGAGGGAGAGAAATTTCAAAGGGGCATGAGAGAAATTTACAGGTGATGGTATGTTCACTAGCTTGATTATATGGAAGGAAGCTTTCAACAGATGTACACAGCTCAAAACTTAACAAGTAGTACACTTCAAATATTAAAGGTTATTGTATGCCAATCCTAACTTAAAGCTGTTTAAAAAAAAAAATGTTTGTGTCTGTCGATGGGAAGGCATAAAAAAGAGAGTTAGGGACATATGAGTAGAGTAGAACATCTCTAATTATTGAAATAGAACTTTACATGCACTAGCACCGAGTTTCTTAGTAAAGACATGTGTTTAGCTCTTTTTAACAATGGAATTGATAATTATGAAACAATTTGTAGGGGCCAGCTTCTTTATTGGTTAGCCATTGTTGCTGAAAATGTCATTGTTAAATTTATAACATTCAAAAATATGTATGTAGTGCTTAACAGCTTTTGTATTGCTTATTAGTTTTGACTCCATGGGCTTATTGAAATCCTGTGTTTTACCAAAAGAAAAATAAAGCAGAGTCATTTAAGGGCAATAGAGTGAAAATCAGGTAATGAGTTTTTCAATTTAAAAAGTTGACTATGATATCAAAGTGAAATCTAACCTAGAAAGAAAGAAGACTAGAGACAGACAGAGATTAGATACAAGTCCTTTGAAATAATCCAGGTTAGAGGGAAGAGTGGCAAAGGGAAAATAAAGAAATGCACATGATTGGGGTTGGCGGGGGAAGTACTTACTAATGATTTAACCTGGAGCAGTGAGTATTGGAAACATTTATTATATATCTTATTGGGAATATGAAGTGGATTGATTCTAGAGTAAAAGAGAAAAGGCAGAATTTAAGATGTAAATTTGGAGGTTGCCTGTCTATATCTGGCATTTGATATATTGAAAGTGGGTGAGATCACTGAAAAGTTATGAATAGACTGAAATAAGTAAGTGGTGTAACATTGAAGTGTTAAAAATGCAGAAATGAGAAAAAATCTGCAAAGAGTGTTTTCCTTGAAGACAACTACATTTACAGGTGGGAAGGATGAACTGTGCCAGATGCTACAGATATGACATACAGATATGTCAATTACAGCATAAGTAGCGAGTTGAATTTAGCTGGGGTTGGGATTTTGCCAACATAGTGAAACAATGTAAACAGAGTTAAGAGAGTTGTTAGTATTTGGTAGCCATGGATTTCCATGATCAGATTTCCCTTAAAGAAAATTATCTGTATGGAAATTGATTGATAGCCTCTAGCTGTCATATTTTGGATCCGCAGCAGTGTATATAACAAACAATGCTTCTCCTGGCTGCCTTCAGCCAATGACTAACCATGGTAAGTATACCATAACTAGACTATTCCTGATTGAGACAGGTTCACTTTATAAGTTGCTTTTGCTTGGAGACTTCCCCATTGCATTGATCAAGAATTTCTTAGATGGAGAAGTCATCCAAGGCTCTTCCTATCCAATCTTTTCTTCCCTTTCCTCTCAGATATCAGATCTGCACCATAATGTAAATGTCATTCTTGTCTACTCCTGCTCCCCATGACTTCACCCTTCAAAGGAATTTTATCCCCAAATCTTCTGAACATCTGATCTCTTCTCATCTGTTTCTTGGAGGACCTGAGCTGACATAGGTGTGTGCAAAGGTGGTCAAAATAGTGGAAAATGGAAAGCTAAGTATGAGATAAACAAATCTATGATGTGACAGTTAATGAACAATTTAAATTTAGTAGTAATAATGATTTGGGGCTCTTGGAGAATCAAAGGACTACTGAGATTAGGATATTAGAAAGGGAACCTGGAAAAGGGATATTAAAAAGGGAAAAGGAGGTGTTAATTGAAGAGTGAGGCTCTTAAAGTTTAATTATGGAGGTGTAATTTGTCACTAATGCTGTAATACCTAAGTTATAATCATGGGAGTGTGTAGCTAGGTTGGAAAGAAGAAGGAATTAAAAGATTTGAGTTTTGAAATTTTCCCCGATGTGGATACTGAAATCATTAAGAATTATCAAAACAGAAACTTAGAGAAAAAGATATTTAATCAAGGTATTTATCCTCATAGAATGAGGAAGTCACTGGGTGTCTGAAAATGTCTGCAATATGGAGAGACATTGGATGGGTTTATTCTGATGACATCAAAGTCAATGTTACATGATTTGAGAAAGAATGGAAGGTTCTAAAACTAGCACTGGGGAGTAAGTCACTGTTGTTGCTATCAGCAGTTTAAAACCAATGGAGTACACAGACAAGTCCTAAGCATATGAATTAGGGCACTGTATCATGTGGGGCAGAGTCAATAAATTTTAGTGCATTTTTGCAGAAAATGTCTCAGTGTATTGACATAATTGATGATTCTAGCTGAGTTACTCTGTTCTAAACTGTCTTCTCTTAGAATCTATACACTCAAAATTTACTCTCAGATTACGCCCACTATTCCTATTTTGAGAAAAATAAAATTTAACCCTATTGTTATGAAAAATAATTTGGTCCATATAAAAAATTAACATAACCCCATGTAACAGTGTGTTAATGTATTAATTACTAACATCAACAGAGAATTCAGATTGGATTAGACTTAACATCTACATCAATGTGTAGTTACCCCAAAGCAATAACATTTATACTACACTGAAAGGCACTGACTTACAGTTCACTGCTATATTGCAAGGACAGCAAATAAAGCAAATAAGACAACAAAGAAGATTAAAGGCTGAACATCACCAATTTAGTAATATTTGATAAATTATTATATATTTTTGCCATTGTGTGTATATGGCATAAATGTAAATAAAACCAAAATGAAACTGAAGGATTAGCTGAACTAGAAGGAAAAAAATGAGTTTCACAGATAACAAATGAAAAACAAAAAATGTGAAAACAGTGACCGATCCTTGATATTTGAACATTCTATCAGTAACTACCCCGAGTTGCACACGTATAAATAAATACTACTCTTATGTATAATCATCAACACCGTAACATTGTATATAAAAAGATGAATATTTGTCTTATTGTGTCTTTGTCAGAATATTGAATGGTAACTCTCTCCTCCTAATCTTGCACACTCTACAGCCTATCTATGCTGGAGATTTTCTTCCACCAAGAGATGCCTTCCCACCTCACCTTTGTACATGTTGCCTCTCACACCTTTTTCTACTACTTATATAACTCCCCAGCATGCCATCTTATCTTTCAAATTTTTACCCCAATATCAATTTTCCTTAGAATGAATGTCAAAATTTAACTTTCCCTAACACGTGCAACATAGTAGCTTGTTTGCACTTTTAGTTGGAAGTCTATTTTATTATAGTAATATACACAGTGGCTGTTTTCCTCTATAAGATGCACACTTCAGCTGGAAAAATATCACAAACTTGCTGGTGTGGGAAAGGAAAAAAAATGAATGTCCCTCTATACTTCTAAGTTCTTGGCAGAGACACCCCTTGTAATAAAAGAGTGATTGAAGGGAGGAAAACAAATTTAATTTTATTTCATACAGATGGGGGTCCGAAAGATATGAGACCCAAAGAAGTGACCAAAGTAGAAAGCTTTAAACACTTTTGACAAGATAAAATACGAGACAAAGAAATTTGAGCATGGGGTAGCAATTTAGAGCGAAAGTAACAAGTAACAAACGAGGTTTGTTTATATAATCTTCTCAGCTCCAAATTCCTTCTCTCTGGGAGGTGGGAAGGGGTGAGGGAATGGAGAGTAAGGTGATGAGGGGTCGGGTGGGAGGATGTCACCTTTCCTTTTCATGCGAGCAGGACCCCTTTCACGTGGGAGATTTACTTCCTACATTCAGGGAGAAAACAGAAAGTCAGACCGTCCTTGCATGGACTATTTCTTATGCAACTTTAACTTAAAATAACCAACCTAGCCAACCTGCTAGAGTGGCACATTTTGGAATGGCCTGCTTTGAAACCCATCATTTATATATTCAAAACTAGAACAACATATGACACATAACAGATGATTAATACTTGTTAAAATGAATACTCAATTTGCCTTTCTCCTTTTTGTTTTGTGAGACCAAGAGATACTAGAAACAGAGTGAAATTCTCCTCTTCTAGCATGATACCGTAATTTCCACCTCAGGGCTTTCATACCTCAATGTTTTTCCCCATTTTTGTATGGCTGGCTCCATATCTTTCACTCTAGTTATGCATTTATTACCTTAGAACAAGCTCAGAGACAAATACTGATCATAAAAATTACAGAGTTACTCAGGCTATGTAATAAATTTCATCATCAAGCACCAGATTTCAACTTGATTCTTAAACTATAACCATTGAGGGTTTTTCTTCTTCATAATTTCACTTTCTGTCACAAAGTGCAGCAATATCTATATTATAGGCTTCCCCTGGTTCTAAGTGACAATGAGCTGGTAGTCCCAGGTGGTCTACTTCATAGATTACTTTGGCACCATTTTAATTCTATACAGATTTTCCTCTCTAACCTAGCACCAATATGAACCTCTACTAACATTCCTTGAATTACTCTTTGTCAAGGAATTTTCTCATGAATTATGAAATAATTTTATTGTCAGCCTGAGAAAAACTTGATTAAAAACATAAGCCAGTATCATAAGTAAACCAAACTTTCTACCAAGTCAATTTTCAATAAAATGTCTATTTTCTTATTTCCTATTCTTTATTTCTTATTTCTAACAAGTCAATTTAGAGAATAGTTCTAACAATATTAAGTGTTGACCTTAACTCTAAAATGAGCCAAGATTACAAGTTATCCACCAACAAAGTAGAAGATTGGAAAATATGTACCAATATTCCTTTGACTTAATAGGGATTTTTCTGTGGAATTACGTGTTTCTGATTATTGTTTATTTATTAAATGTAAACAAACATATAATTTATTTAAATTCAGGTAGAGTGTAAAAAGAACAAGAAAATGTTGATTTTCCTCCACTTATGTTAATATGCTTCACTTATGAATTCATAATATTTAAATAATTTTTATTTGATAAACATTGGATTATTTTTTGTACTGGTGAAAAAGCTACAAAAGAATAACTATAGCAGTGAAATTAGCAAACTGAGATACTTAATGGGGTAGACTTACATTTTGACAAGTTGCTATCACAGAGGATGAATGGACACCTGTACTAATATACGTCAACAAGATCATGAAAAATCAGACTGCTCACTCATATCATACAGCTTATAACTTTATGGTCTTATTGTTAATAATATTCCATTTTATATTTGAGTTTTTCACATTAACTTAATACAAAGTAAGAGCATAATAAATACTTTTTAATAAATTAAGTCTTCTTACTCCTTTGATAAAAGGCATCAAATGACCTGTGCTACTGTTAAAATCCTATGAGTAATTTTGTTACTTATCAGGTATGTTACTTTTTCCTTTGCTTTCTGTATGAGCTATTTACATTTCTAGATTCCTTGCTTTTGTAAATCTCTCTCCCTTCACTTTTGAGATGAAGGTGTTCTCTCTCTCAGAGAAACTGTCTTGAAATTTGCGTATTTAAAAAACAATCATAATAACTAATATAGAAGTTTGTTTTTGTGATTTATTCATGCTACTTTAACAGAAGAGGGATTTTCTTACTGTAATAGGATTTAATTATTAAGAATAGTATATTTCAGTAACTATGAATAACATGAAACATTAAAAAAATACTATTGAAAACATATGTGCTATTTAGGGGAAATGAAACATTTTTGAAAGTATAATTATAGAGAGTGCTTTATCCCTTTTATGTTTTAGTTTTCTTCCACTTGTTTTGCCTTGAGTTAAAAAAAAATGCTTTTGATCGTATTCTTTTTGTAGAGTTTTGGAAGCCTTTGGAGAGAAAGAGTGTTTTGCTGGTGAAATCATTTATAGGGAAACTAGTATGTGAATCAAAATAGTGCTGCACCAGTTCCCATTTTATTTTTCTGGCCAGTGTTCCTGAATTCAGTAATATGCAATTATAGTAACTGCCAAAATGAACACTAACTCAATAGAAATAAGGAAACCAGCCTGGTGTTCTTGCTTCTGAGAAGTAATTACATAGCTGCATCAAGAAAATAAGAATCATCATGTAAAAAATACTGAAGCTAAGCTAAAGAGGAATACTGGAAAATTTTATGGCAGAACATAAAGGCTATTTGAATTGTTCTGTGTAAAACAGGTCAACGAAAACCTGTTCAACGTAATATCCGTAAATATCTCTGAATTGCTTTTTTCACACTGTCCTATGTAGGCTTTCTTAGAAGGAAAATTTTGGCCTAACATGAAGAGATAAAGGAAACATTTTTAGAAGGGTTCTTTAGTTTAGAAACCCTACCTCACCTTCATTACCTCCATAACCTAAACCTAGGATTATGGTTACCATCTTACAGAAAATTAGACTTCTCCCTTGTGCTGGCAACTTAGGTAGTTTTGCAGTTTCCCAGTGCATATCCAGGTCCTTTTAGCACTGACATTAAGGAAGAAAAAAAAAAAAAATTCTAGGTTTCCCCAGGGATTGTTTCAGCACCTATGGGAAAGAACGAGCTCTTACTCTAGCAACTCAGGAGTAATAAAAAGCCCATGATTTTATGATGTCCCACCTCAGAGGATCACACATTCTCCCCAAAATGTTTCTTGCTCTCCCTGAAGAAGGACAGCCCTCAAGAGAACTATCCAATCATGAAGTAAGACCAGTCTGATAGATGAAATTACTCTTTAAAACAATTTTAAGTGTTTATAAAAGTAATTTATTTACAAAGTTAAAGAAGAACATGAACTTAAGTGTTTTCCATACTTTCATAAACTATTCCAAACAGCACAGTGGAAACAACACTTGCTTGGGAATTAGACCCAGATTATAGTCTATCATGTTCCTTGTTCTGGGTCATGACTTCGCTAGTGTAACTAGGGGTGCATAGGACATCATAAATCGCATTTGCTTTCATTAGCATAATATTCAAATTAGGGCACTGTGGAGACATATAGAACCACTTCACAACCATACAAAATTACTGATGATGACTCCCTTCCACAAATCCAAAGTGCCTCATAAAAGCTCTCAAATCAGATCCTTACCACATTAGAACCACTGCCTATTAGAGCATAGAGGTTTTTATTTAAGATGATTTAGTTCATTATACCTTCAGAAAGAAATTTTTTTACCTGTAACTTTATTTTTGTGTTAATTGCTGTCCCATTCTAGCTATGTAACTTAGAGTGGGGAGAGTTCCAATACTCTCTACATTGTCTCCCAGAAATGTATGATAACACTCACCAATAAGATCATCAAAGAACAGCAACTATTTAAGAAAATGTCCTTTGTCTGCCTTGTAAATAATTTATAAGGATGCCTCTATAGATTTTTTTTCCTTAGAAAATGATTCACTTCATCTAAATATTTTAATTGATTGGCATAAATTTATTACAATAGGCTCTCACAATTTTATCTATTTACTCTATCTGAATCTTTCTTTTTTTCTGTTTTCTAAAGTTGTGTTTGTGTGTAAGCAATCAAACTTGCTAGTGGTTCTTTTATTTTTTCCCAAAATATTAACATTGGGTTTTACTAAACAGTAACTAAAATTTTCTATTCTACTTAAAAGTATCTTTGTTTGCCTTGAGTTTATTTTATAAAATAGATTCTCCTAAAATAACTCCTCTGTTAGCATTAAACACATATCAACTTTACATGTTTTTAAAATTTACACATTTTCTTGAATTAATCATATCACATATGTAATATTTCCATCATTGAATAATAGTATGAATTTTGATTCTCTTCTTGTCAAAGAGTTATTTCATATAGTGTATTTTGATTTAATGGTGAAAAAACTTTGGCTAACATTTCATATTCTAGAAAGGTATCCAGTAGAGACAGGCTTTTCTTTTTAAATTATCTGAGAATTCTTTTAAGATTTAATATATGGAAGCTTTTCATTTAATGTTTAAATGTAAATGTTTAAATTCAATATGAATGCTTAAAAACAATACAATTGCTGGGCTTGTAGATGTATGGTTCCATATACGTGTATTAGATCAAGATTTTAAACTATGTCACTCAAATACTCTACATTCTATTCTTTTTTTTAATTTAATTTAATTTTTTCAGTGTTCCGAGATTCACTGTTTATACAGCACACCCACTGCTCCATGTAATACGTTCCCTCCTTAATACCCACCACCAGGCTCACCCACCCCCACACCCCCTCCCTTCCAAAACCCTCAGTTTGTTTTATTGCTGTTGTTTATTCAATTTATTTTTTCTGAAAGAAGTAGGCTCAACTTCTTCATTTTTATAAAAGTTTTTATTGCTATAGTACATTATCTGTGTACTTGAGTGAAGGTCCATGAATATTATGATCATTCTAATACCCATCCCATCCAGAGATGGTGTTTACTTTTACTATAATAATTTATTATAATCTTCAAGATTTTTCTTTTAACACTGTCCTTTTTGCATGAATCTTTCTCACATTTCTCTTGTACCCTAAAATATTTTTTTACATTTCCTTTTTCTTAATCTTTTAGAGATGTGTGGTTTTCAGCCATTTCCAAGCTTGGTTCTCCTTTTCCTGTCTGTTTTCCGAGTTCCCATTTCATCTTTCCTTGGTTGTGTTGTCAAAATCTGTTAAAACACTGGTTTAGTTTTCTAATTCTGTAATGGTCACAGCACAGCAGGAGTAGACGTGGGAACCACAGATGTTGCAACTGTAATTAAAGAGGATTAAACAAGTTTTACCTGAAAAAAGTTTGTCATTTTGCAAAAGTGTATATATATATATATATATATATATATATATATATACACACATATATATATATATATTCAGGATATAGCAGAGATAAGAATTTACCAAAATATGTTTTTTTAACATCTAAATATTGCTAAAACTACCATTTTATTGTGGTTTTCACAACCTCTTGCTTTTTAAAATTACAGGTTAGCATATACAGCAAGCACACATTTTCAGCAATTTTGTTTTCTTCTTTTCACCTAGTTCCTGAAAAACTGCCTGGTAAACATAAGAGCTTTAAAAATAATAATCAATAAATAAATTACAAGGTTTAAAAATACTAAAGAATAGGGGAAAAGTTTAGGTAGTCTCTATGTATAGAGAAAAGTTCATATCAATGATATCCCTACCTGAACTACCTAATTTCTTCAAAGTGCATTTAATGCGATAATTGCAAATTGAAATAAACTAATATTACTCTACTATTTTCTCTATATTTATCATATAGACTAAGAAAAACAAACTTATCTGAAGAAAATCTGAAGAAAATTGATTTAATGTATGCCCTCTGCTTCTTTTTCCTATTATAAAAGACTTTCCCCGACAGAAAGAAAAGTTAAAAATGATGAAAAATTAATATCCTTTCGACAATGACAGTATATTTTTATTTCTATCATGTTCTTAAATGTTTTGATAAACTACAGCTTCCATAATATTGTGAGAGTTTGAGTGCCTCTTTAAACAAACTATAAATTTTATAGTATATAAAACTATAATAATTTTCTTCCTGAGCTTCCTATTTTTAGAATTTTAAATAAAACATATAATTCTAAAGTTATTACTGGTCTGATTTAATACTATTTGCCTTGATTTATATAACAAAACTCAATATGATGTTGAAGTATAGATTTTTTTAAAGGGCTCTACTGTGTTTTGCTTCAAAGTGTTCTTCTGTTCTCTCTGTACTAAGCCTTTCAGCTTAATGTTAAAGATCTTATTCTCTCTTGGACCCAATTTAATCAGGATTTTACCTATACTACCCCAAGAGAACCCTTTACCAAGGTCACCGTTGGTTTCCATATTATTAAATCCAACTATCAGTTCTCAGTTCTCATCTTACTGTCAATAGAATTTGACATAGGAAATCAGTCCTTCTATTTTTCTCCTGACCTAAAGAACTTATTTTTTTCTCTTGAATTAACCCATACTTCACTGTCTGCATCTTTTAGTCTTCTTACTTCTTCCTCTTTTACTCAACTTCCTCATGTTGGCAGGGTCCAGATTTAGGTATTGATTTCTCATCTTTTCTCAATCTATACTCACTGCCCTGGTGACTGACCTCATCCAGTCTAATGACGAAGGACCTCATTTTTATCTCTAGCATGAACTCACCCCTCAATCCAGTGTAATATATCCAATTATATGCTTAATATCTAATTTTATATATCTAAAGCTACTTCATGTGTAGCAGGTCAAAACTAAACTGATCTTCCTTAAACTTACTCCTTTGCAGTTGTAACTATTATCATCAATGTCAATGTTGTCATTTCATATGCCCAAGTCAAGAATTTTAAGAATCTTTTTGGACCAGTCTTTTTGTATCATCACCCGTGCAATCTATTAGAAATAAATTTCTGATAGCCGTATCTTCCAAACATATCCATAATTCGACCACTTTATTCTACCTACCCCAGTTGCTACCATTATGGTCCAAAACATCATGATATGTCACCGGGATTACTACAATAGTCTCATTATGGAACACTGATGTGTGTTCGCCCATGCACTCTCACTATCTCTGTTCCACAGCTAGACTTATTCCTTCAAAATCTAAATCTAATCATGCAACTCCTCTTTTAAAAATCCTGTTTATGTTGGAAAATCCTTATGATGGCCTGGGAAGTCTTATATGAACTCATCCCCTTGTTACCTCTCTAATTACCATTGTTCACTCAACTCATCACATTTGCCTCTTGACTGATCTTGGAAACATGCCTAGGGCATTAACATTCATTGGGCCTTTTGCCTAGTGCGTTCCTCCCTCAGACATCTTTATGGCGCAAAGATACAATTCAGCATTCTCAAAACAAGGCACTCTATTCAAAATCACAAAACATCCTCCTTTCCAATACTCCTAATGCCCCTTTGGCATTTATTTACTTCCATGTATTTATCTTATAAACATTTTAAAATGTGGTCTGCAACACTCAAGGGAGTCCTTAAGAACTTTATAGGTCATTGTAATACCAAGCTATATTCATAATAATGTGATGATACTATTTGCCTTTTTCACTGTGTCATCATTTGCATCAATGATACAAGAGCCACGGCAAGCAAAACCACTGGCATCTTGGCACAGATCAAGAGATGACACTACACTGTACTTGTAGATAGCAGGTCACATGTACTAGTAGTCGTTGTATTGTTCACCACCATGCACCTATAATTTTTTAAAGGTACTTTTATTTAAGAATGCTTTTGACAAAATTATAGCAATTATTAATTTAACTGTATCTGAATCCTAAAATACACACCATTTTAATAGTCCATATGATGAAATGTGTAATGTCTTAAAACACTTCTACTGTTTAAAATTTATGTCGACCTTTAGCACTTTAGCAATTACTTGTGATGCATACTGAATTAGGTATTTTTAATTTATTTATGTGTGTGTTTGTTTGTTTTTTATTATGTTAGTCACCATACAGCACATCATTAGTTTTTGATGTAGTGTTCCATGATCCATTGTTTCCATATAACACCCAGGGCTCCATACAATACATGCCCTCGTTAATAGCCATCACTAGGCTCACCCATCCCCCCCACCTCCTCCTTTCTGAAACCCTCAGTTTTTGCCCCCAGAGTTCATAGTCTCTCATGATTTGTCTCCCTCTCTGATTTCCCCCTCTTCATTTTTCCTTTTGAATTAGGTATTTTTTAATGACTATTTTTATTAGAAAGAATGAGTGACAAACAAACTGTTTATTCAGACTTGGGTATTTCCAGGTATTTCTTTAAAATGAAGAGTATGTGCCTATCACTTAAAGGGAACACCAGACAGAATTTCTTGCCTGTTGTATGGATCTCAGCCTATTAATAGTGATGTTCTTAGCTGGGAATGCCTAAGACACTCACCTGAGCCTGTATTTACTCAGAGAGAGCTCCACAAATACTCTCCAGCACTGCCCCCACCAGGGCCCTTGTGACTGCAGGACACACCTTAGCAAAATCATCAGGAATTTTGAAGAACAAGATTTAATACTTACCAGTGCTGGAGGGTACAGTACACCTGTAGTACACCTGAGGGCCACACAGCAAATTTGCAGGTAGACAGAGAGGGAGGGAGCACAGACCAGACTCTGCTTTTATCAGGGCTTAACGGTGAGGTACCTTGGATTTCATGGATTCACTTTCTATTGGCAAATTGAAACCATAAGTGTGGAAATGAGGGTCTGAGAAGGCAAGAGTGGGGTCACTCAACCAGTCAGTTATCAGTTGTTTTCCTATGGCAAAACAGCTGGCAATATGTTTTTTTGAGATGAATGTCTTTGAAACAGAAGTGACAATCACATGCTTATAACTAAAAAGCCTAACACTAGGTTTAATAATGCATTGCCAATAATACAATTCAAAAATTTTTAAAAGATTTTATTTATTTATTTATTTATTTATTTATTATTTTAGAGAGAGAAAGTGCATGCACACAAGTGGGGTCAGAAAGTGGAGGGAGGGAGAGGGAAAGAATCTCAAGCAGGCTCTGTGCTGAACACAGAACCTAAAACAGGGCTCCATCTCACAACCCTGAGATCATGACCTGATTCAAAACCAAGAATAGGATGCTTACCTGACTAAGAGACCCAGGTGCCCCAATACAATTGAAATTTTAAGCAAAAGTCAGAATTTTGGAAAACTTGTGTCACTGATTTAGTATTTAATGGCTTTTCTGATGAAATTGGTAGTGATTTTTTTATGTTGTGTAGTAAGTGTGTCAAAATAAGAAATAATTTGTATTTTCTTAATGGTCAGGACATGAAGTTACAAAATCATGCATGTTTGAAAGATCCATTCAAAGTGCAAGAACCACCAGTGGATTTTAATGTAAGAGAAAATGGGAATTCATTGATATGGTTTCAGATTCCTCACTGCAAGCAAACTCTAAGAAACTAATAGTTAATGAGTATTGGTGTCATATCAAAAACATATATCCAGTCATTTGAAAGATTGTCAAAATGCTCCTCTCTTCCAACTACATGATTTCTTGAGATGAACTTTTCTTCATTTCTTCAAGGAAAATTGTATGTCATAATAGATTGAGGGAACAACCAGATATATAAATCCAGTCAGTATTTAATCAGTCAGATATACAAAAAACTAGTCAGATTTGCAAAAAATGTGAAAATGCCATGTTTCTCATTGTTATTATATTTTGTATTTGGAAAATATAGGGTTTTTTTCCACTGAAAATATAGTTAACTTGTAATAGGCTATTTATTGATTTTTTTTTGAAGATTTTTAAATTTATTTGACAGAGAGAAACACAGTGAGAAAGGGAACACAAACAGAGGGAATGGGAGAAGGAGAAGCAGGCTTCCCACTGAGTAGGGAGCACGATGCAGGGCTCCAACCCAGAACCCCGGGATCATGACCTGAGCTGAAGGCAGACACTTAATGACTGAGCCACCCAAGTGCTCCTATTTATTGATATTTTTAAACAAATACATATTCTGAAAGTCTGTTCTAATATCTAATATGGTAAATATCAATCAATATCATCAGCAGGCAAAAGTTTTTTGTGATCTGTAATTATTTATGAGTGTACAAAAATTTTGAGTCTAAAATATTTGAGAATAATTCTTCTGATGTATTACTATTCATTTGTATATTATGCTTAGTGTATCATCACCTATATCAATTATGTATTGCTATATGACAAACCATTCAAAATCTTAGGGCCTTAATCAGCAACTTTCTAGGCTCTGCATCAGCAGGGTATTTCTGCTGGGTGATCTGAGCAAGGTCAATCATGTATATGGAGCCTGTGTTTGAGGGTTAGCTGGCATTAGAAAATAAATTTTTAAAATGAAAGAAATTTCTGACATTCTGCTTGCCAATGTATCTCCATTGCATAGGAGAATACCCTTTTTATAATAGATGGTCATACATATTTGCAAAACAAATAAAATGCAAGAGGTGTTTATCTGATAGAAATTCAGTGTCTATCACTGTTTCCTTGGACATTGAAAGGCATTAGCATTTGTTGGATAAAGATTCTTAATATAATTTAAGTTCTTTGAAAATCAAACTAAATTGGCACCTCCTAATCCCTCAACAAATATTTGTTGTATTAATAAACAGATCTCTTCAATGAATAAAAATAAAAATATTTAAAGAAATAGAAAAATTGTTGAGATTTAAAAAATTAATTGCTTATTTCTATGCCTACTTGATGTTAGTTAATACTTCTGAGAAGGGCAATTACATAGACAAATTTCTTACAGAAGAAAATAATAAAACTAATTATGGATTATATAGAACAAAAACAGGAATATGAAAAGGAAGATTCATGTTAATGCTTACTTAAACTTGCTATCTTGCTTTTTTATTTGTTCAGTTTGCTCTTTTATTCCCTATCATTTTGTATAAACCAAGGAGATAATAGTAATGCTGAGGATTCTCAAAGAAAAATTAAATCATGAATTTTTAATTGCACCATTATTCATAATTTTAGAAAATGCAAATAACAAAAATCTTTGCAGAACAAAATCAGTAAATCAAATGATGTTATTAAAATAATAATTATGAGATTATAATATTTTTAAAAGTAGAGTATAAAATATCAAATTGAAATTATATGAAATGTACAAAAATAAATTTCTGATCAGATATATTATTGTCACTTCTGAATGTGCATTGGCTTTTGCAGCTCTTCTTTCCTCAAATGCTGTCTGAAAATAATATTTACAACACAGATTTTCATCTTCACCTAAAAAAAGTATGCTTAATAATTCTAAGTGAAGCAGAGAAAGTATATATTCCCTTTATTATAGAAAATACCCATAAACAATATTTTCCATATCATCATGCATGCCTCAGGACCAGTAGAAATACAGACATAATTTTTTGAAGATCATAATTACAAAACATTCTTCTTGCCTAAGGTTTCACAGTGGACAATGATAAAATATGCTTGGTCTACTGGCCCCTAGGTTAGATCTTGCCACTTGTCAGGTGCAGACAAAATCTTCAGAGATCCACAAATGATGTGGATTTTTTTAAGAAGTATTCTCAGCTGAAATATAATGGTTATAACTGCACTTGGTTCTTTAGTTTGACTAAAATATCTGCCATAGAGAAGAGCAATGAAATTGACCTTTCTGGGGCTTTTGGATAGGTTCTGTATTTAAAAAAAAAAAAAAAAAAAATATATATATATATATATATATATATAGTTCAGGCCTTAAATTTATGGTTAAAAGCTTGAAAATGTGTAGGTTAACAATTACAATTTACATTTATAAGCTGAGCTATTCAATCAAATAGGTAATATTAGCATGTTCCAATCAATATGAATAAAATGCAGAATTAAAAATCATACATAGTCTCTAAATCAGAGAAAGTCATCTCAGTCATAATTGTGTTCTTTTGATACCTGCTAGTTGTCTAACATGAGCAATTTTGTACAACATTATAGGAAAAGAATCAGAAGATTATTGACTCTCCTAGAGAAAAACAGCAGGAATCTTATCTAAGCTATTTGTGATAGTTCCATTTTCTTGAAATTTTGCTCTTTCAGGAAAAGAATACTTTCCCAATCTCACATTAATTTTTTGCAAGCCATTTTAGCAATAATAAGCATAGATCATTTTTATACATTATTTTTCAGGCTGCAATACTTTATACTGCTATTAACAGAACCAGGGAAAATAAAATAGCATAAGATTACTGTTGTTTTACCTAGAGGATGCTTCTGAACACAGAAAAAAAAAAACCTACTATGCTAAAAGAATTTTAAAGTAATAAAAAGAGAATATATGAACTAGTCAGAAAGCCATTTATAATTTTTAGAAATAAGTAAGTCAAGATTAAGGAAAAATACTTTACAATGTGGTTTATATGTTTTTAATAAATGTGTACAGTTCTAAAATATTTTTTGTTGGTGTATCTGCACAACATGCATATGCATACATATGTGTACACACACATACTACATATTCTTCTCTATAATATAGAAGTTAGAAAGCTAAATATTAAACTCAGTAACAATTGCAATAGAAAAATAAATTAAAAAATAAAATGTGTGATTTTATATCTTCCATGTATTTCATGACATTTCTTTATGTTACAACAGTGAATAGAGGAAGTTCATGTAATTTCTACTATAATAAATTCCATAGGTCTAAAACATGTCTTGTGATTTTTTTTTTAAACTTTGCTTTTGATCATGCTTTTCTCTTCAACTATCCTACATAGCACAATTTTATCTCCTTGAAGCCTTCTTTGATCAACCTAGAGAACAGTAATCTCTTCCATCAATGAGCAACTATTAGACTTTTAGTCACCCTCATTTATTTCTATGTATAATACCGATAATGACAGTTTTGTATATTTGTACTGCTTTTGTATTCACTTATTCATTCATTTGATAATGTCTGCCACATCCTGGTTACTGTTGTAGACACTGAGGATAAAACTTGAACCAAGTGAAGACCCTAGACTCAAGTGAAGTGAAAATCCTAGACAAGGACTTTTCTTTGTACTTTAGACAAACTATAAAAGAGTAACTCTTAGTGTCAGCCTGTAACTGGAAAGCAAGTAACGTGTGAGTGAGTAAAGGTGCTATTTTCTATTGTGTGGCCTAGGAAAACCTTTCTGATCAGATGCCTATTTCATCTGCTTTATGGTATAGTTACATACTGGTACATAGTGTCTGTGATGTATTTCTTCATACAAACTCTAGAATTCCTAAGAATTACTGGAAATGCCTATAGCCATTGATTCCCATTTACAACAATTTCCTTCCATTAAAAGGAAACTTCACTTCTGGTTTCTCTTCATTGCTTACTCAACCTCCCATACTAACACATATTCATTTTAGGATCATGATCCTGCTCAAGCAGAGGTCTATTTTTTCCTATCCTCTTTTTCTTGGGAGCCAGCTTCTACAAACAACATGCACTCTATTATACTCAGCAATGTGGTGAAGACCCAGTCCCTGTACGAGAAGACATAGAATAGTTCTACATTGTTATGGACTGAGAGGCTCTGTCTATATTATGGATCTGTCATTAGGAAGAGCACTAGCCAAAGATACAAGCCACCATCTTAAATGATTACTTCATCATTCATAAATGCTATATTTTTCTCTCAACTACTTAACTCACTTCTTTTATTTTTTAATTCATTTGGAATCCAAGGAAGAAGGAGGTGGGTGTTATGTAGATAGAACAAGTCTAGAAAAAAGTCTAGGGAAAAAAAAAAAACAAGTCTAGAAAAAAAAAGTCTAGAGAAAAGGAAACAAGGAAGAAATTCAAGAGTACATCTTCTCAAGGAAGTAAGATAACAATAGTTAATTTGACAAAGAGAGAATTAGGCACTAGATTTAATCTCTCTAAAAGGCTGAGTAAAATGAATAGATTAAAAATAAAAAGTATGTACCTTTGGATTTAGCAACATGGAGTTCTTCTATAACCATGCAAATGATAATCTCCATAGTATGGAGAAGGGGGAAGCTATATTGGAGTGAGATGAAGAATGAAAGAGGGGCTGTCAGCAAATGCTAACTACATGCATGGGTGTATGATGGTGGTGTAGATGCTGAAGACTTGTGAAATCAAGGAAGAATTTTCCTTTTAAACAAATTTTAGATTCACTGTATGCTAAAGAGATTAAAGAGAATGACCTCGGTGATGTATGAGGAAAGGGATCAAGGAAGAATTGGTATTTACTGGAAGACATAGTTTACCCATGGAAGAAGATGGTTTCAATAACACATTGGAAAGATGAAAAAGTTCCTCTCTGTCTAATCTAATTTTATAAAATATGAACTGGGGATATGAGTTGGAAGGGGGAGTAAAAGAAGAGAGGTGGAATTAGAAATCTGGACATATTAGGAGATGTGTGTAATACCCCTTTTTGAAAATGGGGAAACAATCTTCAAAGAGCTGATCAGAAAAAGTGGAATTATTAGGTGTTGTGGAGGACTTATTTGAGTTCGCAGTGCATTTAATATAACACTGCTCTCATATATCTATGATATTTGCCCAAAATTCTCAATTACAATGAAGCCAACTTAAAAGCCTGTCTTTCCGGACTTGTATCCTCTGTGTTTTGCTCTACCCCTTCTTTGTTATTGTCTCATCTTATCCTACCCCCTCTTTATATTCTCCATTATACAATCATTTCTTACAGAAATAGCCTTATTACCAATGACATCATTTAATTAGCTACTATATGTGAAAATATTTAGCAGTCTTTCCAACATACAACAGTGTAATTCCAGTTAAGGTTTTGTTTTGTTTTGTTTTGTTTTTGTTTTGTTTTGTTTTGTTTTTCTTTCTGGAGATCTAATTCCCTTTAGGTGAATGGTTTTAGCAAAATATTCACCTAATTAATAGTGAATTCTTAATCAAATGTTATGCTAATTCTTAAATACTACATAGAGACAGCTGCTAATCAATTACATAGAAATTTATTTAGACAGACACCTGCCATATTTCCAATAAAAGCTAAGCACTTAATTAAAGCTATGTGATGTTTTAGTAAATGCTTTCTTTAAAATTCTAAACCACTGAATTAAAAGCCTTTTACTAAATTAATAATAGCTCATTGAATGCAATGTAAGACCTCATAAAGTCCTTTAGCATAGTGTTAAAATTGAGAGGTAAAAGACCTAACACTAGAGGAAAGGGAAAAACAAACACATTTACATTGTATTTCATTTCTTCGGGAAATTTTGCTAAATGAAAATGAGCTATATATGATTACTGTCCCCACGATCCATATTCGATGTTAATTAAACAAGTATACTTGCAGACTTTGTGTGTGAAAAGTTGTGGCAGAAACTGCTACATTTTCACCAGTATTAATTATTTTCTTCTTTCTCTTAAAATAGTACCTGTCAAATTTAATCTGAGCATATAGCTACCGAGAAAACATTTCTTTTCCAGGATCCTGCAGCTCAAGTTGGTATATGATTAACATTTTAGGTCAGTAAGAAGTGAGAGGGAATGAAAGATGATACTCCTCCATTACAACTAAAAAGAAATCTCCATTCCAAACTTTGTAGCTGTTCAATGAACATATTTCCATTTCTTCCCAATGTACAGCTAGACTATATTTCCCAAACTCTCTTTCAGTAAAGTTTTCCATGTGCTACATTTTAAAGAATAGAATGTTCTGTTAATGATTTGTGCCCCTTCTTCTGCTCCCTTAACACCTCCCAAATTTCTACTTCATGGTCTTTCCCCTTCCACCAGATAGAAGAAGACAAGTGTGATAAAATGGAATTTGCTTGTTGGCAATAAAGAGATCACAAGAAACAGGCCTGGATCCTTGAAGCACCTCTTAGAAGAGATCCACCCACTGGGCAGGAACACCTGTTTAGGACTTCATGTGCATAAGAAATAAACCTCAAATGATAAATTCACTGAGATCTTGGGCCTTTGGAGATGTAAACAGTATCTTCACTAATGGTTCCATGGACTCCCTTTCTTACTTCCTGGGCTGAAATATATGTGAGTACTAGTGAGCCAATCTCCAACACCTTTAGAATGACAGCTACTAGGTCCCTAGGACAGAGTCCTCTATAACTATGACACATGGAGAGATCCTAATTACCCTCTTACATCTGGACACTTATTTGAAGGAAAAACAAGTATCTATGGTCTTTGAGCCACCATATAATGGAAACTTTTTGCCCTAACTTTTTAGTTTACACTATAGATCAGCAGTACTTATGACTTAGCTTGCATCAACATCACAGGTAGGGTTTCTCAAAACATAGATTGCTGTTAAACAGATGTCAACACCCATGATGAAACAAGTATAAAAATAACATTGTAGAATATAGAGATTGCCTGTGTGACATTAGTTTATCCTAATTATTAAAGTGTATTTATGCATAAGAAATGAGGTAAAAAATTTAAAAGCTAAACCTTAAAATATGGTTGTGACACTAAGGATGTTACACTTAAATTACTCTGATGAAACAGGGCTGTGCCCTATTGTTGAAATATACTCTACCCTGAAAATAGCATGCCTTCCCTTTACCTCAATGATTCAAGTATAAAACCGTGAGCTTTTGAGTATAAGTAAATTTCATTAGATATGATAATGATATGAGAATCATGGCTTCTTTATATTTGACTATAATTACCTTCATTTCATTCCTTGGGCACCTTTATTTGCTTTAAAAGACTTGGATTTTAAGGAAGTCTTAGAGGCCAAGTATACATGCCTAGTCATCTCAATGAAAACAAAGCCAGGTACATGACCTACTGAAAATAGGTGTAGATGAATATATGGAATAGAAAAAGTGTTGATCTAGAACAAAAAGAACCAGGACCTTATCCTTGACCTTGGCATTAATGGAAAAGTTGTTCATGTAGGGGATTTTTTCCACTTCATTTATAAAATGACAATAATATTTCTTATCGTGACGATCTCATCAAGTTTTCATTAAGTAGGTAGAAATGTCTTCTAAACCGCTATGCAAATGTGTTTATTTGGATGGCCATATTCATAATTTAAATATAGATTAAGCCAAATAAGCACATGTTTCCTTTTATTAGGCATACTCTGGCCATTAGTTTATTTTTGAACATTATCTATTTACTTAGAATAAGAAGCAAGCTAATTAGAAGTTACTTAATGTGTATTTGTATGTGTGCACATTGACTCTCTTATTATACTTCTCTTTGCCCATAAAGTAAGGAAAATACTGTTTGTAAACATGACAAATCTAAGTATCCAAATGAAAACACTTACTCCAAAAGGAAAATTTGCTTTATAGACAAATTAAAAACCAGCTGTGCTAGACTTTATGGAAAACATTATACAGCAACTGATTTGCTCACAAATGAATCATTTTAGTGAATGCAACACAAAATGCTGCAGGTGGCATTTATTTTGACAAACTAGTTTTATTAAGGTGGTTGAATTTTTAAAAAAATTAAGCTTCCTCTGTAAGAGAATTTAGATCCTCTAAAATGCTATCTTTTCAACTTCAAAAAGAAGAGTTCTTCCTGCTATAATTTAGTTTCTTAGATTTTCTATTGCATTAATACAGAGATATCACAGAGATAATACAGAATAATGATAATTTAGAGAAGAGTTCTAAATACAAAGTGGAAAATCCACAAATAGGAATCCTATTGACAACAAGCTATCCTTATGTAAGATAGATAATTAATAGATAGATTGATAGATAGACAGACAATAGATAGATAGATATATGATAGATAATAGACATTCAACAGTATTCATTGAGCTCCAGTGATGAAGAAGGCACTATTCAAACTGCTAAAAAATTCATTACTAAATAATTCAGAAATCCATAGAGTTCACAATCTAACAATGAAAAAACATATTATCAACAAATTGTGTTACTGATATTTAATTATAATTTTAACAATTTCAATTATATATTTCCCAAAGTAGTCCAAATTAGTGTATTGCAATTGGATTCAACTTAAAAGTACGTGTTTTTAATTGTGTGTCATACATGACTTTAGAAGTTTTGAGATATAGTGGTAAGTTTAAAAAAATTAAATCTCTGCTCTAATAGAATTCAAATTTTCATGAGACACAGACAACACTAAAAATTTATAAGTTTATAGAATTCTACTAGGTGATTAGTGCTGGGAAAGAAAATAAATCAGGTAGGAGAATAAGGATGTCATAATTTTCAATGGTACAGTTAAAGAATTACTTTCTAGGTTGTGCCAACTTCAGGGAGTGGACTGTGGAAGAATATATTTCTAGGCAGTTGGATCAAGAAGAAAGGCCATGAGGCAGAAGTATGTTCAAATCAACAACAAGATTATTAAGATGCAGAGGAATAATCAAGGGGAAGGTGAAAGGAAGGTAAAGGTAGGAATGTGTTACAGATGGAATGTCCTTGTTCCCCCCAAATCCATATCATGAAGTCCTAATCTTCAATGTGATGATATTTGGAGTTGGAGGTCTTTGGGAAATAGTGTTAGATGAGGTCATGAGTATGGTAAAATCAGGAGTCTGACATAAGACATGCTAATTCTAGATGATGAACATCTAATTTGAGATTTTGTATTAAGCAATTTGATAAGCAAGTCTGTAATTTGGGGGGAAATTATTTTCTCAAGTGATACATTTGGATTCATCAATATGATGGTGTGCCAAGGAAGTGAGCTGAGAAGAGGGAACGAAGCTTCCACTATTTAGAAGCTAGGAAAATAAAAAGACAAAAAAAGAGGAAGAAGAAAAAGGAGGAGGAAGAGGAGGAGGAAGGGCAGAGGGGGAGAGAGGAAAAGAGGGAGGGGGAAGGAAAGAAAGGAGAAGGGGAGGAGGAAGAGGAAGAAGAAAAAGAATGGCCAGTGAGTTAGAAAGGGTAACATGGTATCCTGTAAGCCAATTATGAAGGTTTTTTTTTAATTGTTTGCTTTTATTTTTTCCCCTGAAAAGAGAGTAACCCAATTCTTTAAATGCTGCAGACAAGTAAAATAAAATGAAAATCAAATATTGATTGACAATTTGATTGAGCAACTTGGGTATCATTATTGATCTTCATTAGAGCAAGTTTTGAAGAGCAATAGAGGACTAAGACTGACTAGATTTGGATAAGAAGACAATGTTAGGAGGGTTCTAATTCTGGCATGGCAGCCTGAGAAGTCCTATGGATCCACACTCCAGGGAAACTGGTAAACACAGTAAAAACACTTTTTAAAAAACCATTTGAACTCTGTAGTAGGCATTTTGTTCCTGTGGTGTCAGAGTCCTGGGGTTATCAGTACCCAGACTTGCTGCAATATATATCAAAAATGTCTAATTTCCAATAAAAACTTGAGGTATGGAGGAGGAGTCAAGATGGCCGAGAAGTAGCAGGCTGAGACTATTTCAGGTAGCGGGAGATCAGCTAGATAGCTTATCTAAAGATTGCAAACACCTACAAATCCAACGGGAGATCAAACAGAAGAAGAACAGCAATTCTAGAAACAGAAAATCAACCACTTTCTGAAAGGTAGGACTGGCAGAGAAGTGAATCCAAAGCGATGGGAAGATAGACCATTGGGGGGAGGGGCCGGGTCCCGGCTCCCGGCAAGCGGCGGAGCAACGGAGCACAAAATCAGGACTTTTAAAAGTCTGTTCCACTGAGGGACATCGCTCCAGAGGCTTAACCGGGGTGAAGCCCACGCGGGGTCAGCGTGGCCTCAGGTCACGCAGAGACACAGAAGGATCAGGGGTGTGTGAGTGTCGCAGAGCTTTCAGGTATTAGAACTGGGAAGCCGGTTACAGAGACAGAGCCGAGGAGTGAGCTCTCAGCTCGGGGTTACCTTGAACCGGTCGCAAGCTCAGTCAGCTCGGAGCGTGCTGGAGGCCAGGGTGACGGGAGTAATTGGGCACTGTTCTCTGAGGGCGCACTGAGGAGTGGGGCCCCGGGCTCTCGGCTCCTCCGGGCCGGAGACTGGGAGGCCTCCATCTTCATTCCCGTCCTCCGGAACTCTACGGAAAGCGCTCAGGGAACAAAAGCTCCTGAAAGCAAACCCGAGCGGATTACTCAGCCCGGCCCCTGGTAAGGGCGGTGCAACTCCGCCTGGGGCAAAGACACTTGAGAATCACTACAACAGGCCCCTCCCCCAGAAGATCAACAAGAAATCCAGCCAGGACCAAGTTCACCTACCAAGGAGTGCAGTTTCAATACCAAGGAGAACAGCAGAATTCCAGAGGAGGAGAAAGCAAAGCACGGAACTCATGGCTTTCTCCCCATGATTCTTTAGCCTTGCAGTTAATTTAATTTTTTTTTTCTTTTTCAATTTTTTTTCTCTTCTTCTGCTGAAATTTTTTTTTAACTTTTACCCTTTTCTTTTTTAACGTTTTTTAACTAGTTTATCTAATATATATATATATATATATTTTTCTTTTTATATTTTTTCTTTATTCGTTTTCTTCTTTTAATTGTTTCATTTTTTTTTTCTTTCTGAACCTCTTTTTATCCCCTTTCTCCCCCCTCACGATTTGGGATCTCTTCTGATTTGGTTAAAGCATATTTTCCTGGGGTTGTTGCCACCCTTTTAGTATTTTACTTGCTCCTTCATATACTCTTATCTGGACAAAATGACAAGGAGGAAAAATTCACCACAAAAAAAAAGAACAAGAGGCAGTACCAAAGGATAGGGACCTAATCAATACAGACATCGGTAATATGTCAGATCTAGAGTTCAGAATGACGATTCTCAAGGTTCTAGCTGGGCTCGAAAAAGGCATGGAAGATATTAGAGAAACCCTCTTGGGAGATATAAAAGCCCTTTCTGGAGAAATAAAAGAAGTAAAATCTAACCAAGTTGAAATCAAAAAAGCTCTTAATGAGGTGCAATCAAAAATGGAGGCTCTCATTGCTAGGATAAATGAGGCAGAAGAAAGAATTAGCGATACAGAAGACCAAATGACAGAGAATAAAGAAGCTGAGCAAAAGAGGGACAAACAGCTACTGGACCACGAGGGGAGAATACGAGAGATAAGTGACACCAAAAGACGAAACAACATTAGAATAATTGGGATTCCAGAAGAAGAAAAAAGAGAGAGGGAAGCAGAAGGTATATTGGAGAGAATTATTGGAGAGAATTTCCCCAATATGGCAAAGGGAACAAGCATCAAAATCCAGGAGGTTCAGAGAACCTCCCTCAAATCAATAAGAATAGGTCCACACCCCGTCACCTAATAGTAAAATTTACAAATCTTAGTGAGAAAGAGAAAATCCTGAAAGCAGCCCAGGAAAAGAAGTCTGTAAGATACAACAGTAAAAATATTAGATTGGCAGCGGACTTATCTACAGAGACCTGGCAGGCCAGAAAGAGCTGGCATGATATATTCAGAGCACTAAATGAGAAAAACATGCAGCCAAGAATACTATATTCAGCTAGACTATATTGAAAATAGGAGAGATTAAAAGCTTCCAGGACAAACAAAAACTGAAAGAATTTGCAAACACCAAACCAGCTCTACAGGAAACATTGAAAGGGGTCCTCTAAGCAAAGACCCTAAAAGTAGTAGATCAGAAAGGAACAGAGACAATATACAATAACAGTCACTTTACAGGCAATACAATGGCACTAAATTCATATCTCTCAATAGTTACCTTGAATGTTAATGGGCTAAATGCCCCAATCAAAAGACACAGGGTATCAGAATGGATAAAAAACAAAACCCATCTATATGTTGCCTACAAGAAACTCATTTTAAACCCGAAGACACCTCCAGATTTAAAGTGAGGGGGTGGAAAAGAATTTACCATGCTAATGAACATCAGAAGAAAGCAGGAGTGGCAATCCTTAGATCAATTAGATTTTAAGCCAAAGACCATAATAAGAGATGAGGAAGGACACCTTATCATACTCAAAGGATCTGTCCAACAAGAAGATCTAACAATTGTAAATATCTATGCCCCTAACGTGGGAGCAGCCAACTATATAAACCAATTAATAACAAAATCAAAGAAACACACCAACAATAATACAATAATAGTAGGGGACTTTAACACTCCCCTCACTGAAATGGACAGATCATGCAAGCAAAAGATCAACAAGGAAAGAAAGGCTTTAAATGACACACTGGACCAGATGGACATCACAGATCTATTCAGAACATTTCATCCCAAAGCAACAGAATACACATTCTTCTCTAGTGCACATGGAACATTCTCCAGAATAGATTACATCCTGGGTCCTAAATCAGGTCTCAACCGGTATCAAAAGATTGGGATCATTCCCTGAATATTTTCAGAACACAATGCTCTGAAGCTAGAACTCAATCACAAGAGGAAATTTGGAAAGAACCCCAATACATGGAGACTAAACAGCATCCTTCTAAAGAATGAATGGGTCAACCAGGAAATTAAAGAAGAATTGAAAAAATTCATGGAAACAAATGAAAATGAAAACACAACGGTTCAAAATCTGTGGGACACAACAAAGGCAGTCCTGAGAGGAAAATATATAACGGTACAAACCTTTCTCAAGAAACAAGAAAGGTCTCAAGTACACAACCTAACCCTACACCTAAGGGAGCTGGAGAAAGAACAAGAAAGAAACCCTAAACCCAGCAGGAGAAGAGAAATCATAAAGATCAGAGCAGAAATCAATGAAATAGAAACCAAAAAAAATAGAACAAATCAATGAAACTAGGAGCTGGTTCTTTGAAAGAACTAATAACATTGATAAACCCCTGGCCAGACTTATCAAAAAGAAAAGAGAAAGGACCCAAATAAAATCATGAATGAAAGAGGAGAGATCACAACTAACACCAAAGAAATACAGACAATTATAAGAACATACTATGAGCAACTCTACACCAACAAATTTGACAATCTGGAAGAAACAGGTGCATTCCTAGAGACATATAACTACCACAACTGAACCAGGAAGAAATAGAAAGCCTGAACAGACCCATAACCAGTAAAGAGATTGAAACAGTCATCAAAAGCCTCCAAACAAACAAAAGCCCAGGGCCAGACGGCTTCCCAGGGGAATTCTACCAAACATTTAAAGAAGAACTAATTCCTATTCTCCTGAAACTGTTCCAAAAAATAGAAATGGAAGGAAAACTTCCAAACTCATTTTATGAGGCCAGCATCACCTTGATCCCCAAACCAGACAAGGATCCCATCAAAAAAGAGAACTACAGACCAATATCCTTGATGAACACAGATGCAAAAATCCTCACCAAAATTCTCACAAAATTCTCACTAGCCAATAGGATTCAACAGTACATTAAAAGGATTATTCACCACGACCAAGTGGGATTTATTCCAGGGCTGCTAGGTTGGTTCAACATCCGCAAATCAATCAATGTGATACAACACATTAATAAAAGAAAGAACAAGAACCATATGATACTCTTAATAGATGCTGAAAAAGCATTTGACAAAGTACAACATCCCTTCCTGATCAAAACTCTTCAAAGTGTAGGGATAGAGGGCACATACCTCAATATTATCAAAGCCATCTATGAAAAACCCACCACAAATATCATTCTCAATGGAGAAAAAATGAAAGCTTTTCCGCTAACGTCAGGAACATGGCAGGGATGTCCATTATCACCACTGCTATTCAACATAGTACTAGAAGTCCTAACCTCAGCAATCAGACAACAAAAGGAAATTAAAGGCATCCATATCAGCAAAGAAGAAGTCAAACTATCACTCTTCGCAGATGATATGAGACTATATGTGGAAAACCCAAAAGACTCCACTCCAAAACTGCTTGAACTTGTACAGGAATTCAGTAAAGTGTTAGGATATGAAATCAATGCACAGGAATTAGTTGCATTTCTCTACACCAACAACAAGACAGAAGAAAGAGAAATTAAGGAGTCAATCCCATTTACAATTGCAACCAAAACTATAAGATACCTAGGAATAAACCTAACCAAAGAGGCTAAGAATCTATACAGAAAACTATACAGTACTCATGAAAGAAATTGAGGAAGACACAAAGAAATGGAAAAATGTTTCATGCTCCTGGATTGGAAGAATAAATATTGTGAAAATGTCTATACTACCTAAAGCAATCTACACATTTAATGCAATTCCTATCAAAGTACCATCATTTTTTTCAAGGAAATGGAACAAATAATCCTAAAATTTATATGGAACCAGAAAAGACCTTGAATAGCCAAAGGAATATTGAAAAAGAAAGCCAAAGTTGGTGGCATCACAATTCCAGACTTCAAGCTCTATTACAAAGCTGTCATCATCAAGACAGCATGGTACTGGCACAAAAACAGACACATAGATCAATGGAACAGAATAGAGAGCCCAGAAATAGACCCTCAACTCTATGGTCAACTCATCTTTGACAGAGCAGGAAAGAATGTCCAATGGAAAAAAGACAGCCTCTTCAATAAATGGTGTTGGGAAAATTGGACAGCCACATGCAGAAAAATGAAATTGGATCATTTCGTTACACCACACAGGAAAATAGACTCAAAATGGATGAAGGACCTCAATGTGAGAAAGGAATCCATCAGAATCCTTGAGGAGAACACAGGCAGCAACCTCTTCGACCTCAGCCGCAGCAACTTCTTCCTAGGAACATCGCCAAAGGCAAGGGAAGCAAGGACAAATATGAACTATTGGGACTTCATCAAGATCAAAAGCTTTTGCACAGCAAAGGAAACAGTTAACAAAACCAAAAGACCACTGACAGAATGGGAGAAGATATTTGCAAATGACATATCAGATAAAGGGCTAGTGTCCAAAATCTGTAAAGAACTTAGCAAACTCCACACTCAAAGAACAAATAATCCAATCAAGAAATGGGCAGAGGACATGAACAGACATTTCTGCAAAGAAAACATCCAGATGGCCAACAGACACATGAAAAAGTGCTCCTTATCACTCGGCATCAAGGAAATACAAATCAAAACCACAATGAGATATCACCTCACACCAGTCAGAATGGCTAAAATTAACAAGTCAGGAAATGACAGATGCTGGCGAGGATGCGGAGAAAGGGGAACCCTCCTACACTGTTGGTGGGAATGCAAGCTGGTGCAACCACTCTGGAAAACAGCATGGAAGTTCCTCAAAATGTTGAAAATAGAACTACCTTATGACCCAGCAATTGCACTACTGGGTATTTACCCTAAAGATACAAATGTAGTGATCCGAAGGGGCACGTGCACCCTAATGTTTATAGCAACAATGTCTACAATAGCCAAACTATGGAAAGAATCTAGATGTCCATCAACAGATGAATGGATAAAGAAGATGTGGTATATATACACAATGGAATACTATGCAGCCATCAAAAGAAATGAAATCTTGCCATTTCTGATGACGTGGATGGAACTAGAGGGTATCATGCTTAGCGAAATAAGTCAATTGGAGAAAGACAATTATCATATGATCTCCCTGATATGAGGGAGAGGAGATGCAACATGGGGGGTTAAAGGGGTAGGAGGAGAGTAAATGAAATAAGATGGGATCGGGAGGGAGACAAACCATAAGTGACTCTTAATCTCACAAAACAAACTGAGGGTTGCTGGGGGGAGGGGGGTTGGGGGGTGGATTATGGACATTGGGGAGGGTATGTGCTATGGTGAGTGCTGTGAAATGTGTAAACCTGGCGATTCATAGACATGTACCCCTGGGGATAAAAATATATTATATGTTTAAAAAAAAATAAAATTTGTAAAATTAAAAAAAAAAAACTTGAGGTATGTAAAAAAAAAAAGTGAAGTATGACATATACATAAGGGAAAAAGCATGCAATATAAACTACCTATGAAAGCAAACAGATGTCAAATTAAACAAAGACTTCAAATTAGCCACTATAAATATGCTCAAAAAATTATTGGAAACCATGATTAAAAAAAAAAAAAAACCTAAATTAAGGGATGATGATAATGTCACATCAAATAGGAATAACAATTAAGAGAAAATTTATTTTTTAAAAGAACAAAATGGAAATTCTGACTTGAAAAGTACAGTGATTGAAAGGAGAAACTCACTAGTTGGCCCCAACAGTAGACTTGAGCTTGCAGAAGAAAGAGTTGGTAAATTTGACCATGTAAAGATAGACATGATATGATCTAAATAACAGAGAGAAAAAGAATAAAGAAAACATGGACTGAGACTCAAGATACTTGGCTCTCTGATATATGTAAGAGTACCAGAAGGAAAGGAGAGGAAAGAGCAGATAAAAAAATTCAAACAAATAATGGCTTAAAATTTCCTAAATCCATCAAAAACCATGAATCTTCACATTCTGGAATTTTGATGAACTCTGACTGAAATAAATACAAAGAGACCTGAGATGTCAAAAGTCCAAATGCAGCAATCCCTTGCATTCAAAATAATGAGATTGGGGTATCCAAGGTGCTAGAGAAATCCATGTGTAGAGAAAGGTCCATGTGTAGTATTCAGTAGCATAGCAATTGGATGTTCATCCATAGGGTCGTGTGGTGGGGTATATATCCAGAAGCTGGTGAACTTCAGTGTGACAGCAACTACCTGGTATAGGCATACCAGTGAACTGGGTAAGGTGGAAGTCACATAGGCTACTCTGTGGGGCAGAGACAAGACAGGTTGGATTCCCACTCATTCCTTCTCCCATATCTGGGCTCAAAGATTGGAAGATGCTCAGAAGCGGCAGGAACTTTTCTTAATCAACTGTAATGTAGACAGTCTGTCCCTTAACATGAAAAAGCTAAAACTGTAAAACTTTTAGAATAAAACATAGGGATAAATCTTTGGGACCTTAGATTTGGCAACTGATTCTTAAAAATAACACCAAAAGTATGAGCAATAAAAGAAAAAAATTAAAAACAGGACCTCATCAAAATGAAAGCACTCAGGTTTCAGAGGAAATTATTAACCAAAATAAAAAAGCAACCAATAAAATGAGCAAAAATATTTGCAAGTAATATCTCTGAGAAGGTACTTCTGCCTAGAATATATAAAGAACACTTCCAGCTCAATAATAAAAACACAACCAAATTTAGAAATGGAGGGCCAGTGTATACAACTTTTTTTTTTAGTGTATACAATTCTTAAAAAAAAAAAAAAAGAAAGAAAGAAAAGAAAAAAAATATATATAAATGGCCAATAAACACATGAAAAATGCTTAATATCATTAGTAGTTGTGGTCATTATTTCTTTATGGAACTGGAATTTTTTGGTCCTAAATGAGTTCCCATTCTTTTTTAAAACCTGGGATTTGGTTATTTTATTTAGGTTATTTTTATAAATTTTGATCAGTCTTTTGGGTATCCAGTTTCAAAACTGAGTAAAATTGTATAAATTCGGGGGAGGAGTCAAGATGGCGGAGAAGTAGCAGGCTGAGACTACTTCAGGTAGCAGGAGATCAGCTAGATAGCTTATCTAACGATTGCAAACACCTACAATCCAACGGGAGATCGAAGAGAAGAAGAACAGCAATTCTAGAAACAGAAAATCAACCACTTTCTGAAAGGTAGGACTGGCGGAGAAGTGAATCCAAAGCGACGGGAAGATAGACCGCGGGGGGAGGGGCCGGCTCCCGGCAAGCGGCGGAGCAACGGAGCACAAAATCAGGACTTTTAAAAGTCTGTTCCGCTGAGGGACATCGCTCCAGAGGCTTAACTGGGGTAAAGCGCATGCGGGGTCAGCGTGGCCTCAGGTCCCGCAGGGTCACAGAAGGATCGGGGGTGTCTGAGTGTCGCAGAGCTTACAGGTATTAGAACTGGGAAGCCGGCTACAGAGACAGAGCCGAGGAGTGAGCTCTAAACTCGGGTTTACCTTGAACCGGTCTCAGGCTCGGTCAGCTCGGAGCGCGGCCGGAGGCCAGGGTGAAGGGAGCAATTGGGCGCTGTTCTCTGAGGGCGCACTGAGGAGTGGGCCTCGGACTCTCGGCTCCTCCGGGCCGGAGACTGGGCGGCCGCCATCTTCGTTCCCGTCCTCTGGACTCTACGGAAAGCGCACAGGGAACAAAAGCTCCCAAAAGCAAACCCGAGCGGATTACTCAGCCCGGACCCTGGTAAGGGTGGTGCAACTCCGCCTGGGGCAAAGACACTTGAGAATCACTACAACAGGCCCCTCCCCCAGAAGATCAACAAGAAACCCAGCCAGGACCAAGTTCACCTACCAAGGAGTGCAGTTTCAACACCAAGGAGAGCAGCGGAATTCCAGAGGAGGAGAAAGCAAAGCACGGAACTCATGGCTTTCTCCCCATGATTCTTTAGCCTTGCAGTTAATTTAATTTTTTTTTTCTTTTTCAATTTTTTTTCTCTTCTTCTGCTAAATTTTTTTACCTTTTACCCTTTTCTTTTTTAACGTTTTTTAACTAGTTCATCTAATATATATATATATTTTTTCCTTTTTATATTTTTTCATTATTGGTTTTCTTTTTTTATTTGTTTCTTTTTTCTTTTTCTTTTTTTTTCTTTTCTTTTTTTCTTTCTGAACCTCTTTATATCCCCTTCCCCACCCCTCACGATTTGGGATCTCTTCTGATTTGGCTAAAGCATATTTTCCTGGGGTTGTTGCCACCCTTTTAGTATTTTACTTGTTCCTTCATATACTCTTATCTGGACAAAATGACAAGGAGGAAAAATTCACCAAAAAAAAAGAACAAGAGGCAGTACCAAAGGCTAAGGACCTAATCAATACAGACATTGGTAATATGTCAGATCTAGAGTTCAGAATGACGATTCTCAAGGTTCTAGCCGGGCTCGAAAAAGGCATGGAAGATATTAGAGAAACCCTCTCGGGAGATATAAAAGCCCTTTCTGGAGAAATAAAAGAACTAAAATCAAATCAAGTTGAAATAAAAAAAGCTATTAATGAGGTGCAATCAAAAATGGAGGCTCTCACTGCTAGGATAAATGAGGCAGAAGAAAGAATTAGCGATATAGAAGACCAAATGACAGAAAATAAAGAAGCTGAGCAAAAGAGGGACAAACAGCTACTGGACCACGAGGGCAGAATTCGAGAGATAATTGACACCATAAGACGAAACAACATTAGAATAATTGGGATTCCAGAAGAAGAAGAAAGAGAGAGGGGAGCAGAAGGTATATTGGAGAGAATTATTGGAGAGAATTTCCCCAATATGGAAAAGGGAACAAGCATCAAAATCCAGGAGGTTCAGAGAACCCCCCTCAAAATCAATAAGAATAGGTCCACACCCCGTCACCTAATAGTCAAATTTACAAGTCTTAGTGACAAAGAGAAAATCCTGAAAGCAGCCCAGGAAAAGAAGTCTGTAACATACAATGGTAAAAATATTAGATTGGCAGCAGACTTATCCACAGAGACCTGGCAGGCCAGAAAGAGCTGGCATGATATATTCAGAGTACTAAACGAGAAAAACATGCAGCCAAGAATACTATATCCAGCTAGGCTATCATTGAAAATAGAAGGAGAGATTAAAAGCTTCCAGGACAAACAAAAACTGAAAGAATTTGCAAACACCAAACCAGCTCTACAGGAAATATTGAAAGGGGTCCTCTAAGCAAAGAGAGAGCCTAAAAGTAGTAGATCAGAAAGGAACAGAAACAATATACAATAACAGTCACCTTACAGGCAATACAATGGCACTAAATTCATATCTCTCAATAGTTACCCTGAATGTAAATGGGCTAAATGCCCCAATCAAAAGACACAGGGTATCAGAATGGATAAAAAAACAAAACCCATCTATATGTTGCCTACAAGAAACTCATTTGAAACCCGAAGACACCTTCAGATTTAAAGTGAGGGGGTGGAAAAGAATTTACCATGCTAATGGACATCAGAAGAAAGCAGGAGTGGCAATCCTTATATCAGATCAATTAGATTTTAAGCCAAAGACTATAATAAGAGATGAGGAAGGACACTATATCATACTCAAAGGATCTGTCCAACAAGAAGATCTAACAATTTTAAATATCTATGCCCCTAACGTGGGAGCAGCCAACTATATAAACCAATTAATAACAAAATCAAAGAAACACATCAACAATAATACAATAATAGTAGGGGACTTGAACACTCCCCTCACTGAAATGGACAGATCATCCAAGCAAAAGATCAACAAGGAAATAAAGGCCTTAAATGACACACTGGACCAGATGGATATCACAGATATATTCAGAACATTTCATCCCAAAGCAACAGAATACACATTCTTCTCTAGTGCCCATGAACATTCTCCAGAATAGATCACATCCTCGGTCCTAAATCAGGTCTCAACCGGTATCAAAAGATTGGGATCATTCCCTGCATATTTTCAGACCACAATGCTCTGAAGCTAGAACTCAATCACAAGAGGAAATTTGGAAAGAACCCAAATACATGGAGACTAAACAGTATCCTTCTAAAGAATGAATGGGTCAACCAGGAAATTAAAGAAGAATTGAAAAAATTCATGGAAACAAATGATAATGAAAACACAACGGTTCAAAATCTGTGGGACACAACAAAGGCAGTCCTGAGAGGAAAATATATAGCGGTACAAGCCTTTCTCAAGAAACAAGAAAGGTCTCAGGTACACAACCTAACCTTACACTTAAAGGAGCTGGAGAAAGAACAAGAAAGAAACCCTAAACCCAGCAGGAGAAGAGAAATCATAAAGATCAGAGCAGAAATCAATGAAATAGAAACCAAAAACAATAGAACAAATCAATGAAACTAGGAGCTGGTTCTTTGAAAGAATTAATAAGATTGATAAACCCCTGGCCAGACTTATCAAAAAGAAAAGAGAAAGGACCCAAATCAATAAAATCATGAATGAAAGAGGAGAGATCACAACTAACACCAAAGAAATACAGACAATCATAAGAACATATTATGAGCAACTCTATGCCAACCAATTTGACAATCTGGAAGAAATGGATGCATTCCTAGAGACATATAAATTACCACAACTGAACCAGGAAGAAATAGAAAGCCTGAACAGACCCATAACCAGTAAAGAGATTGAAACAGTCATCAAAAATCTCCAAACAAACAAAAGCCCAGGGCCAGACGGCTTCCCGGGGGAATTCTACCAAACATTTAAGGAAGAACTAATTCCTATTCTCCTGAAATTGTTCCAAAATATAGAAATGGAAGGAAAACTTCCAAACTCATTTTATGAGGCCAGCATCACCTTGATCCCAAAACCAGACAAGGATCCCATCAAAAAAGAGAACTACAGACCAATATCCTTGATGAACACAGATGCAAAAATTCTCACCAAAATACTAGCCAATAGAATTCAACAGTACATTAAAAGGATTATTCACCACGACCAAGTGGGATTTATTCCTGGGCTGCAAGGTTGGTTCAACATCCGCAAATCAATCAATGTGATACAACACATTAATAAAAGAAAGAACAAGAACCATATGATACTCTCCATAGATGCTGAAAAAGCATTTGACAAAGTACAGCATCCCTTCCTGATCAAAGCTCTTCAAAGTGTAGGGATAGAGGGCACATACCTCAATATTATCAAAGCCATCTATGAAAAACCCATCGCAAATATCATTCTCAATGGAGAAAAACTGAAAGCATTTCCGCTAAGGTCAGGAACATGGCAGGGATGTCCGTTATCACCACTGCTATTCAACATAGTATTAGAAGTCCTAGCCTCAGCAATCAGACAACAAAAAAAAATTAAAGGCATCCAAATCGGCAAAGAAGAAGTCAAACTATCACTCTTCGCAGATGATATGATACTATATGTGGAAAACCCAAAAGACTCCACTCCAAAACTGCTAGAACTGGTACAGGAATTCAGTAAAGTGTCAGGATATAAAATCAATGCACAGAAATCAGTTGCATTTCTCTACACCAACAACAAGACAGGAGAAAGAGAAATTAAGGAGTCCATCCCATTTACAATTGCACCCAAAACTATAAGATACCTAGGAATAAACCTAACCAAAGAGACTAAGAATCTGTACACAGAAAACTATAAAGTACTCATGAAAGAAATTGAGGAAGACACAAAGAAATGGAAAAATGTTCCATGCTCCTGGATTGGAAGAATAAATATTGTGAAAATGTCTATGCTACCTAAAGCAATCTACACATTTAATGCAATTCCTATCAAAGTACCATCCATTTTTTTCAAAGAAATGGAACAAATAATCCTAAAATTTATATGGAACCAGAAAAGACCTCGAATAGCCAAAGGAATATTGAAAAAGAAAGCCAAAGTCGGTGGCATCACAATTCCAGACTTCAAGCTCTACTACAAAGCTGTCATCATCAAGACAGCATGGTACTGGCACAAAAACAGACACATAGATCAATGGAACAGAATAGAGAGCCCAGAAATAGACCCTCAACTCTATGGTCAACTAATCTTCGACAAAGCAGGAAAGAATGTCCAATGGAAAAAAGACAGCCTCTTCAATAAATGGTGTTGGGAAAATTGGACAGCCACATGCAGAAAAATGAAATTGGATCACTTCCTTACACCACACAGGAAAATAGACTCAAAATGGATGAAGGACCTCAATGTGAGAAAGGAATCCATCAGAATCCTTGAGGAGAACACAGGCAGCAACCTCTTCGACCTCAGCCACAGCAACATCTTCCTAGGAACATCGCCAAAGGCAAGGGAAGCAAGGGCAAAAATGAACTATTGGGATTTTATCAAGATCAAAAGCTTTTGCACAGCAAAGGAAACAGTTAACAAAACCAAAAGACAACTGACAGAATGGGAGAAGATATTTGCAAATGACATATCAGATAAAGGGCTAGTGTCCAGAATCTATAAAGAACTTAGCAAACTCAACACCCAAAGAACGAATAATCCAATCAAGAAATGGGCAGAAGACATGAACAGACATTTCTGCAAAGAAGACATCCAGATGGCCAACAGACACATGAAAAAGTGTTCCATATCACTCGGCATCAGGGAAATACAAACCAAAACCACAATGAGATACCACCTCACACCAGTCAGAATGGCTAAAATTAACAAGTCCGGAAATGACAGATGCTGGCGAGGATGCGGAGAAAGGGGAACCCTCCTACATTGTTGGTGGGAATGCAAGCTGGTGCAACCACTCTGGAAAACAGCATGGAGGTTCCTCAAAATGTTGAAAATAGAACTACCCTATGACCCAGCAATTGCACTGCTGGGTATTTACCCCAAAGATACAAACGTAGTGATCCGAAGGGGCACATGCACCCGAATGTTTATAGCAGCAATGTCTACAATAGCCAAACTATG